>NW_008795478.1:239827-256159 GCF_000699145.1 Aptenodytes forsteri
CTGTATTTTCTGTATTTTCTATATTTATTACTGTTTTGATCCATCCATCTCTGATTGAACTACCACAAAATATTTTTTCTCCCTATGCGGAGGATCATGACGAGTCTTCAATTAATACCAAGCTTCATTCCAAGCCAAAGCCAGACATGTGAAACTGCATTCTTTGTAGTCTTGAATGTCCAGTAGAGTTTTAAATTCACAGCAGCAGGCTGTAATGCTGAAGTAAAAGAAACACAGTTTAGTTGGGCTCTGGTCCTACTTACTTTTGAAAAGCTCTGTATGTTCTTTACAGAAAAATGCATATTCTCTTTTAGAAAGAGTGAAGAACAGAGTTTTCAAGCCCAAGATCCTTGGTGCCACTACAGAATAAAACTTTTATATTTTGTGTCTGTAGTTCTCAGTCCTACAGTTGAGCAGGAAATGAAGCAGCTCTGACACTTATACTGTAGTCATCAAAAGCACAGGAAACCCGTGTAACCACATACTCGGAGTACAAATGAGAATGAACAGAAAATATTTTCAATGGTGATACAGAGCTGCAAATTAGATTCAGCACCAGAATTTAATGAAGCAATACATAGTAGTATATCAACATACCCACTACAATTTCTTCATGAATTAATACCATGTAAAAGCATTCAGAAATGCTTTTACAAATATTATTTACAAATAATGCAAGAAATAAAGTATCCAAGTTGTAAACTTTTTGAGAGAGGTGACAAAAAGTGAGTAAGCAAGTTTCTGAGCTGCATCTTCAAGAGATATACAACTTAGGACAAGCACAGTCTAAGTCAGCATTTAGTCTTCCTTGAGCCTGCCTCACCTGGGGCGTATCCATTGAGTAACGTACAAAGCCACAAGGTTCTAGGTATGTTAGGCTTCTGGGTGGGAGCAATTAGTGAGATGGTACCTGTTCTCATGTTGAAAGAAACTGCAATACAGGAGTATTGCACACCCCATAGCTGCAATGAAGCTAGAGGACTATTCTCCGGCATATGACATGGTTTTGCTTTCACCTCAATGTGCCGTCATTTTTAGGGGTGCTTTATAAATTGTAGACATGCCTTCATGTCTAATCCAGCCTGTCCTATAAGCCAAGATGTTTTAATATATTTCTTTTGCATTGTTGAAATAACAACATTCTTCCCTAGCTAGTGTGAATTCATAAGACACATTTCTGTACTGTGAATTTAGCCCACTGTAAAGGGGACTGTCTTGTCTTGCTGGTGTCAAAATGAGCATATAGCTTTTGAGAAGACAATGAAATGTGTTTTGCTGGCAGAGTCATCCACAGCATCATCAGCTCTTCTGTGAGTGTTCTCCTCTGTATCCCATGAGTACTGAGTCAGGAAAATGTCACTTCAGCTGTGTTTACATCCTTTCATGCTCATTTAAAAAAATATTCAAGGAATGAAGCTTTCTAAGATGACATATTGGGGAAAAAAAAAGAAAAAATTAAGCTAAAATGTTTTCTGAAACATATTTATTATTTATATTCATTTCTACACCTTGATTTTTGATGCTTGATTATACAGATCAATCCATCAGGAAAGAGACATTAGCATGTGAGTTGTGTAAATAACCAACAACATAGAAATTGTGAAACAGGAATATTTATATTCACAACAGAATGCCGATGAATTAGTTTTGGAATACTTTTCAGATAATTAAAAATAATAAAATTAAAGTTTCTCAATCTGCTTATAAATATTCTGAAAAAGCAAAAAAAAAAAAAAAAAAGAATTTTTCACTTCAAAGTTTTATTATTTGTTCCATTTCAGTCACAGATCAAAAGATTACTTTCCAGCTGACATCTCTGTCTCACTGAACACAGCAACTGCTTCTGAGATTTACTCAGGTGTGGCAGATGAAAATCAGCTGTGTTAGGATCAGTCAAATGAAACAGGCACTACACTGCTATCTAGAAGAGTGTAGAAGGAGACACATTGTCTATTTAGACTGAGCTATACATAAACTGTGGTTCTATAAAGATATCAGTTTTGTTAAACAGCTTTCATTACACCAATGTTAATCATTAAGTGGAAAAAATGTCTTTAAAAGAGTAGCTTTCAGTTTAATTAAAACTTACAGCCAGTTCAGGTGTATGATTGCTTAACAGTACAAATCTGAACTAGCAAAACCACTGTAGTTTGTGTAGGCTTTACATTTTTTGATTGCAAAACCTAAGCCAGTACAGAGCTGAAGTGCCACGGACAGATGTTACCTGATCCAGCACAAAGCTTGTTAATAAAACAATAATCTGTCAACACTTTAAAACAAATTCGAACAGCCAGGACAAATTCATTCCATACCAGTATTCTGTGTCATTTGGCTAACATGGTTTCGGTATGGAAGTTGTATTTTCTGTTTTCAAATTATGGCTTCTCTATTTTACATTGGTTTAACTGTTGCATTTAGGTGCACGTCTCAAGTTACTCTAACTTGATTTTTGTGTACAGATAATACTAACAAAGGGATTCCCATACTTTCTGGAAGAAGTTTTTACTCCAAGAAATATTCTGAATATAAATGTCAGTATGTTCAATCACTATATAAAAAAAATAAGGTGAAGCAAATCAAAGTGTATGCACCTAATGGCAAGAAGTTACAAATACCTGGGGAGGAAATTGGTTATGTTCTCAAGGCAAAATAAAAGTTGACTGTTAGGAAGTGGTTTTCTTGTCCCCTGGATGACAAGAATAAACCTTATCTAACATGGAAGATTCATCAGTGGAAATTGCCCCTGTTTTCTGTTAGCTGAATAGAACTTCTGCTTGGATTGTCAAGCAACAGAACAGCAAAAACACCTCAGAGACTAATATCCGGAAGATGTTTGGGTAAATGCAGAGGGCATATATTTTTTTCCTGGGGAAAAACCCCAACAATAACAATAAAAACTTCTTCAAAATAATTTGTAAATGAAATATCATTTAAAACATTTGTTACAGAAATAAGCATGGATATTCAGTGTGTGTGGGAAAAACAGCTTGAATTCTTTTGAACTCATTATTTTGTCCAACTGCCTTCAAAGTGATGTCCTATGAGTGATATTTACTATCTCTGAGAATACAGCTGTCATGTTACAAACGCAATGCAATTGTAGGACATTTCCTTTTCCCTCATTTAGAAAAGTTTTCCAGTCTGTGCAACTTTTCCTTTTTACAGTATTGAATACCATACTTCTGCTTGACATGCAGTTCATCTTCTTTGGTTTAATTAAGTAAAAGAAAAACCCAAACCAGTAACTACAAGGTAATACACAAAGACCTCCCCAAACAAAATTAGGGTCCTAATAAGTGTTTAAAGATAGGTCTGCTAAAACTGGACAGAGATCTCTTGACAGATCTCTAAGCTCACTGAAATTTCAGAGTTGCGAACGTGCCATTTGCAAAGAGAAAGTAGTGCACTAAGGCAGAGTCGCGCTTCCTGCTATGATCCTTCTGCATCTACCTTTGCCTGACATACACTACACACACCTCAGGCAAATTGTTTAGAGCCTGAAATTTTGCATGTTCTATCCTAGCTTTAAAGTGATTCTTTTTTACAGAAAGTTTGAAATGAATGCTTTTATTATGTGAACATGAAAAATAACCCAAATCTTATTGTACTAACATTTACACCTGTAAAACACATTCAGAATATGGCTTTGCCTAGCTTATGATCCAAGTTTTATATTCTGTGGCATATGCAGTCAATGCAGTCTCTGTTCTCAAGGAATAGATGTGCACATACGTGTGTAGATGTGTGTGAGAGAGTATGCATTCTGATTCTGGAAAGGAGAGGGATCAGTTTCATTAAAACAGATAAAACTTCAAACAAACAAACAAAACATGCTAACCTGTTCATAACAGAAACTCGAGAAGATGTGAGGGTGAAAGCTGTCTGCCACCCTGTACCTTTTGGGATGGCCATTCCTACACAGCTATAACAGACTTATATAGAGTTATTTAAGAGAACTCAAGCAAGAATTTACGGCTTCAGCCTCTGCAGCGTATTCTGCACAGGCATTTTACATGATCTATTCAACAGATTGCTAAGATTTCCAGCACTGGAAGCGGTGGTCTCTTTGCTCCGTTTTGCTTGTGGCTCTGGAATTGACTGCCAAGGCAGGATTAGCCTCCAGGGCTAAGGGACATGGTGGCATTACCACCTCCCCCCTTGGACTCTGCTGGGAAGGAAGGGTGGACTAGCACCTTGAAAACTCCTTCCTTGGCTACTGATTATCCCAAACTCCTTTGCTCCATCCTGTTTCTGCATGGTCCTACCCATTTTCAAGGTTATGCCAACTCCTTTGAATTTAGCTCCTTCTTCTGCAGTGGTAATAGCTACCTCACACTTCAGTTTTCCCCTCCTCTTCCCCCGCCTCCCTTTTGTGAGCAGGCTTTCTGCCACTTGGTGTCCACAGCTTGGGATCCTGCCAACACAACTGAGACAGCAAGTCTGGAAATAGCCTATAGAGCCCCACTTTGCTAGACTGGAAACTTTTATATAAAATAGGCTGGAAAGATTTATACAATGGATTGGCATCTGATTAACAGAAAAACACACCCAGGAGCCAAAATGAATTTTGAGTACTGTGGAAGGATGCCAGTTTGACAGCTCTGCAAACCAAAGCTATCCACAGGACAGGTACGGGACAGGGACCAACTCCACCAGCTTCTGCCACCCTTTCTGAGAAAATCTGGCGGCTATGATGAGCAACAGTCAGTTTCTATAGCCACGATTTTTTGTTGTAGTAAGACCTGAGAGATAAACAATAAGGAAATAATCTCATAAGCACTGTATATGTCTGTTTAGGGTAGACTTTTTTTCCTTCTCTGAAGTTCATGGCAGCAGTTTGGGTCACACTGGCATTTACGGTAGGTCAGACTCACACCACCACTCAGTTTTTAATTGCTCAGCAGAACTTTTTTTTCAACCAAAGAAAAGTAATTTCAGGTGGCAAAAATTTGCAAATCCATCTGACTTCAGATAAGTTGTCTGTTGAATAAGACCCTACCAAGGTCAAAAGTATTGACATCTAACCCCTGGAGAGCAGATACATCGAGGAAAAAAAAAACATGCTTCACGTCATGAAGATATTTTCCACTTAGTTTTTTTAGTATACAGAAATAGAATTCTCTAAGTCCAATGGTATTCATAACATATCACAAACTTCAGCTTTTTTTTGTTCCTTGTGAACTCCTTCATTTTCAGCAACTGAAAAAAAAAAATTAGAAGCACCTTAATATCACCAGCAGTATATTACCAACCATTATTGTATTTTGTGTTCCATGCATTCTTTGAGTGCGTGTTTGACTTTACTAAATTACAGTGATTCTAAGTCTGGCTTTTGGAATCACAATAGGAATAGTTGTTCTAATCTATATTACTCCAGCTCTACTGTTTTCTTTTAGTAATTTCAAGCCAAAATTCATTTGAAGAGCTGAGTCAACACCACTTTTCTTGTTTCTTTGTTGGTTTTGAAAATACTGGTTTTAACGGAACTAAAAGTGCATAGATTAAAAAAAAAAAAAGTTATTCACTGAGAACTAAGTTAAAACACTTTGAAGTTTTTGTTGCCCCCGAGGCAAGGTATCACATTCCTGAAGCTTTTGAAGGACCCAAAGCCTGAACTGGGTGTTTAAAAGAATTGCTTGAAATTCTTGATCAGATTGTTTTTCAGTGGAAAACTGAAGTTTCAATAAACTCAGTTCTTGTAAAACACTGACTAGTTTCAGTTAACTTTATTTTTTAGCAGCTGATATCTGAAAAATAAAACATTCTATTTTTCAGACAAAAACATAAAAACATTGACCCAAAGTAATCTGGGATGAGTAAGATACTACATTAGGTAAAATAAATATTGCTCCTTATTCCCTGGTCTGATTTGGGGTTGTCTTCCAAATGATAAATAGGCCATTCACATATGAAGGTCATTATATTCTGTTTCTAGAGTCTACTGTGGCAAACCTATCATCACTTCTGATGAAAGCTGCCTAAAACTGTTCAGAATAGACTCTTACTTCTATGGAAATGCAATATACTTGCCTACCATAAAGCCAAGTAATCAATCAAATACACATCAAAACCTCACTGACATAGTGTAGCAAGTTATTGATAATATTTTTCCATGAAAATATAATTAGAACTTAATAACTTCTTTTCCTTACATAAAAATTTTAAATGTCTCTCATTCCCTCTCATTTTTTCTTCTCTCCCTTTATCAGCTTTAAATGTTCCAAGCTGTATGTTATTGTGCAAAAATATTATTGTGGATAATGTCTGACACTCCCACTGGCCGTGGGATGGTCAGTACACCAGCTTGTGCTATAATTATTGGAGGCAAGGTTGTACTTTCTACAGTTGTAACAAAGTAAAACCACTTTAAATATTTTCTTTTCTTATCCTCATCTCCCCCATTTTAGGATCATAGGACAGGTCAGGTTGGACAGGACCTCAGGAGGTCTTTAGTCCAACCTCCTGCTCAAAGCAGGGTCAGCTTGAGGTCAAACCCAGGTGGTTCAGGGTTTTATCCAGTTGTCTCTTGAACACCTCCAAGGCTGGAGAGGGACTGCACAGCCTCTCTGGGCAACTTCTTCAAGTGCTGGACCATCCTCATAGGGAAAAAAGTTTATGTCCACTCTGAACAGCTTTTGCTTCAATTTATGCCCATTGTCTCTTGTTTTCCTGCCATGCCCCACTATGCCTCACACTGTATTCCTGGTGACCTTCTGTTAGGAGTTGAGGTCTGCTGTTTGGTCTGCCCAAAGCCGTCTCTTTTCTTGTCTGGACAAGCCCAGCTCCCTCAGCCTCTCTTCACAGGACAAATACTCCAGTACCCCAACATCTTCATGGCCTTCCACTGAACATGGTGCAGTTTATCAATATCTGTCTTGTAGAGGGGGACCAAAAATTGAACATGATACTCTAACTGTGGTCTAGAGAGTGCTGCGTAGAAGGATAATCCCTTTCCTCAGTGTACTGGCTCTGCTCCTTTTAAGGTAACCTGGGAGGCTGCTGGCCTTTTTTCTGTCAGGGCACTGCTTTCTCATGCTCATCTCACTTCCCACCAGGGTCCCCAGGACTGTTTTTTGCAGGGCTGCTCCCCAGTCATCACTCCCTAGCCTCTATCATTGTAAGGGGCTCTCCCTTCCCGGGAACAGGGATCTGCATTTATCCTTGTTGAATTTCATATAGTACCTACTGGCCTTTTTCTCAAATTCATACTCTTCTTCTTTCTTCAAGAAGAATTACAAGAAATTTTCACTTGTCGTTAGCTTGTCTATGACTCATAAATAATCAATACCTGTCCTAAACACAGGACAGAAGAGAGACTTTGGGTTCCAGGCTGGAGCAAGCTGAATGGTGTCAACTGCATGTGCAAGTGTGCCCGCCATAAGGTAGGCATGTGAAAATGCACTTCAGCCAGGGGTAAATATGCCTTTTTTGGACCAGAGGTATATTACTTTTAGAGACTGTGTTAGACTTTCACAGATGCTTAATACAGTAGAGTTTGACCTGCCAAGAGTTGACCCAATGGTATGTCTGTGGCTTAACAATGTCCATTATGGATCCCCTCAACTTTGCCTTTGGTACTGAGGTCAATAACATTTTTTTTATCAGATAAGGTTCAACTACTCTTTAGGCAACAAATTCCAGTTAAAAGAAAGAGAAAGTCAGAGTGCAAATAATGTACATGTTATTCCCTTTGCTGTTTTATTCAATGCCTTTTTTTCTTCATGGATTTATTATGCTCTTGCAGCACTTAATAGTAACATTGACTGGAGCTGAAAGCCATGTCTTTGCCCAGTGTTGTAAATTCTGACAAGTCCCAGGCTTTTCCTGAGTGTCATGTCAGCAAATCACTGGGTCTAACACAGGCAGTGCCTAAAACAGGTACTAGCAGTCATTATTTTCTCCCTGCAGAAGATTTTCTCCCTTCAGAAGTCATGCTCTCTCTTGCACTCTCCAGCAGGCAGAGCATTAATTCTCTTGCTTTCTTAAAGCACATTGACACAGCTTCAGCTGGAGGGATGACACAACTTGCAGCTTCCCCATAGCCCAGTTGAACTGTTCTGTACTAAGGAAGCATCACCATATTTTGAAAGTCCTGATATGGTTGAGCTTTGAAATAGGTTCCGAGTTGTTCAGTCATGTCAAGAAAAGGTATGTTTATCCATTCTTTACATGCCTAGCAAAGCTCAGGGTCATATACAGGGGCAGCTATGAAGTTTAAGTGTAACCACATTAAGTAGTTGTGCAGCAATGAGTTTTCACAGTCACAAGAAGAGCTTAAAGCTGGTCCAAGACCTATTTAAGTAACCTCAGTGCTTTATCACATCTGTCTATAACAAAAATTCTGAAACTATCCATATCCCTAATAACAACCCAGTTTCTGTATTTATTGGCTCCTAACCTCACAAAGTGTCTCCATGATTGGCCTAAAAAACCAGAATGCTGTCTGTAGTTGTCCTCACATGCCAGTTCTGGGCAAATGGATGTTGTTGTATCCAGTTTATGGAAGATAATCCCTGCAGTAAGTCACTGAAGATGTCTGAAAATGTGGTTATGGTGCTCATTACAACTACCATCTTAGGTATTAGGATATTCGTTCAAGGTGTGGAAAATCTGAATTCAGGGTTACTGAATCTCACAACCCTTCAGGGATGACCCTTGCTACTGAGTTCTTCTAAGTCCATCCTTCATTCCCTGGCTGAGTCTCTGTGCAGCCAGGGATCTGAGAGTCACAGTGTGATAAAGAACACCCACCCAGGGGCTGTCTAGCTTTCCTCTGGTGTCCAGAATATTCAGATGAGATGAAAACTGTAGAAGGTTGTAATCTCTATGTTTATGATCATTCCTGACACTTTTTGTCCAATGACAAATAAATGTCAGAGAACTTGACTTTCCTTCTCTTAGTTGGAGCTAAAACTCTCTTTCGCTTGTTCTCTCTTGCACTCCTCTCTCCACTGTAGTTGATTTGCTGTTGAGAACATTCTGGAGACTGGTGTTTGGGTAGTCCCTAGAAAAGGAAAGTCAAACCTTCTTATACTGAGAAAGACTAGGAATCCAGGTCTATTTCCCAGGACCTTTTTACTGCTAGGCTATTAAAATGGAGCAGAGACAGAGGAACACTTTGTCCTCCTAAAAAAAAAAAAAAAAAATCCTAACACTTCACCACAGAAAATATCTGAATAACACACCTGCTCTCCAAATTTGAAGACACTTTGTCCGCTTATAGTAAAGGGCACACCAATATTTACTTTAGAAGTATAGATCATTCCATAAGAAATATGAATGTAAGATTTATTACATCCAGAAATCTGTGCTTTTCAGGGTTGGGGAACACAGAGAAGTAGTATTTTAAAATTTAATTAGGAAAATATGTATTTACCTGTCTTTAAAAACCGTGTTGTGTTTTTACTGATTTTAAGATTTTAAAGGACAGTGAAGCAAATTTTTGCAAGTTTCTGGATCATTCCATAGAAATATGAATGTAAGATTTATTACATCCAGAAATCTGTGCTTTTCAGGGTTGGGGAACACAGAGAAGTAGTATTTTAAAATTTAATTAGGAAAATATGTATTTACCTGTCTTTAAAAACCGTGTTGTGTTTTTACTGATTTTAAGATTTTAAAGGACAGTGAAGCAAATTTTTGCAAGTTTCTGGAAAGAATAAGTCTTTG
This sequence comes from Aptenodytes forsteri, assembly GCF_000699145.1. Lineage (NCBI taxonomy): Eukaryota > Metazoa > Chordata > Aves > Sphenisciformes > Spheniscidae > Aptenodytes > Aptenodytes forsteri. The sequence goes on from NW_008795478.1 coordinate 249,497, forward strand.
CTTTTACTGAGGCTTAATTAGTTAATTTAACACAGCATTAGCCTTACTATGAAGCTTTATAAAAATTTTCATTTCCAAGTAGCTTTCCTGTTCAGATATAAGAAAGTGCATCTAAACCAATAAAGCCTGATTCAGGAACTGATGGGCTCATTTGCATCCTGGCCAGAACATCAATCAATAGCTTTCATTTTGTTTAAAGGCCAGGGGCCAAATTAGAGTTTGAAAAGTCCTTGTAAAACCTCTGGGTAATTTTGAGATTGAGTCTAATGAAAGATTAATGAATACAGGCATCCATTTCTAACCCATCTATTTACATATGACTTCTACCTTCAGTCCTGCTGAGTGGCAATCAAAGTGAATCAGTCTGTTTCGGCAGATAGTGCTGACTAGCTAAGAATAGCTTCTGCTACTATAGCAGTCTCTTCATGTCATGCTTTTCTATGCCTGTATCATAAGCCTAGAAAGTCAGATATAGGAAGAAACAGTGGGTGCAGTCTGGGTGTTTATCACTCATAAAAAAATTTACCATAATTTCCACTCTAAGTATAAAATACCTAATTCGGGTAAATGTCACCACATAATGACTCCTCCAAGCTACAGACATGGAGAAAAATTTTCACTGGTGAATGACAGCAGAATGTTTTTTCAATCATAAATCATATTTCCAAAACAAACATCTCAGTATATTTGGATACATGATTCTTTTTACAATGGTAATCACTAGGTTGAGTAACTTGAAGTTTTTTATTCTATTTAATAAATGCAGCTAATTAATTTCACTTTTCCGGTATGATTTGATCTGCAGAGAAAAATACATATTTTCATTACTGCTAAGTTATTTACTTTTATGAAACACTTGATTTGTTTTCTTGTTTAAGGGAGATTAAATATTCCTGGTCCAAAATTTTGTTGCAAGACTAACAGCTCAGTTTTTGTTTTCATATGAAATGAGTTATTTTGTAGAAAGATTTTATGTGGCCCACAAAAAGAATGAATTGTCTTTCCTGATGAAAGCTGCTAGACGTTTCTTATACTACCCAGCTTAACTTAAGCTTCATGAGAACCCTCCCCTAAATTTCTTCTGAATTATCTTTTTACTGTGGAAATGCTAAGCTTAACTTAAGCTTCATGAGAACCCTCCCCTAAATTTCTTCTGAATTATCTTTTTTACTGTGGAAAGCTACTTTGAGACTCAGAAATGTGTGAGAATCCTTTGTTTTCTGGCCTATTTGTTTCTTTTTCTTCAATAATGATGTCATTTTTTACTATAAAGAAAATAAATATTTTTTAAGTAGTCTTTCTTACAAATGTTGCTTCTTTTTCTTGTACCTTCATATTTTAAACTTTATATATAAAATCAACCAATGTTCAGAACACACTTTTTCTCTCCCCTTCTCCAGATAAGTAGATAATACATATTTGCTTTGTCCTGGTCACCATCAAATAGCTGAGTGTATCTGAAGTGTTCTTCAGTCCTTCCCTCTTTTTCAAGCTACCTGTGAAACTCCCAGTCACTCTTATCATCTGTGGAACATCACTCTCAAAGTCTGAGGAATACCTGCTAGCTTTGCATTGGCAACTCCTTTTATTGTTACTAGATGCTAATCAGAGAAGTCACTGATATTGAAGAAATGATTTTACAGAGCTCTGCTCCATGCTACTGGAAGGGAATTCTATTCATAGACTTCATGATTCAATGTAAAAAGAATAACAAAGTCTCCCAGATATTTTCTTGATCGTGATTAGAGAACTTGAAGCAATCAATAGAAGGTTTTACTCATGCTGTATGTACTAAAAGGAAAAAGGTGTATTCTATTGCATCTGTGTAGACATGGAAAAAGATTGGACTTGCTTTAGGCTTTCTTCTGGTTAATTGGATAATGGGTAAAAAGAGCTGGTTTTCCTTTGCTGTGAATGTTAATAGCTTAATTTTTAATGTGAGTTCTAGAAAAATCAAGATGTTCTACACTGGGGTCAAGAAAAAGTACACTTTAATTGAGATGTAAAAATACATATGGAGGAAAGGTACAACAGTCATCTCTTGACAGAGACATGCATATCATGCACTTAAGCGTAATTATTTCCAAACTGAGTTACAGAGTTTAGTTGTGCAAGCTTGTTGTTTTGCTCTGTGTCAGAATGGCCAGTACAATAAGCACTCAACCAGTGACTGAAGTTTTCAGGCACTGTCTCACTACAAATGGTAAATGGTAAAAATTAGCTTGGCAATTAGAAGAATGTACTTTTAGACTCAGTGTTGAATGGTACCTAAAGATGTCTATTATTAATACAGGTTATTAATAGACATGGTTAAGAGCTTAATTTAATAAATGATTCATCTTTGTTAAACTGGAGAGGGTGCTGATGAAGAAAAACCTTTTGAGAAAAAAATAATTGCCATAAAACATACAATGGTGGATGTGTTATAATAATTTTTATAGACAATCACATTTGAAGCAACTATTTCTGGATGATTACTAGACCTTTGTGATTGCACAGAACTTTATAAAGGTGTGGATGGGACTCCAGGTGTCCTCAGAAAATTAAAAAAAAAAACAAAAAGTTTCTCATAGACCTCACATATGTTACTCAAACATCGGTGATCTCATTGCTCTTCTGTAATAATCTCATCATGGGTTCTGCCAGATTAGTGACATATCTGTATGCAGAAATGACCTGACTCTGAGGATCCAGAGCCACAAATTCTACTGAACTTCTTTCTACACACCAAAAATAACAAGGGTCTTTTGCTACCTCACGTGAACAGCACTGTACCAGTCCTGAAGACGCTAAAGCTTAGCAAAAAAGGCAAAACCACATTGAAATTAATATCCCAATTCTGTTAGAATTTCAGAGTTATAAGCACAAAGGCAATAACCACCACAAGGGCGGTCTTTATCGAGAGTTACCACTGGCTGAAGGAGCTCTCCTGTGAGTTTTTCTCTCAAGGCTGTGTAGTGGAGTTAGGTCCCTAGGCAGGGGAAATGCCTAACCATCCCAAGAGGAATCTGAGTGTAGTAGGGTAAGATGGCACACAAGAACCCATACGTGGTGACTGAAGAGCTGGAGCAGCCATCAGGCAGATTTTTAATGAGATAATCAGGAGACCAGAATGAGACACATCATTCTGTGACTATCCACTAGGGGCCAAAAACCCATGGACTGATTCTGGCACCACTAAATTCTGTGGAGCACTAATTTGTGCAACAAATGGGCAGCCAAATCCCATTGGTTTCAATGGAAAATCACCTCAGGATTCTTCTTTTGTGAAGAAACTGAATTAAACATACATGAAAGCACGCAAATAAAACTCAATGTCCTTTGACAAATATGAAGAAACTCTCAGTACAATTCTTCCTTCTGATAGCTCATTGCTACCATTTTCTTGTTCTTTTCTGAGGTTAGATGCTACTTTCTCAATATGTTCTGTAAAATTCCTAGAGCACTTTGTCATGGTGTATAGATGTTTATATCAACAGGATACATACTTAAACTGTCTGAGGGAGCCACAAGGTCTAGGAAAGCATATTGTATGAGGAAGTTTTTGAAATTTGTGTGAGTGTGGCATCCCAACTCTGTTTGTTAACTCACTAACATGTTTTACTTTAAAGCTGGTAGAGACAGCTGCTTAATGTGTGAAACAAAAGGCACACAATACTCACCTAATAAATATAAAAAAAGCCCAGATGTATAAATGAAGGGGTGCCCTAAATATTATTCACAACAAGAAAAGTTCTGCTTCCCAGACCAAGGCCTGTGATCACAATACTCTTCTCTGTGTAAGCAAATGAAAGGTGTCCTTCACATGCTCAATGTCCCCAGCTCTTATTAGAAATCTTGTCATCTATCAGAGATGACACAACATGAACAAAACAGATGGAAGGTATATGACAAGATGATGTGCTGGAAACTTGTCTGCTCTTTCCAACTATATTAGATGATCTAATAAAAGATATTACCCCACAACCATGGCTTCTTGTAACTCTCATTGCATTTTGAAACTCTGAAACTGCTCTGGTAGGATTATCTCCCCAAACACAGAGCCTGTTCATCCTATCCAAGCAATGAAGCCTGGTGAATAAATACATACACTTTTACTGACAGAATTTTTACAAGTAATTTTAAATAAGAGTAGAAATATTTTAAATGTTCTTAGAAGTTTGTCTTGAAAAGCAAACAATGAACTCAGTCAAAACCTTTCCTTGCCATTATACCTTTTTCTTTCAGATAAACCATTTACCTTCAAACAAACCATTATTCACCTGATGAGTGATTCCAGTAACTGAAATAAATAAAGTTTATGAAAATTATGTTCTGTGGACCATGCAAATGAACTTACCAAACTCAGAGCTCCACAATGTAGACATAAATATCCGACCTTTTCTCATGGCTTTTTTTATAATCTGCAGAGAAAAACATGTTCTTCTGGGTGCTATTCATCTCATGTCAAAGTAAGCAACCAAAATAAATCAAAAGAATTGAACTCTAAATTGCCTTTTTTATCACTGATATAAGGGGACATTAGGGTGACAACCTCAGATGTAGAATGTTAGAAAGTAGATATTTAGAGTTTGGTGAGATGAATCTCATCTCATCAGAAGATGAATCCCATAAAAAATGGCTGTTTAATAGCCAGTCTATAGAAGAGATTGTGACACCCAATATTTTACTATCTGATTTAATTAGACAAACCAATTATAACTTTACAGAGTTCTGCAGTTCCTGTTTCAATTGTCAGTCCTAAAAAGCTTTTGTATTATAATTTATTTGCTAATCCAATAAAAATTATTGCACTTTGAACCTTGTCCACTTCTCCCAAGGAAAGCTGTAACTAAAAAGCTTCTGCTATTCATTTTTTTTGGTCCTGCTGATCATATTAGTTCTTGTTTTACAGAATTGTGAAGTTTCTGCATCAACCTATGTGAAAAGTCATAAAAATAAGAGGTGTCAAGGAAAAAAAAAACAAAACAGATTTGTTAAGTTTTTCAAATGTTATTAACTTTGCAATCTTTAGTTTAAAAACAGAAGCTAATTTCTAGAAAGTTATTAATTTATATGCACTATACACTCAGTAATGTGAATTTCATCTCATTTTAGCCAACTAAAAAAGGCATCCTGACAGATGAGTTAGTTAAAATATATTGTGGGTCTGACTTAAGGTGATCCTACACCTTCCCTCTAGCTCTGTCTCCGTATTGCTGGTATATGTGTTTGGGAGCTGTAATATCTCTGCAAAAGAGGGTTAGAAATACCTTCCTTCAACCACTGAACAGTCATTTTTGGCCCAGAGAAGTTCTCTTCTGTGTGGCTCAAGTAATTTCACATGGACATAAATGCGTGGCTGGTGTGGACAGTGATGGACAGGGACTTCTTAAGCCAGTTTTCTTACTGAAGACAACACGTAGTGTGATGGTGTTATGCTATTGCTTAGGATCTCCCTATAGTCAATAAACAAAAATGTCTTCAGAGGGGAATTAATTTCAGTTTTTTTAGGCACTTATAATAGGATGGGATAAGCAGGGCATCATCCAAAGATGCCTGTCTGTCTGTATTACTTAGGAGAAATTTAGAAAACCCTGCTACATGTTGAAGTTTTGAAAAGCTGAATTTGAGTGAGATAATCCCATTCTAAATCTTTAAAGGCTTAGTTTGGCTATGTATGTTTGCAGATTTAAATACCCTTGTGAACATATAGAAAAATGCATGTACAATAAGTGTTCATCTGTTTAAAAAAGGACTTTAGTAGTGCCTAGTGAGTCATACACATACTGCCAGAAACTAACATAGCAATTATTTATGTGTTTAGTGTTTTTTTCTTAGGCAAATGAAAATAGGTAACTGTGCTACAGAATTAGTAGATGATTACTGAAACTTTTTGGAAGAGAGCTGGTATTTTTAACTTGTTAATTGAAAAAAGAAATTAACCTTGTGGGACCTGTACCAAGACCAGGGCTGGACTTTTCTGACTCTTCAGAGGAAAATACAACACCTGCATAGGGAGGTAGGCTGTGAGACCAAGGCACACACTCAGCTTTGCAGGCTGTTGATGCTGGGTACCAAGGCAGAAGAAGCCTATGCCCTGCCCCCAGCAATGCATGCGATGAGTAATACTCTGAAACTTCACATAGTAAATCTGCCATGGTCAGGGGCTCCTAATGGTTGAATTAGTATATCTCTACATGTCAATGTCCCTTATCTTTTCTGCTCTTCATTTATTGCCACTCTGTATTGGGTTTGTGTAGCAAGGTTTTGGTAGCAGGAGGGCTACAGGGATGGCTTCTGTGAGAAGATGCCAGAAGCTTCTCCCATGTCTGACAGAGCCAATGCCAGCTGGCTCCAAGAAGGACCCACCGCTGGCCAAAGCTGAGCCAATCAACGATGGTGGTAGGTCCTCTGTGATAACATATTTAAGAATGGGAAGAAAACTGCTGCACAACAGCAGCCGGGAGAGAGGAGTGAGAATATATGAGAGAAAACTCTGCAGACACCACGGTCAATGAAGAAGGAGGGGGAGGAGGTGCTCCAGGTGCCACAGCAGAGATTCCCCTGCAGCCCGTAGTGAAGACCATGGTGAGGCACGTTGTTCCCTTGCAGCCCATGGAGGTTAACAGTGGAGCAGATATCCACCTGCAGCCCGTGGAGGACCCCACACCGGAGCAGGCG
>NW_008795478.1:256384-258421 GCF_000699145.1 Aptenodytes forsteri
TACAGCGTGTGATGAACTGCCCACAACCCCCATTCCCTGTCCCCCTGCACCACTTGTGGGGAGGAGGTAGGGAAATCGGGAGTGAAGCTGAGCCTGGGAGGAAGGGAGGGGTGGGGGCAAGGTGTTTTTTAAGATTTGGTTTTATTTTCTCATTATCCTACTCTGATTTGATTGTTAATAAATTAAATTTATTTCCCTGAGTCGAGTCTGTTTTGCCTGTGATGGTAATTGGTGAGTGATCTCCCTGTCCTTATCTCGACCTATGAGCCTTTCATTATATTTTCTCCCCCCTGTCCAGTTGATGGGGGAGAGTGATAGAGCGGCTTGGTGGGCACCTGGCATCCAGCCAAGGTCAACTCACCAGACCCTCCAAATGTGTTACTGTAGATTTCCAAATACTTTGTAGGTCTTTACCAAAACAAGTTAAAAAGAGCTAGACCGGACTCCCCAGAAGAGGCCATTGATATTACCATGTTACGTTACTTAGGCACACAGCTTTCTGGGGAAAGGGTAGATGCTGTATATTTCTAAGGGTTCTAGATTTGCTACTCCAGCACAACCTTCCTGGAATCTGCAAATTCCTGTTCCAGACAGCCAGAATTGCGTCTGGGAATATTTTTATAATGTCAGCTCCACTGCTTTAGCTTTCTCAAAACCATGGCCCCACTGATTTCATGAAATGATAGTTCCCATTCAGCATGGCTTACGTTCACTGAGTTCCAGCTTCCCTCCCAAGTGTTTCATCTTTTGTTGGTGTTACTCTCAGGGAAAATTTTGTTACTGTACCTTCAAAGACAGAAAGTCAGGCTGTTTTAGTTTCTTACTAGCATCACAGCATCACTCCTTTGAAGATATCCTTAGTCATCTTAGAGACTGCACTCAGTCTCACCAAGAAACTAGTTCTTCCACCTGATGGAAACAGAAATACATTTCGTTATTTTGCTGCCATAATAATGTCAAACTTCATCCTTTCACAACCAACATGCGTCCATAAACAGTGACTGACTAAATATAGAGTCTGGGAACATTTGAGATATTTCTGTGTTTGTCACAGAGTTCATGGGACCAAAGCCATTTATTGTCTGCATGGATGTACATCACAATAACTCAAGGTGACATCAGTAAAAGCTCAGACAAGGCACTTCAGGTCTGATGGGAATTCAGAAGCTGCAAAAGCAACCTGGAAACCCCTTGAATACCAGCAAAATCAGAGTCCAGGACTTTCATAAAAAGCCCACACATTTGAGTAAAAAAGGTTTTAGAAAAATGAAATCCATGTCTGAAGGCAGACAAAATAACACAACAGCAATTTCCCTCCAAGTTTGGGCCAGCACACATTTGCAGTTTAGTTTGAGGCATCCCAGGAAGTTTCCACAGTGAGTTGTATACTGTGCTCCAGCAGCCTGGATGTCAAGCAGCTTACTGATCTGCTTCTGAACTGCTGCAGTTTTTAGCATGACACTAAAGATAAACCATTGTTTATTTTGGAACCTCAGAAGCTGACTGAGTGGAGCGTCAAGCAAAGACAGGAGCTAACTGACTAAGCCAGGTCTTGATTACACGTATAAAGTCAGAGTCTTATCCTCAGTCAAATTTCATAAATAGCAGGGCTGTGGCTACTTTGCCATTATGGAGGATGAGTTTAACATTCTATAAATGATTATTTAAGATACAATTGTGCAACTCCATTGGTGTCACATTAACAGAATTCTCCCTATTTTTTCTTTTCATTACAACTATTTGTTCCTCATCTGTAAAACACTGTTTTTAAACAGTACCATTGAAAGGAAAAAACTCCCCATGAAATAGCTTTATTTTCCGAGGCCTGTGATAGCCATATTACCCTTACATTAAGGTAGGTTTTACATTTAATTGACTATGTTTCAGTAAGCACAGAGATTTATTGCCCCTTGAAGAAAATATTGACCTCAGCTTTGCCTTGGTCAATAGTTTATCTTACAGGTCAAGAGAATTTAAAGACCTCACAAAAAGTAGATATCTGATTATTATTTACATGTGTGCAAATTATAGAAGTAC
>NW_008795478.1:258473-281186 GCF_000699145.1 Aptenodytes forsteri
ATAAGTTCTCTCTTATATAATAAAGTATCTTTGTAACAGAGGTACTTTTTATTCATTCAAATGTTAACCCATAATAGTTTTGTCAAATATTTCATGCTCCACACTTCCATCTTGAGTGCTCAAGACTTGATCTCACTAGAAAAAAGTTGCAAAAATACCCATGAATGTTCACACTTGCAATATTCTGATTGCCGACAGAATTCAGACCAAAGGAAATCAGCTTCATCTCCTTTCTGAGTGGTCATAATGCCAGATATGCTTTCTTTCGTTCAGCTCCAAAAACTATTCTCAATCCTAGATAACTTATAATGAATTTCCAAAATTTGATTTTAATATGATAAGTATTTGTAACCTAGTATAGCAATGGTTAAAGCTGATGGATGAATAAATAAAAGTCTTCACCTGTGTGCAAGAAAGGCTATACAGCCTTCTCTGAGTGACTCTGTGCGTCTTGACTGCATCTGAGCAGTAGATGTTTTTTCCCTGTTTTATCTTCTCAGGATAGGTTGGATGGGTTCAGGGCAGTGTTTCACAGCAATAAAAAACATTAGTTACACATTGCTATGGGCAATCCATTAGCCCATTTCCTTAAATTGGAAACTCTTATATTAGGACTTAAAATGCAATTAAATAATCAATGTTATTAAAAATACTGAAATTATCTCTATAATACTTTCAGAAGATTGTTACTGTTTCAACCTTTCATTGAGAAACATGACTGACTTCCCCGGAGAGACTTCAAAGATTAAAAGAAAGTTACAAAATGTAAAACCCCATGATAATAACTTCTAAGTGGTGTTGCTGACTGCTGCAAGCTATGAGTCTGTATATGGATACTTGAAATTACATCCTACATCAAAGAAGCTTACATGATGCATAATGGGATTTAATGTTAAAAAGTGATCTCCTTTAGAGGCTTACAGCTGTTGTAAAGGCACAAAAGCCCAAAGAAATCCACTCATTTCAGGGAGAATAAAATGTAGAGTGATTTCTTAATGTAGAACACAAATAGCAGAGTTGCATTAGTTGTTTTCTGCAACAGGGCAACTTTTCACATTCTTTCTTGAAATACTGACTTTTTCAAACTTGTTGAAAGGGAAAGTTAGTATTTGTACATTCTTGTGAAACTGAGAAGTCCAGCCATCATGAGTCACAATTTCTTATTTTACTTTTGAAATATACTCCAACATTTTAAAATCAGAGCCTACCTGAACAAACTTATGTTGAAGACTTATTTCATAGGCAACAGCTGAATTTTATTCATGGACTTGATCCTGACTGTTTTTCTTTAGACAGCTTGTCCCATTTGTCTCATCTGAAGCAGGACAGACTGTTTTAAATACAAGTAATGGAGAATAAATGGAGTTAAAAGCTTCCGAGAAAAGCTCTGCCCTCAGAGAATTATTAGGTTAGTTCTCCTGAGAAACAAGGCTAAAGAAAAAAGGAAATTTGGCAGTTCCTCACAGAAACACTATTAAGATCACAATCACAAAATATTCTTATGCAAGAGATCAGCTTGGCTAAATCTTCTGCTCTTCATTAACCTCAAACACAAAAAGGAAGCATGAAGAAATTGGAAACTAGGTCAGTATATCAGGGACAAGGATAAAAGAACAGTGTAAGTATGTATGGACAAAAATTAGAAAAGCCAAGCCATGAAATATGGTGCAATCAGAAAAAACCACAAAGAGGAAAAAGAAAACATCTGTAAATACATTATTAGTGTGTGGAAAATCCAGTGGAGAGCTGATTCACAACTAAGTGGGAGGAAACTCTAGTCACAGATGCTGCCAGAAGGGCAAGAATTGTCTTGTGTTGTTCCATTTCATTGAGGCTCTTAGCTGCAGTAAGATTGCTAATGTGCAGCGCTGGTTTAATGATACTTAGGGCTTGTAACACTGAACTCAGATAGCGTGGCAGAAGCAGTGTAAAACAACCCCTCTGCTTGTCAGTCCCATCTTCTGTTCCAGGTCACTGTCCTTGCAGCAGGAACAGCAGAACAAGAAAAAGCAGCTTCAGCTGCTTCAGTTAATGGTTTGACATCGTAATGTAAATTCACCTTCATATGAAGTTAACTAAAGTATTTGGGGTGTGGAGATAGATTCAATATTAGAGTAGCCCTGGGTCCTTACATCCCAGTATTAGTTGTTCTGAAGAGGCTACACATGTTCATATAAACTCTCTTAGAAAACAGAGTTGTTATCTGTTCTCTTTCAGAACTCAGGGAAAGGGATGAGTTCTCAATATAGTAGAAAGGGTAAATATAATGCCTCGTTTAATAAATAGGGAGGCAATGAGGGAGCAGAGAGAAAGAAAGAGACAGAGAAAGAGGAGATAGAACAAGAGAAAGACTGAAACAGAGAATTACAGACCAACCAGCTCAACTTTAGTTCCTGGAAAAACACTGGGACAAATAATCAAACTGTCTGTAAGCACCTTGAAGATAACAAGGGAGATGAACAACAGCCAACAGGGATTTGTCAAGAACAAATTGTGTCAAATCAATCTAATTTTCTTCTATGATAAGATAACAGATCTTCTGGACAGAAGGAAAGCGGGAGATGTAATATAGCTTGACTCTAATGTAGCTTTTGATTCTCATGTGGCATTCTCATTAACAAATTAGAGGAATCAGGTCTGGAGGAAAATTCTATAGACTGATGACAAAAATACTAGAAAACCACAACTGCGGTTGCCATTAATCTACAGTCTAACTGGAAGGATGTACTTATTGAATTAGGATCTTTGGAAGGGTCTCCTGCATCCAGAAATGTTTGCTATCTTCAGCTACTTCAATTCTATATGCACTAATATGAGGTTCTGAACTTAGGTAGAATTATCAACTGCAAAATAACACACATAGAACAGCTGGTGTAGTACTGATTCTTTAAGGAGAGATCCACGTTAGTGGCTCATAAGCTGAACACAAATCAATAATGGTGTGCTATTGTGAAAAACTCAGATTTCCTACTCGGATTTACAAACAGGAGTGCAGACTGCAAAGCATGGATTAGTCTTTCCACCCTGTTCAGCATTGGCTAGGACTAGTTGGATTAATATATCTGGTCTGAGGCACTTGAGGTGGATTTGTAGCAAGTTCAGAGGTGAGCAGCGAGGTTCACTACAAGGTACAGCCTGCCAGGAAACACTGAAGGAAACAGTTACTCAGAATGAAGAGAAGACTGAGGAGAGATACGATAATAATCTTCAAATATGAAAGGATGTTGAAAAGAAAAAGGAAATAATTTGTTCTCTTTGTTCAGTGTAGAGAGAATTTTAGGTAATGGGTTTGCAGCAGTACAGATCTAATGCAGCCTTTGGGAAGAAACTTAATCTCAGGGACAGTTAAGTGCTGTAGTAGATTGTGCAGGGAAAGAGAAGACTGAGGAGAGATACGATAACAATCTTCAAATATGAAAGGATGTTGAAAAGAAAAAGGAAATAATTTGTTCTCTTTGTTCAGTGTAGAGAGAATTTTAGGTAATGGGTTTGCAGCAGTACAGATCTAATGCAGCCTTTGGGAAGAAACTTAATCTCAGGGACAGTTAAGTGCTGTAGTAGATTGTGCAGGGAGGATGTGCAATTGCCCTTATTTTCTATGAATGTCAGCAGTGACGTAGGTTTAGTAGATCCCACCTTGGACTAGATGACCTCTGAAAGTCCTTTCCACATCTCTGTCTTCATGAGGAGAGTACATCTGAAGTGGGGTTGAAAGCCAAAACAAATCAGGGGGAAACTGAACATTGCTCCTCACGACAAGAGATGCAGAGAGGCTTCTTTATGTTACAAGTTTCTATAAAAGAACAGAATGGAAAAAGCAGACTATGTGCTGGGATAAATATGGGCAGTTTGCATTGACATTGACAGGGAATTACAGGCCAGAAGTTTCAGTGACTATTTCTATATATATATTACATGTCTCTATATAGACACATATAAAATAATTTTAAGGTCATACATTTTAGTCCTGCATTGCTATATCTTGATAAATTACAATTAAAAATATTCTTCATGTAATATTGTGGTTTATGTAATACATTATATATATTAATTTTTAACAATTTTATCTTTATAATAATGGTGTACCAGTGGACAACATGAAGAGACAGCTAGCAAAAATGTTTTTCTCACATATATGAATGAGTCCCTCTGAGTTTAGTAATACTTGATGTAAAATTTAGTCTGAATGTTGTATAAAATCCAGTTTGTGCAATTTGTTTAGCACCAGTTTTCATTTTCAATACTCTCTCTTTATTCTCAAAGAAATAAGAATGTTTTGATGTCGGAAGTTAAGGTTTTCAGGTTTTGTGCTGACTCTTTTAAAGTGGCTGAAATGTCTGTATATATGTGATTGCACTGTCCAGTCTTTAGTTTAGACACTTTAGTAGAACCTATTTCTGAATAGCATTAATTCCTTACACTTTTAATGATCAGAGCCAAGGTGTTGCTATATCCATGACGCCTACACCTTAGATACTGACATTAACTTCAGATGCAAACTCTATTAAAAAGGCTGTCCAAAGTCAACTTTTGATAAATTTTATTGCTGGTTTAAGGAACATATCTCAGTCTTCAAGGTTATAATACTTTCCATCTGTAATGATTTGATTTCTGGACAAAGTTAAAATAATTTCCTCTTGCTGACAATCCTATCAGCAGTAGCTTTTAACAACTAGTTAATTTAGGATAGCAAAAACTTCACTGAACTTTTGCTGACAATGAATATGTCTTGTGATCTACTGTATCCTTTCCTACATACAAAACTGATCCATAACAAGCAAATATCACATTATTTTCTGCAATTTTAATTTTTTCTTGTTTGTCCTTTTTTATGTGAACTTTTAAGAGAAATCCCAGGATGGACATGCTAAAACTGCATATCTACAGTAGATGAAGAGCTCTTTAATTTCGCTGGCAATGCCTTCTGTAATACAACTTTAATTACTTATTTAGAAAATACCACCTATCTGTTCTGAAACTAGTAAGTTTATTTTTTGTAACTCGTAAAACAAGGAACTAGAGGAACTCATCATAACAAATATTTCTTTCAGGATACAGTTTGCATGATTTTTTGGCATCTGTACCACAGCTAGGTTCAAAATTTCATGTTCCTGATGGTCCTTAGCCATGGCTACCACCTTCGTCACACAGTTTGCCAATACCTTTAGTGTGCTCTAACTATTTGAAGGTCTTGACTTGTAAATCTGAGCTCTGAAACATCCTGGATTACAAATAAAAGAGTGAAAACAACTGGTTGGGGGTCACACAAATTCCTGTGCTATACTGCTATGACTGTAATCTGGTCAGTAAAAGTGGTGTGTTCACTTGACTGTTCATTCTTTAACCCTCTGTCTGGTATGCTGGCTTCTAAACGGCATAAAGAATAGACCTGCACCTTGCTGGAAAGAAAAGGACATTTGACTAAGTAGTTTTCAGCATATGACAAATTATATAAGATAGGCAAGAAAGAGCTGTTGGGTTTTAGTTTGGTTTTTTTTGAGGGGGGTTGGTTTTTTGTTGATATGGGCCTTGCAGTTCCTCTTCAGTCTCTCTCTTTCATCTGTGTGGAGCTAACCACAGGTGATTCCGTCATGAAGCAAACAGCATGTTTTTCGTTTTGCACCCAGAATTTGAGCAAGGTGCCAGGACAGCTGTTTGCTGAGAAAAAGCTAAACTGACATTTGCAAACCTAGGAAACACAGTAGCACAGCAGCTTTTCTGCTATTTTTAGGAAACAGGTGTTGCATTTAAACTTCCTAATCTCCCCAGTGAAAATAAATTTATAAGTGATACTTCTTTTAGTTTTCCCATTTCCCAGAAGCCAACCTTAAAATTTCATATTCAGCTACAACCTGTATATTGAAATGTTGGGAAGATGCACATTACTTTAACATCAGTGAGTGCCAGCGTGGACAGATTCAGTACATTGATTATTTGGTTTGTCAGTTGGGTGGAAAAAGTTCACTTCTGTACTTTACTTCGTAAGTCTGTTAAAGACGTAACTGAAAGATCTTTGCAACGTGACTCAGGTGCAGTGTGTTGGAAAGGATAACAGAGACCAAATGACGTATTGTAACACATTGTACATTATTGACCAGAGTACTAACGTTTTGTAGCAGACTATGTACTACCATGGAAACTTGGAAGTTCTTATTTTCCTGCTTGGCAGTAATGCTGACTCACTGTGTTGGTCTAAACAAGTCATTTAAGCTTCTTTGACTCTCAGCTTTGCTGTCTGCAAGACAAAGGTTGTGGTGTTTTGTAACAGAAATTGAGAGCTACAGACTAATGAAAACACTCTATCAGCAGAAATAGTGTTAGTATTAATTATCTAACTGAAATTATATATGAACATCGAGTATGTACCGTCATCTGTTTTCTAGGACAGCTGTAACGCTTCTTTTCAGTTTCTCTTCTGTCAAGACTGTATCATTATAGTCTAAGAAAGCAAACATTTAAAGATACTGGTATCAAACCAGGAGCACCTGACTGAGCTTTAAAATATATTGCAGTGAAGGATGACAGAGCTACAAGATGATGTTGAAAGACTTCAAACAAATGAACTATAAAATATCTTATTGACTTTTCTTGCAATGCTTCCTGCCATTACATTTTTTTGCTCCCCTTACAAAATAAAATCCTTCATTCCTACATTCATTTCTCTCAAGGGAAGAAAATGAGTCTCGGTGTCAACAATACAGTAAATCCGGTGTAAGGGATCCTAGTACTAGATTACCACCACTATGGTCACACGACAGCTCTGATTTAGTGTATCAGTCTGACAGTTCAGAATTCATCCTGAATTTCTGATAGGCTAACTTTGTCCTGCATCAGGTGTTCTCCATTCTTTAGTATAAATGACATATTACATATTTTGCCTAATCTAACTGCAAGGCTGGTATATGCTAGCCTTATTTCAGATTATTGTTATACTAGGAAGTGATGTAGTAATACATAAATCCAGTAATAATAACTATGGAACCACAATCTGATAGATGTTTAACTATGTCACGCTAGAGAAAGGTAGTCAGGAGTTACAGAGGTATATTAAGATTAAATAGAAAAGGGTCAGTTTCTTGCCACGTACATTTTACCACTGTTTATAATTCACTGCAGACAAAGGTCGCTTCCAAAATTTATGCTATTTAATTACTTATTTGGTATCTAATTTAATCTCTGTTGAATTTTATCTCTGTTGAAATCAACAGAAACTTTCCCATGAATTTCAATGAGTGGATCAAGCATTTTGTCTCTGAAGACTTTTATTTCTATTTAGTCACATACAATTCAGCTGCTCTAATATGTTGAAAATTATGGCCAGAGCAGAAGTCAGGTGCCTATTCAACACTGTAGTCCAGCAAGCCCTTGCTCAGTCACTTACCTACCCTAATAAGGGCCACCCCAATTTGACCTGTAACTTCTCCAAATGCTTTTGTACATGCCTGGGATGACCCTGTAGTAAGCAGCTGTGTTTCTATTTCTTGCCTCCGTCTGATCAGGGTCCAGAAACGAAGCAGAGTGGCAGGCAGGTTCCCAGCTGGGAGCTCCTGAGTTCAAAGCAGTCCTGACACACTGACCAGAGGAAGGTGTGGCTGCCCCATCTGAGTGCACCGGGGACACATCAACAAGATTGTCTGTTATCTGACACAAACTTCACAAAATATTAAAGTATCAGCTATGAGGAGTATTCCCCTATCACGTAGCAAAGGAGTACCTCAGAAGGAGTGCAATGTCAAGTGATATTAATGACAAGGCTTACAGCCTCTGCAGGTCTCCCAGGTAATTTGTGTTTTGCAGTCACAGGGAAGGTCCCCTGATACTCCAGTCCAATATCTGACCAATCCACCTGTGACATGCTAAAGTAAGTCTTCATGTTTTGGTACCTTTAAAGGGAAGCCATACAATTCTGGATGATGTTGATCAGATCCAGAATTAGTCTAAGGAGTTCACTATACATTATGGGCAAGGGGAAAGAGATAACAAATGAACTCTTAACTGTACCACCATGAGCTTCCTTATTCTCATGCATTCCAGTTATTTGGCCTGGAAGAGAGGGTGGGATATGCAGGATATGTATCTGATTGCTTGAAAGTTTGTCACCATATATCCTAAGAATTGAGCCTCAGGGTAAAAAGTTACTGTGTTCTGCATATAAAATGAAAAAGGAAACAAAGGAAAAACTGGAAGTTTTCTTTGTGAGTATAGATGAAAATATAAGAGACCAAGGGAATACAATCTTTACTATTGACTGTTTAGGACACAACAAAAATTAAACTGGGAATTATTTAATAGCTGTGAGACATGCAATAAAATATTTGTCAAACAAAACTGTATGTCATTTTTATGAAGATTTCCACTGGTGAGTATCAGTGGTTTCATGATATATATCATACCTTGCTAGCTTATTAGTTTGCTTTTATGAACACATCTTCCCAAAAGAAGTAGATTTTTTTTCTTATTTTTTATTATTGTTTTATTACAATTCATCATGAAATACCTGGAGATGGAAACTTTGAAGATGAAAAGCATGTTTACTTTAAATCATGTTATATTGAGTTCTATTTGTATAAAATTATTGAATAATTTTCCTGTTTTATGTATTTGCATCTTTTTGATATAGTGAAAGTTTGTACAAATTTGTTATTCAACATAATAAAAGTCAAATAATTCAAAAGTGGGATATATTCTTTCTTTGTTGACCTAACAAACAACTTCACACGTTGTGCATGCCTATACTGCAGTATAATCTAGACATAGACAAAGCAGCTTAGCTGTCTGCAGTGGCTCCTGGTAACAATACAGTCATGGCAACACAAAATTTATTGGGGTAGCTCATCCCACTTCTCAGTCTGTGTTACTTCTTTAGAGACAGTACTTCTTCAGCTGGTTTAAGAAATCTTCCCCATTCATTCCTCCTTTATGTGCAGATGATTGTGCACCACAGGACATGCTGGATCTGGCTGGCTGAAAGCGTCCTGGAAAAGAAGGTGCGGGGGGAATATATTTTTTTTTTTTCAGCTGGAAAATATTTAATATCCTGTTCATTGATTGTATCTTTGCAGTGCAGGTGGTAGCAAGAGGACAGGAATGAGCAGTCAGGCTGACGCCTGCATGAGGCATGCCCACTGCTGAGACAGACCTGGGTAACCATTCTCTCCGTGATTGGAGATGCAGCTTCATGAGTACTATCTTTAATGGCATAGTTGAGCCCATGCTGATAACTGAAATGACCACTGAAAAAAACTTTACAAGCACCCCTGTTTTGGTGGGGTTATTTTGAAATTACTTTGTTTAAAAGATTTGATTTATAATACAACTATCACAAACTATCAGCACAGATAGGAAAGGCAGAAATCAGCAAGTAGGGTCAGTTCTGGGCTGTGCTATTAGAGAAAAAGTTGTTTTGAGTTACGTCCAGAAATGTAAACCAGTGTTTGTACCTCCCCAAACCAGTCTGGTTTGTACTTTAAACCCTAAATTCTGGAATCAGGACTGCTTGTGGAGAACAGTTAAGACTGATTCTCAACCTTTAGTCACCCAGGTATTTCACAGGTGATCGCTGATATGTTCTAGCACCTATGCAGACCAAGAATCATTCCTGATTCCACAGTAGGGTAAATTTGGCCCTAATTATGTAGGTTTCCCTACAGAAGCTAGCAGAAAAAGGCCCATCTCCTAAAGCGATTTGATGCTGAGCTTTATTAAATACTAACAAATCCTGACTCAATCTCTCTTTCTTTCATAGGCATGTAAGAAACACAAATACATACAAACATACTAGCACAGGAAAATGAAGACCGTGAAAAAAGGAGGAGACAGGAGAATGGTCTAAGTAAGGGGGTGAAAAAACCACAAACAGTTTACACATAGTTCTCTTAGGAAGATATTCAGATCACTTTACCTGTATTGAGACACTAGTCTTAAGGAGCCTCCAGGTGAACTCTGACTTTTGGAGGTTGCTATTCCCAGCTGATATCCTTCCTCTCTGCTAGAGAAGCCTCTTGCCATATATAGCACAGCTGGCAAAAAAGAACATGTGCCCAGATCTCAGCACCATCATTTGCAGCCCAGCATACTACTTTGAACTGACTCCAGTTTAGCTTTGTGCCTGTACACCAGGCTGAGCTCTGCAGCAGCCGGCTGCAGGGAGCTGGTGTGTGCTGGCTGCTAGCCAGTATGCAACCAGGGCAGTAAGTCTGGCAGAGAGGCAGGTGGATAGCAGGGTGTCAGTAAGTGCCCAAATAGCCCTGGAAATACTCAGATGATCCCATCTGGAGGTACCCTTAATATAATTATATTTTAGACCTATTTAACGCTATTAAAGATATCTACACTAATTTCATTAAAACAGAAGATAAACTCTATGTATTTTTTTCATCAGTTTCATTTCCCACCTCACATTCCTTTACTTGCTTTCTTCAGTCCTTTTATTTCCCTACCACTGCTTTTCTTCCTGCTCACTCTTCCTTTCTTCTTATCCTTTAGAAGTTACCTATCCAAGAGATTGAACAGGAAATCCCCATGTTCACAAGAGGTAGGTTTGTAAGTACAAGCTCTATGAACATAAAGGGGACAAATACCATCTTAGTCAAGGTAAAGCTGGCAAGGAAAAAAAGTCTACAGAAAATATATGTGTTTGCCACGCAAAGATGCATAGCTACTTTAAGACGACAGGTTCCGTCAGCATATTTCAGCAGACTTGGGCTATTTCAGTTCACTGTTTGCATATTTTATATCAAGTGACCTGCCAAATGTCATGAAGAGGTGAATAGGGAATAGAGAAATCAGTCAAGGTGATGGATGAGCTGCAGACTTGATTATTTATTCAAATTATTCCCATAACGATTGAGTCTTGCTGATTGCAGACAGCATTTTGTCACAATCATTAGGAAAGGGCAAAGGTGACAGGAATTTAATGGCCAAATTAGAGTTATTGAACAGTGCCGAGTATGACAATATTTTTAAAATCAGAAGCAGAAGACTGTCTTTATCAGTGACCAGCAACATTCAGAGCTCTTTTCTCTAAACTATCTGGTTTTTTGCTCTTGAAAGTGTGTATACAACTCCAAAGGCATTCCAGAGTGTTTCTTCAGTAGTTCCCAGTTTCCCTTCAGGCTCTTTCTCTTAAAAGACACATGGCTTCTCACCATGTGTCACCCTTGAAATATTTGAAAAAATTCTTCAAATATATCTTTGCACCCTCCTTTCTTTCCTTGTTATGTTAGTCATTACATCAGTGGCAGGAAAGCAGCAAGGAGAAGGTAGCACAGCAGGCTGACGTTGAAAGGTGACCCGCTGCAGCCCAGGTCAGCATTCGCCTCGGCTTCAAGGGGGCTAAGATTTTCTACGAAGACTCCAACACATTTATACAAAATCATACACGTCTTTTTCATCTGTAACAACACTGCAGCTGTGTTTGATACGAAGAGAGACAAGAGTGTGGAGGGCACAGGGACTGTGAAAAGCACACCTTTTTTCTAAGTTTCCTAGTTTTTGTCCTTTTTTTCCCTCCAGAAACACAGTTGTTTAGGTCAGTATTGTATTAAGCATGCTGATACACTCCTTTGATTGATGATAACCAACTCATACTTGCACTCCTAATACAAATGAAGTGTATGCGCCATTATGCAGAGCAATACAAATGCTTCTTGCCTGGTAAGAATTCAGATGTTTAAAAAATAACTTTCCACCTTCTTTGAAAGAAAAATAATATCAGCCAAAAATAATACAGTCCACAGTTTCTTTCAATAGCATCAGCCTGTAAGAAGCTCAGAGGTACTGAAATGTCATCATCTATTAGACATTGATTAACATAAAATGTGGATAAGAATTTAAAAAAATATTTTTTCTGCATTATAAAATATATTCTGTGAGTTTTCAGCCAAATTAATTTAGTGCATGTTAGTGACATTTAGCCAAGAAGCTTAAAATGTTATAACATCAGAAAGACCTCAAAACATATTAGTAATTTGCTTACTTTCAGATATTGTGGTAAAAAAGCCAAAGGAAAAGGATATGCAGAATAAAAATACAGTAAGAAGAGAAAGAGAACAATTTCTAATCATAGATATGTTCAGTCCCATTGAGAAACAAATCTAGGAGTGCAGCAGACTAGATGTTAAACTGAAATATGATTAAAAAGTTTCTCCTATCATAAATCTTTTATAGAAAATTTCCCTTTGCCTCCATCTTTTAAAAAGGCTCAAGTAAATATTTATTTCTGATTAAACATGAAAATGTTTTAAATAAATAGCTTAATTATTGAAAACCTGTATCTAAATATCAAAAGATTTTATATAAGTTCACACCTTTGTAAAACCTTTTGTGGTGGTAATTATAAAATGCATGATTCATTACTTTTTATTTAAGAAGAGTATACAGTTAAACCTAGATTCATCCCACCTAACTTTAGGCACTTAACTGAAACACCTAAGGTAAGACAGTTGTTCTCCCGAGTTCACTCTGTGGGCAGGTGTTTATGGAGGGTCATTTGAAACTATGCTTGGCATCAAATTAGTTTATTGTGTGGCAGGTTGAATTTGGACTTTTGCCACTACTACCTGGAATTTCCACTATGATCCATGAGTTCATAATTTGGAAATGAACATTAAGAAAAATACACTTGTGTATATTAGTTGATCAGAAAATTACTGGGAGTTGCTAGCATTGTGCAACTGAAAAACAGATGACATCAGGGTCCATAAGCTGAAGCATTTGCAGCACAGTTCAGAGGAACTGATGACACTATCATAAAATCATAGAATAGTTTGGGTTGGAAGGGACCTTCAAAGGTCATCTAATCCAACCCCCCTAACTATCAGGATTCTTGTCCAGCTTGAGGAGCTGCTTTACTGTCCAGCTTTACTGCATGTGGGTCAAAAATACTAAAACAAACTATGTGTATAAGAACAACTGGAAACAATTCATCCACTTCTCTATTTAGTCTTCAAATTAAAGATTTCTAATTCTCAGAGAAGTGAGACTCTGCAACCGGTTTCCAAAGACATTCTGAAGACAAAAAACTTATTGCATTCATAATGCAGTTTACAAAAGACACTACAAAATGTATTTGTTTGAGTTAGTGAGGCACAAGATCTGGTAACCCACTCTGTAGGCTTCCTGTTTCCAAGAAAATCCACCTTTGATGATGAATTCTATGGTGTTAAAATTGACTAGATTAGACCTTGCAGACCAATTTAAAGCAGTGAAATTCCATAAAATCTCTAAAATTACTAGTAGGACAATTTCTCCATGGAAGAAAACTCATCTTCTAGAATTTCCCAAAGCTACTAAGCTTCAGGAGTAGGGAGATGCATCTTCATCTTCAGCTTGCCACTCTTTCCACTCAATCCCCAGATCTTTATTTTGAACTGACTTACAGGGATAAATTATAATTCAAACCAGTCCTTATACAGAACATAAAATATTAACCAGGTTCCTTATTTGCTTCCTCTCTCTACAGTCTCAAAGACCTCCAGTTCCTTGCTTGGCTGGTCTTTAAATAGGGTATGGTCATGACTGATAAATTGCCCTTTATGTGGACAAGAGAAGGATCTGTCCAAGCATTAGTTAACATCCTTTATCTCTGTGATATACAAATTAAACACCACTTTCTACTCAAAAATAGCATTAACATTTTACAGAAACGTGGTCAGGTTATTTTCAGGTTTGTCTCTAAAATTTGTTTCCAATTCCAATGTTAAAAGTCATTGTAGGGATGGAAAAGGCTCCTGCAGAGCTCTTAGTGATTATGCTCTTTGCAAGGTGTAGAAGTAAAGAGGTACAATGAATACTGAGGGTGGGAAGACTTCAGGTTCCAGGCCCTTCATTATGACATATTTTATGAGCTTTTCATTCTCACAGACAATCTTAGCAACATCATAAAGAGAGCTCAGACAGAGAATATCGATTTGCATTATGTTCAGTAGGGCTGCTGACTGGAAGTCAAGTCAATGCAAAATCAGGTTTGGCAAGCTAAATCTTGATAAGGTCTGAAGTAAAACACTAGCTGTTCATTCATTGCTTTTTGTTTGGCTAATCAAAGGCAGAGAATTATAACTCTATTGTGAAACCTTATTTTGTAGGCCATAGGGGAGCATCTAAACATGACAGCATGTAGCAATAATTGTCTAAATTACACACCAGCTTGTAAATACCACAGCTCCTTGTGCTGCACTGATGGAATTCAGCATACTTGTACTATTGACTGTATTAACTATTATATTTAGTTAGGAACAAAGTAAAATTCACATATGCTGCTGAACTCTTACTATTTCAGATTCCACTGTGAGAGTCTAAATTCAACTTCCTGCACAATTTCAGGAAAATTCACAGCCAAATAACTCGAATGTCAATAGTAAATAAAACAAGGAATTAACAGTGAAAGGAAAATATCACCTGCAGTAAAAATGACAACTGTTATTTTGTAAAGGCAATTATTTAAGTATCTCTATATCACATATCATATGAATGAGAATGGGTTTCCAGTGTTCAGGCACGGTAAGGAAAATATCCAATGCAGACATTTGTTGGTTTCTATTGCAAACATCACTAAAATAGAAACACAAAACTAAACAGAGAAGTTTCTCTTGAACTACTGCCTTTGTCTCTCCATGCCCTTACCTGAAGATACATATATTTGAGAGCTTACTTGCATCGTACCTGTTCAGCTGTATTTCAGCAATAACAGTATTATGTTACAATATAATAGTAATATAAGAAGATTAAAGCCTGCTGAGCTGTTTATGCTAATGATGTTTTTATTGTGAGTAATGACCTGTTTCCCTTTCCTGTTCCACCTTTCTTATCTCTTGTAAAATGTATTGTGTTGTTGATAGGATTGCTTCTACAAGAAAATAAATTCTATTTAGTAGGATAAATTGTTTATTTATCCCATTTTTAAACATTCTCTGAAGTGTGAGTTTAAAATACATGGTTCAAATTCTTATGTATTGCACTAGCAGAGATCAAAGAGAACTCAACTGAGATCCATGAAGAATCTTGGGATTTATCCTAATAAAAATACCTGTCTCAAGTTTTCCCACAAAATTTACCACAGCTGCCAAATCTACCAACCACTTCCTTTGCTAAGTGTTATTTGTCTATTGAAGTTTAATGACCACATCGTTTGGAGCTTTTCATTCAGTTCTGAAAAATGTGCCATGACCAGGATAAATGCTAATCTGGAAGGTTTGATAATAAGAAGGTAATGCTTGCTACACTTTTAGAAAACCATTATCAATTGTACCAGAAAGAACAGGAAAATAATTTGCAGTGATCAGCATTTAATCTGGGGTTTTTTGTTTGGTTTTGTTTGGCTTATTTTAAAGTGTATGTTCAAAAATCAATTTTTAACCCCTTCTAAGTTGGCAACAATTAATAGATACAACTTAGCTGTCACAAATTTGATTACTAGTGAATTGTTTATTTCAATCATCTCTCATTTGTGGTACAGGATTGGCACTTGTCAGTTGATAGTCTTCAAATATTTACAGATCATGAGAAAAAAACAAATAGCTAATATTCTATAGATATATGTTTTTACATTTACGTTAAAATTTGTTAAAATTTCTGGATGCGTGAGCACAAATCTGAAGAATCTATTGGCTCTCCTACTACTTAAAACTTTTAACACTGGCTGCTAACCAAACCTATTTATGTCAAAGATGGTATTTGTAAATTACTATATTTCTCAACCAGTTCTACTCAGTACATACTAACACTGAATTGTATATGAGAAAAAGTCTGAATTCACACTACAGTTTTGTACAACTATCTGGTCAGATGATACAGAGAAGACAGAGCCAGACTCTTCTCAGAGGTACACAGCAATGGGACAAGAGGTAAAGGAGCAGGTTGGAGCACTGGAAATTTCAATTGCATATTAGGATTTTTTTTTTAACCATTGGGATGGTAAAATACAGGAATAGAACACGCAGAGACATTATGGCACCTCCATCTTCAGATGTGTTCAAGGCTCAACTAGACAAATTGGTATGTTTAGACCTGCTCTGAGCAGGGGGTTGGACCAGATGACTTCATGAGGTCTGGTCCAGCCTGAACTATTCTGTGATCTTATGTTTACTCCAAATATTTTTAGGACCCATTTCCTTTACACAAGTGCCTATTTGAACAAAACTTATAAAAAGGTAGTTATGTCTAAATGTTTTTCCCCTCATCATGGTTTAATTCCAATCGGCAACCAAGAACCACACAGCTGCTCGCTCACTCTCCCCCCCCAGTGGGATGGGGGAGAGAATTGGAAGAGCAAAAGTAAGAAAACTCGTGGGTTGAGACAAGAATAGTTTAATAATTGAAATAAGATATTATAATAATAATAATAGTAATGAAAAGGAAAACAACAACAGAGAGAGAGAAACAAAACCCAGGAAAATCAAGTGATGGAACTGCACACCACCTGCCGACCGACACCCAGTCAGTCCCCGAGCGGCAATCGCCGCCCCCCAGCCAACTCCCCCCAGCTTATATACTGAGCATGAAGTCACATGGTATGGAATATCCTTTTGGCCAGTTTGGGTCAGCTGTCCTGGCTATGCTTCCTCCCAGCTCTTGTGCACCTCCTCACTAGCAGAATATGGGAAGTTGAAAAGTCTTTGACTTAATGTAAGCACTGCTTAGCAACAACTAAAACATCAGTGTGTTATCACATTATTGTCAGGTTAAAACCAAAACACAGCACTATACCAGCTACTAGGAAGAAAATTAACTCTATCCCAGCCGAAACCAGGACACCCCTATCAAACTGGGTTGAAATTAGCCAAGAGCCTGGGCGCAGACTTTCAGAGATAGTGATTGCATAAATCATGTTCCACAGAAAACCAAGCAAAAAATGTAGTTAATCAAATGTTGGCATGTACTTCTTTAGAATAGCCCCATCCAGGTTATATTTAACTTTCTTCCATCTGAAAAAATAAAAGATTCAGAGAACAAAGCATCATTGTCGAGAACATTAATTTTGGACTCTGTTAGCCAGGCCCCAATCAAAGCTTTCTTTGTTAGGTAGTGAAACCTTCTCATTCTCTTACAAAACCAAAACACTGTAGAAACAAAGACTGCACATAAGGGGATAAGGAGACCAAAACCCAGCTGACTTTCTCAGTGCAGCTCCAGAACAAACTACAGCTCAGATTCACAGCTGGTGTCAATCAGACCAGATCATATAACCATCAGATAAGCATCTGGTCCCATACACAAAAATTAAACAATAAAACCTGCTTATAGAAGAAAAGAATTAATATGACAGCTTGAAAACACAGTGCTTCATATATTTTGGCAAAACTTCCTTGTGAGGTATGTATTTCATCATAGCCTTAACCCTGGAAGACCTTGTACATTAGAGCCTAGACTTTTGGCCGTGGTAGGTCACATAACCCTTTCATACAGGTATTCCAGGGCTTGACACCTCAGCCTCTGCCTCGCCATGCTTAGAAGACATCACACATCATCAAAATGGTTGTCACCATAAATCCGTTTAAGCCTGGCTCCTGCAGCCGAGACCACATGAGGGATTCAGGCCACACAGCAAAAGGTCTGTTGTCAGAGCAGTGAGACACACACCCCATCACCAGGACGCAGCTGCTCCAGGTCACACGATAGATACCCTCCAGTGGTTTGATGGTGGTTTGTACATGCATTTCATTACTCTGGCAGCCCAGATCTGCTGTATGGCAGGGTGTTGGTCACCTTAGCTTCATACACAGAAGACTTACTGTCAGAGTCAGTCTTCTGGTAAGACAACAAGTATTCAAGAGGAGGCAAAGGCCAAATCTGTCTTTTTTGGTTCTCTTTCCGGTCAGACTACTTACACAGTCTAAATAGCAATTTTATATTTTTAACAATACTAAACTCTCAAAAAAAAACATAGGGAGGCCTCCTTACATAAAAAGATAAACCATAGAGGGCAATTCCACTTACATTTCAAAAATAAATTTCATTCAGTACTAGAAGAAGCTGAATAAACCAAAACCACCTAAATGTTATTTTTAATTCACTCATTAAAGTCTAATTGTGTAAAAATATACATTTTAGATGAAATATGAGCTGACCTGGAATGTAAAACACCCAGGTTTATGAGCCTTCTCTACTAAATGCATGGAAGTTTTCATCATTTAATGTGAATTAAGCAAAGCAGAACATGAACATACCAACCCCATTAGCTGTCAAGTATGGAGCTCACAGCATGGAGACCATACTAGCTGGACCTAAGAAGGCAAGTCAGCAAACCTTATAACTCTCCACTTGTTTCTTCCTTCCTGCCCCTTGTACCTTCTCAAGCAATGCCTTCCTAGTCCCTCTGTCTTCCAGAAACTTCACTCAACTTAGAACCTTTCATTAAAAATCTTTGAGACAGTCTTTGCCAAAATTAGGAGGGCTAGAAATTAAATTTTAAAATACGAAGAGAGCAAGGATCTTTGTGCAGTAAAATGGCTCCAGAAGGTATAGCTAATCAAATGTGATATCCATGATGAAAGCGAGGGACTTAGCAACAGTGCAGATCTATCCCTTTTATCAAAACCAACCTTCATTTGTCATGGTGTAAGGAGAAATCAGTATTCTTTCAACATGAAATTTCAGCATAAGAAATCTGTATGCGCTTTATGTTTTAAAAGCTGATGAAGAATCTTGCTGATAAAATGATCAACAAACATAGATATAAAAAATAAAAAAACAAAATAGAACATTCAAGTCAGAGATACATTTCTGTGTATTCTGAGTCACATAACTGTAAAATGAAACTCAGGTAAAGAACTTGAAGACTGCTTTTGCTAACCCCAAGCTGGACTCAAGTTCTTTACTAAGTATCTATTTAAAAAACAATACACTTGCTACTTCTGTCAGGATAGTTCTACCGTGCACTTTATCACTGCTATATGTATGAAGCAATTGCAGGTTTTAATTTTAGGTTATCTGAACAACTCAGAATTCTTTCACCTCAAAAAAAATCCACAAGAAAAAACCCTCGATATGTTTATTAACATGTATGTTTCAGTAGACATTGTAGGTTTCTCGATACTAATATGTCTTACACATGTTGCCTCTTGTCCTGTAGTTAAGCTCTCCATATGGCTAGGTTTATGGAAAACCTCTTGAGTAAAGGTTATCAACAAGATTTCTGCAAATGGGAAATAGAATTACCTCCAAATGCATGAAAAGTGTTTTTTATTTAAACAAGAGCAAAGAAAATAGAGATATTTTTCTCTGATTATTCAGTCAGTGTTGTAGAAGAGTTGCTGTTCACTGCCAGGGAGATGCTGTGAGATGAACCAGGGGACAGAAGGGAACAGGACCATTTGCTGAATTTGATTGTTCCCAGAAGGTGATTTAGGAAAGGGACTGTCTGAGTGCAGTTGCGTACAAAGACTATCTCCTGACTTATGTGGAACTTATCTCCAGCTTATGTGGAACAGGAGAAATCAAGCTGCAGGAGCTTATGTGGAACAGGAGAAATCAAGCTGCAGGTTCCAACCTAGCTGAAAATTGCTGAGTTTGGGAGTCTTTTAAACAATTTAGCTTCACTTGCCCACTTGTTATTGCAGTTAACATTGCATTCAAGTGTGCAAATATATGTGTCTACTAGTGTCTTGATGACAGAAATAGAGCAACTTTATTTTCAGAGTTTTAAAAGGTGCATTTTTTTACTGCATGGTGATCAGTTGTGTGCACTATGGCATAAAAAAGGTGGGAGGAAAGAATCATTATCTTTACTATGAACTAAAGTAGGCGATGCGTGCACTTCAGCAGCACCCCCAGTTTCTCTCACCCAACATAATTCACTCTAATGCAAAAGAACAGAACTTGTTGAATGCGCTTGGGCACCCAGTCCCATTGCAGGCAGCGAACGCAGCTGCACAGCTGCCTCCTCCGGGAGGCACTTAGAGGCCCCCAGGGCTTAAAGTCTGCAGCTAACATCTAAGAAACTGCCATGGTATCTATGGAGGGTAAGGTGGGAGTTGAGCCATGCCAAGTCTCTTATTACTCCAGAGTGGCTGTTTCCTGTTGTCTCTAATCTCAGTCAAGAATCACTAATAGACTTCATGCCAAGAACTCCATTATGCATTAGATTTTGTGTGGTTGTCAAAATAACATTCAGGGTTTGGAAAAGCCACATGAGAATTGCTTGATGTTCTTGGAGGAGGGAAGTGAAGAAGGAAGTAAAGAGCTTCAAACCCCCTGGCTTATATGGGAGCGGATACCGGGATGTTAGGTTTTCCACTGAGACATTATGATTTCTAAAGAGGTGGTAATTGTCAATAAACAGAAGGGAAAAAAAAGCTTATATTTGCCTCCTATAAAAAAAGAGCAATAACATTTCACAGGAGAGAAAAAAAGGGGATTTGACTTAAATCTATAGGTGAATCTGCAGAAGATGGAAAATACAAGGTAGCATTCACGTACAAAAGACCCTAAAATGGGGTCTGGTAATTGGAGCATCCATAATCTATCTGCTGGACACATAGAAGGAAAGAGTTCAGTAAGGACCATTTTATTTCTGTCACACATCAAGTTTTCTAAACCTTTGCAACTGCTATTTCAGATTTCACAGATAACTATTGCTTGTTCTTGCCATAATGTGGGTTGAATGAAAGGTGATTTCAGGGTAAAGGACAATTTCAGGGTAAACAGCTAACATCAAGTCATCATTCCTGTGCAGTGGAAATTCTTGTAACAGCAGATCTGGATTGCTCCTGTGACACCTATCACTTCATCTCTGAGAGAATGGATTGGCACAAGGAGGTAACTTGCAGGTTGACATATTAAAAATCCTACATGGAGAGCAAAATCAGCTCACCTAAAACAAACACCTATGGCTGACCAGCTGAATATCTCCCTATACTCCACTGACTAGGTCTCATTGACTATGGCGAGATCTTAAATGCTCTGCAGACACAGAGACAAAATCTCACCCAAGATGTGCATTGTACAGATGCTCGCAGGAGCAGACAGAACAAGCAAGGTTCGAGAGGAAGAACTCTCTTTCAGTAGCCAGCATTTGCTAAAAAACCTTCCTGGCACTGGCAAAATGCCTTGTGAAGAATATCAGTAAAGTCCAAGGGCCCTTAATGAATGTAAAATTGCAAATAAAGCGCATGCCTACGTAAATCAAGTATGGCACAGAAAAGGCCCGAGCTGGTGGTGTTTGAGTTTCTTAAAGAAACCAAAGCAGTTTACTGGCTTTAGCATTGCTGGGTCCGAGCCAGTCAGCCTTTCCTTCTAGAAGGGTGTACTAGTATGACTGCAGTGCCACTGCAACACTACGCTGTTGCTCTGAGCTTCGGTTTCATATTTCTGCCTGGCACTGCACTGCACTATACAGACACATCAGTTTGGAGACCTTTAACTCCACTGTGATTTATAAGCATGCCCTGTGTTTCTGCCAGAAAGTGGGCACCAAAAAGTCTAAAGTCTGAAAGCTCTGAGCAACCAATTGAACCATAGCCAAGCTAGGGGATGCTTTTCCTATGTGAGGAGGAGCACATCTAATATACTGAAGAATGCAAGGCAGGAGAAGCCAATATTTGTCTAATCATCCTGTTATAGCCAACAGCCCCAGAGTTAGAAACCAGGACAGAATGGGAGGCTTTTATTCACGTACTAATCTGTCTATCTGAATAAGAAAAGTGCTTCTTAAGAGAATGGACTTAATTTTCTGCTAGTGAAATTTTACTGCATTATCAAATATCCATTTACATAAAGATGGAACTTCATCTCCCCTTCTTGAAACCATCTGACTACTGAATAAAAGAGGAACATTTCCTCCTTTTGCCCCTGGGAGTGATAACTAGGTGAAGTCTCTCCTGGCACTGTAGAGGCTCCTCAGAATGTGCATCAATTCCTCTCAGTCTCCACTGTGCAACTGTTTTGACTGGGTGAGTCACTGCATATGTACATGCATCCAGGCTGCAAACAGCCCTCTTCGCACAGTCTTGATAGAGGGCTGTATGCAGCTGCTTCTCTGTTTCTGACCCTGTGCAATATGCCACACAGCCTGTAGGTATGCCAGATTTACTGTTCAGATGCAGAGTGACTCTTGCAACTTCTGTTGCAAGAAAATCAGGAGTCACCAGATAGACACAAAAGAGTACTTTTGCATATGTACAGTGGATCTGGTAGTTGCAAAAAGTTCCGTATTTAAAACACATATGCAATGACTCCTACAGCTTCCCAGAAAACGCAAGCACAATGGCATATCTGCCAAATGGCTACCTGACATACAGCACATTCCTTCCACTCTTGTGCCAGATGATAGAATATGGGTAGAGTAGAAAAACCCCAAAGAAAATGGTTTCTAGAAACAAGCCAGTCTTGCTACTAGAACAAATTTTCTGTCCTACTATTAGCTCATCCTGGAACAGGGAAAGACTGAACATCTCATATTCTAGATGGAAGATTACTTAGAAGTTAGGTGTCTCCATACCTGTCTCCTGCCCTTGTGGTTCTAGCCTGAAGTATCTGGTTTACATTGCACAGACATTACTGTGGGATACATTTGTCCTGGTTTCAGCTGGGATAGAGTTAATTTCCTTCCTAGTAGCTGGTACAGTGCTGTGTTTTGGATTTAGCATGAGAACAATGTTGATAACACACTGATGTTTTAGTTGTTGCTGAGCAGTGCTTACACTAAGTCAAGGACTTTTCAGCTTCTCACACTGCCCTGCCAGCGAGGAGGCTGGAGGTGCACACAAACCTGGGAGG
>NW_008795478.1:281458-309413 GCF_000699145.1 Aptenodytes forsteri
GAGGGAGCGAGCGGCTGTGTGGCACTCAGTTGCCGGCTGATGTTAAACCATGACAACTTTATATGTATTTCTAGGGTAAAAGCAGTCACTCAGTCACTATCTGTGTCTCCCAACAGCTTTTGAGCATATTGGCTAATTTCAGTTTAGTTTGATTTTGAGGAACAGTGGCCACAGAGCTGAAGTTCCTGTAAATTTTTAGAAATGTTGCAGGTGGTGAGATTTAGGAAAAGGCTTCATCATGAGCAAATTTGTAAGAGAAAAAGAGTGCCTTTAAGCATAGCAAACTCAGAGTATGCAGCCAAGCAGGAGGCAAATCCCAAGAAAATGAAACTTACTTTGTTCTAATGGTAATTACATTACTTATTCTGTGGGACAAAGCATTAGGCTGACCAGCTACTAACATGGCACTGTTGAGGATAGGCATAGCAGGAGTCTAAAAATGTCATCGAGCAAGTAACAAGATCCTGTGATGGGAGGAGTTGGTTGTTTGATGTGCTTGAATGCAGCAGTTCATATCAATTCACCACAGTACGTAACATGTTTTTTGATAAAAAAGCAGAGTCAAATGCTGCATTCCAACTCCAGCCAAACCCCTATTTACTTTGACAACTGGAACAGAGAAGACTTGGTTCTTGTGTGGTCTAATGCTGCTTAAGTAGGATGTTGTGCCACTTTCTCATAAGCCAGAATGATAATTTGAACACTAAGGTAAGAATAATGAGCAGCTTATCTACAGAGGCTAAGGAAAGATTTTTGGAAAAAAAGAGAAAATTGAGGAAGTGATTGCAAACACTAACGCAGGGAAGAATGTTTTGATGGACATAATGCTGGTACATTTTTATTTTAAGGACAATGAAAACTTACCTCACCTCACCTCTATGCTTGATCCTTCTCATATTAACTTCAATAGCTGCCAAACTAGGACATGAATGTAATATATGGGAAAATCTGCAGTTATGATGCATTTTTTTTTTACATGGTGCACGTAAATGTGCCAAGCAGTAGTAGGTAGTTACTTTCATTCAGATTTCAGCAACGTGTTTTCTGTTTAGCTTAAGATCTCAAAGCAGCAGATCTATTGAGGGACAGCAGATCCCAGTGCTGCCTGCTAATTAGGAGCCCTACAAATGTAGGTCACAAAAACAAAAGCAAAGCTTTTCCGGGAGAAGACAAACGTGTGATTTGTGAATGAAAAGCCAGGAAGTTTTAAAAGTGAAACAGAAGTAAATTCAATCAGGCTCTTCTTACAAATGAAAGCAGTGAAAACTCTTGGCTTTTAGCACTTGAAGGGGAGAGAAGTAAATTCAGTCAGGCTCTTCTTACAAATGACAGCAGTGAAAACTCTTGGCTTTTAGCACTTGAAGGGGAGAGAAGATTTTGTTAACCCTTTGTTCTTCCAGATAAACTGAAATTCCAGCCAGTTCGCATTAGAAATATCTTTTCCAGTGCTTATCAGAATGAGGAATTTGTTTTAGAAATATCAAATCATCACAGGGCTAACCATTATATAGAAGAAACAGGGAAAAGGAGGTATAATAATCTGCTCTTCCCCTAGCTGTCATTAAACTAGACTTTGTTAAATACAGCTGTAGTCTTGCTCCCTCATTCAGTATCAGGCACACTTCAAATCTTTTGTTGCTTGATTATTTAGGTTCTTCAATTTTGCTTTAGCTGTGGAATATGTTTTTAGGTTAGTTGAACATTTTCACATGTGAAGATCCTTCACTGGGGAAAAGTGAGGGTTTGTTCTTAATCAAAATGTAATGTCTCCTCTATGTGACTTCTGAAGACTCAATTATTCTCTCCTTTAGAAAGACTGACAAGCTGCCTGATTATACAGCCTTACAGATAATAAAAGGTGTTCTAGAAAAGAGTTTACAATAGTATGGCTCCAATCCACACATGTATAACTGCCTTGCTGAATAACTGCCTGTTACCAAAAATCTAACAATCTATCTTTCCCCTTATTGAAGTCAATATAAGTGTCTTTTCTCTTACTTACATTAATTTAAATGTAGACTGATTTACCAAGAAAAGTGAATCTGAGCCTGAAATCAAAAGAAAGGCAGTCACTGCAGCCCTTGAGATGTACATTTACATATATTTTTAAGCCATGTCTTCCTTCCCGACAAGTATTTTTTAAGTAATGTCTAATATACACATTTTTAACCATGATGAATGTCATGGCTAAATAGCAACACAGTAGGATTTGTGTTTGTTCTGCAGTAACAATATACTTGAATGAGGACTTAGGGTATCTAAGTCAGAGAGACCACCTGCTCTAGCTCTTTCTTTTCACTGAGCAGAATTTTTTGCAAATATCCATTGATTATAATTTTTTCCACCTTCCCAAACTTAATAAATTCTTGCTTTTTGTCATCTTAGCAAAGTGGCAGAAACAGAATTCTAAAAACGTAATTACTCTCGTCACTCTTTACCACAAATCTGGCTTTAAGAAATTGTTCTTCTGAATTCCTTTCCCTCATCTGTTTAGTTACAAAATGTAATTTTAAATTATAACCATGAAAGGTCATTGAAAGGCCTGTCACAGAGACTGTAGCAACCCTCCCCCTCATAGTAGTTTCCTCAACAGCTTAAAATATTTACAGTCCAAATATCATCTATCTTATCAGTATATAAAAAGAAAAACTTGGTGACTAGATCCTTAAATACCTAAAAACCCACCTCTTAACCTTTTTGTTCCATTAAGACAGTGATTTAACATCCAAATTATTTCATAGTTTTTTTTCTAGAGCCCAGTGTTTATGGGTTGCAACACGAGACAACTGGATTTCATTCTTTGCTACACCACAGCTTCTGATCTTGGGAAAGCTTCCAAATCCCACAAATTAGTACTTAAACTCTGCCCAAGTCCAAAACTGTGACCTTCAAAACCCACTGCTCAACTGCTGCCAACCCTGGGGGCATATGCTTAGACTGAGCAATTATCTCCCAAGACCTAAGTCATAACCATGGAATTGGGCTCTGTATGAAATGCAATAGAAGATATGGGTTTTTTTTCCAAACTAACCCAAAGGAGAAGCTATACTTTATTTGGTGTCTCAGTGATTAGAGCTCTCATCCTAGAAAAAAGTACTTCATTCCCTAAAAATGCCCAGGTACAATATTCCTACAAAAACAGTGGGCATCTTGTCCATCACCCCTATCAAATAGCCTGAGAAGTTCCTCTGGACCATAAGGAGGAACATGCTTACTTCTCATTAATTATGCATCTATAACATATTCCCTCTTCCACCCACAGAATTTGCCTTTATAAAGAGCCTGTATCCTGCTGACAGGATAAACACAATATTTTTTTCACATTTTGGGAGTCACACATGTAATATTACCTTTAAGTCGGATTCTGATCTGTAATATACAGGTAAATAGTTTGAGACACTTAATATTTTCCACCTGTGAAACCACAAACAGTCCTACTGGCAGACACAGCAGAGATGACAAATTTCTTCCAAAGAAAGTTGCACGTGATTACCATGTGCAGGTCAGGAGCACCATCAACAGAAGGAACTGGGGATGTAAATAAAAGTCCACTAGGAAAAACAGAAGGACGGAATTAGGCTAAGACTCTAATATTTCAGAGGTGTTTACTATAGTAGAAAAAAACGTATATATTCCCTAATCCCAAAACCAAAGATGTTTTGCAAAGACTTGGGATACATATGGGAATTAGTTGCCTATTGAAATTAAACTTCACTATTTTAAGAAATTTACTTTGCACAAGTTGTTTAATAATGAATAATGCTATATGACTGTAGATCCATTTATATCATAAACTACAAGGAATATTTTGCCTTCTGACTTTAAAATGTTGAAAATGGGAGCAAAAATATTTTCAACTGTTAACAAAAAAGGGAAATATATATCCCTAAGTCATAGGAATGTTATGCTAATAAAGACCTAATGTTATAAGGCTAATACAGAAGAAGCTTTCATTTCCAGAGGAAAAATCTCAGGGTGGGAAAAAAAAGGAGCAAAAAAAATCCCTTTGTAATATAGTGCAACACAGCAGAGCACTAAGGAGAAAGAATAAATCTGGCTTGTAGTTTTGGAGTTTTGGGTCATTTTAATTGTGTAATGTATTTTGAAACAAAGTAACAGCTTTCAAATGAGGAATTAGTTACAGAAAGCATTTTGAAGGATTAAAGTACAGCGGTACCATCTTTCAAGTTTTTCTCTGGAAATTTTCACCATTCATTCTGAGCAAAAGTATTTCTCCTGAGAAGTCTGATCTTATTTTTCCTCCCCCTTCTCTCCCCCACACTCTTATTTTTTCTCAGACCAGACCTAGGAAAATGTTATCCATTTCCCCTCCCAGATGCTCACCCATCTCTCTCCTATCCTTTGCTTTGATCTGTTACTAACCTCTTCAATCATTGCTTAACCACAGAGCTGCTATTTCTTTTGAACTCTAAGTTGAAAATAAACCGATGTACAGATTGGACTTTGGTGAACTACTTGCTTTGTTAGAGATTAATTTTGGATCTTCTGGTAGTCTAACTGGGCTTTTTCTTTCTCTTCTTAGAATTCAATCAGGATGTGATCTCTTATGAGAAAACCCCTTAAAAATGCAAGCTTGTAACTGATCTAAACTTAAGTAAATGATGAAAAGACATTTTTACTTTATTACTGTATTTCACAATGCTTCTAAGTTTCATTTCTATGTGAAGAAAATATTTTAACTTCAGTAACACAATTCCACAAGTTTGCATCCTCTGCATGAGGTAGAAGATACCTATTAACATCTCTTAAATATCCTCGTAAACCTTAAGCACCCTTCCCAAAACTTTCCTCACTCCCCTGTTCATAATCCCTCGAGAGGCTGAGACAAGAGTATAGGTTTTAGAAGTGAGGTATTTGAGTCTTTTCACCCACAACATGAGAAAAATTAGAATTGCATCTGTCATTGGCTTTAAATTGTCATCAGAATATGTGGAGAAAAAAACTGCCACAAAAAGATAATTTATTTTCCATCTTGCTTTATTCTTCTTCCTCACTGACTAATGCAGTATTTTGGCAGTTTATTTCTGTCATAGGCATATAAGAGTTTGTTTCCAAATATCTATTTATTTGTTTCCTGTCTCATTCAGTTGTTCCTTGGTTGCCAATTCAGGAAATATCTCTTTCAAGGAAGTTATGTAAGCACATAAATTACACATGAACTAATTAAAGTCCATTAGAACTATGTGCTAAATAATCCCCCAGCCACTCTGTTATTCAAACATGGGGTGCTATGCTAAACCTCAACATTTCCACCTACATCACAGGGATATACCATTTTCAATTTTTTCTTTGATGTCCTTATTTAAGTATGTCATCCAGATAGAGACCATGAGATTTCCAGAAAACAGAAAATTAAACTGAATGAAAGCTTAATTAAACAAGTATTAAAAGTTTGCTTAAGCAAACAGGTATAAGAACATAAGGTGAATGAAAAATAGCTAAAACTCAAAAGAAAGTTTAAAAATATCAAACTTAGCTTAGCTGTTTGTGGTTTCAGTGTTAAAACATAAGTAGAAAATAATTGTCTCATCTAGACGTGCAAAACAACTCCAACCTTACCTTGTAGTCTTCTCGGATATTTGCTATTACAACTGAAATTTTGTAAAAATGCCATTCAAGTAACTCAAACTTTTCATCACTTCTCAAACTTGTAAAGTGATGATCCCATTAAACTTGGTAAGGATATTTTTCTTAGTGTCAGCTGAAGATTACATTGCCAAAATATCTTTACTGTGATGCTCATATTGACAACTTCTCAAGAAGAAGGGATTAGGAAGCTTAAAGGATCATTCTTTAGGAGTTCCTACCATTGACCTAACCTTGTTCACATTATCGATTATAATCTTTTTATTATTTTTTTTACCTAATTAACTAAATATATTTCACTTAAAGGTGCTATTCATATAGAAGCGATTATTGTGAGGGAGCTTCTTGACACAAGCTCTTTAAAGCCATCCTTTTTAGTTCTACTAGAAGCCCAAAGGAAAGCTCTTTGATGCTTCTATTTAATTTGGTTTATCACATTCTTTGCTTACCAAAGGTTAGGGGAGCATTTAAAGTAAAGTTTTTCCACACTCTAACAACATGTAGAATGGTTCTTTTATCTGTTAACATTTACAGGTACCTCCTCACATAAATGTAAGTTCCATTCCCCAAGGCACTGCTTTTGCAAAATTAGAATAAACTTGCACACAACCCACTCTAACTGGGGCATTTGACAAAATGTTGGTCAGCGGTTTATCCATTTATGAGTATACCTGGTATAAGCTTTTGTCCCCATTGCTCTTTCATACGGTATTATTGTGGTCTAAGTCTAGTAGAGTACCTAATGGGACATCTTCATATGCTAATCAGATGGAGTTATCCTTTTTACTGTTTACCTTTCAGTTACAATAATTTAATGTAATTTTCTTCCATTTGCATACTTGGGTTGTTGAAGGGTTGCAGGGGAGGAGACTTAGATTCCTGTCCCCTGTGTTGGTAAGTCCTGTATCAAACAGCTACGGTTCATCTGGCACCTCAGGGCTTTCCACTCCTGTGTTACTACGGGGCCTTCCCAAGCACAACACAAGGCTCTCTTTCTGAACATGTTTCCCCCAAGAATTTCCTGCAAAGTTAGAGTAACTTTTTGGTTTTACACTCTGAAATGTTTGTACTGTATGTCAATCAATGGGCTAGTCTCACAGGATGATCACCTCTTATGCCAGACATTTAGTTAATCCTACTCTTAATAAATAAATAAATAAATATCCCTGAATTCACATGAACTCTTAACCATGACTAGGTGTCTACACCTCTAAGCAATGACACCACTTTCTCTGGCTAAAAATTTCTCACCAGCAGCAGTTTTCCTCTTCAAAGGTTCCCTCAGGGCCTGTATAGATAAATAATTAAGAAACAAAGCCTGTGATAATTTAGTTTCATTTGCTGGATATGCGCCTTTAATACCACAGCAGAATTAGGCTGTCATTTCATAGTCTGTATATATATTAGCCTTCAACCTTCTGTGAAAAAGAAAGGTACAAATGAATTGTTATGTTTGTTGAAGTCTGAAAAATGATTAGATCCTTCCGGGGAAAGTGTGTCGGTTCCTACACAGTTATAATTCACCATATTTATGGTAGATGTTTAGGTGAGAAAAGAAAGGAGGATTCCTCTGCTGACAGGTACTAGCCATTAAATCCCCAAGCAGGGAAGCTTAGGTGCTAAACTGTCTTATGAACAGGCAATCAAGCATCTCAGCTCAGAAAATGAGTCAAACTCAAGCCCAGCTAGTTTAGAAATTGTCACCTCATGTCCCTTCTTTACAGCCCATTTGGCTGTTTCCTGTCACAAAGATTTAAAACAAAATGAAAGTATAGAGGGTATTTACATCCAGACATTCAGGCCCAAAATTTCCTCCGCTCCTACCTGAGAGACCCTGAATTAGGCAGCTGTAGAAATCCTACCTACCTGCATCTTTGGGCTGCTCTTTATGTAGAATCCCTTTTTTAGCTATAAAGTTTTCATCTCCCTGTGAAGCTTTTCCCACTCTACTCTTAAGTCTACTTTTCCAGAAGTGTCTTGGCTTCAGCGTTTTACACTGCTATTTGGTAATTGACTCCTTAATTACATCTGCTAGAGTAGCTGGTGTTTTTTTTAACCACTTCTGAGCTGCTATAGTATTGGATCTCATCACTTCAAGTTTCAAGGTCAGAAAAGGCTCTCCTTGACTTGATATCAAGTAGGAATTGGGTACATAAACATACAATAAAATACAACAAGCTTGTTATACATACACATAGCTCTGTAATCTTGGTGTATGAAACCTGTGTTAAATCCTGCTAAAGGGGATGGGGACTGCTGGTACATGAGTTATTATTCTCAGAGTCATCTCTATAGAGTCAAGGCATCTCACTTAAGATTAAGGTGTTATGATCCTGATTCAGGAATGACTCAAATACTGAAAAATGACTGATTCTTAGAATTTGTGTGCTTTGGGACAGACTTTCCACTGCATTGGGCCAACTTTATGCTGATATGAGGACAGAGGAGTCTTTACTGACATGGCACTAATATAAGGCAATAAAAATTTAGAAGCATAAATGAAGGACCTGTGCAAATCTTAACACTGTCATAGACACAGGAGAAGTGAAAGCATATTGCAAGCCAGATTCCCCATAGGCAGACATAGGAAAAAAACCAAACAAGTACTGAAACCAGCCAACCTGACTAACGAAATTGTACCTTAATATTAGCAAAGAATATAGACAATTCAGCTGTTCAAAATAAGTCATGCAGTAAATCTGTCTAGACTGTATCACTATTTGGACCCCATGCTATTTTTCCTATACAGGAAAAAAGGTACAGCACTACAGTGTAGGGTGATGTGATAACTGTCATAAGAATGGATCAGAAATATGCTCAGACAGCCAGTAGGTAGAAGATGACAAGCTGCTCTCCCTATTTTTGCTGCAGTCCACAGGGTTGCAGGTAGATTACCTCCCCTTCATCAATTCAGAGGTGATCACAGTGTGCTGGCATAATCCCGGAGGAATATAAATCAAAACCATTTCTACTACAGTTCCTGACCATATTTTGCTCGGTCAGCTAATCAGAAAACATCTTATAGCTTGTGGCTATTTATAACTAACAAAGCTCCAAATTAAAATAAAGAAATACAGAAAAGAATAGAAATGTTTTCAAGCATCTCAGTAGTGAAAACAACCATTACTGAAATTTTTATCAAAATAATTTTCATTTTTCAGAGGTTTCATAAAAAAGGAGCAATAATTTTAACAGAAAATAACTGTACATCCAGCTGAATTAAATAGAAAATCAGGACTCATATGCATACTTAAGTGCCAAATGTAAATCTGAGAAATTAAATAGCCACTTCTGAATACCTTAATCCACCTCTTGAGAGACAGGGTTTGGTGGGCTTAAGTAGCCTGAATATGTAGTAAGATTCAATGTGAAACCCAAGATGCCATGGTTAACATGACAGTTTTTTACATAAGCTGCCACACTGGTAAGTTCCAACCCGTAAAATGATTATTACCTCCTGCTATACCAAATGCTTTAAACTGCCATTGAGGTTAGTGAACTAAAGGCAGTCATTATATCATGAGGTGTCCAGCATGTTAAGGATGTAAAAGTTTGTAATATATATTTGTTATTATCTGCCTTTCTGTTTGAAGTTCACATGGTTTCAGTGCAGTATCAGTTCTCTCTTATCTCTTTTTCCAGATTTGTTTCAGAAGATAAAAATATATCTTTAAGATAATTACAGACCTCTCATATTCACTTGTAAAAAAATAGTTTAGATGGGGCCATATTTTAAATTTGGCATTAGTTCTAGACCTGACTCAGAGTTACTGCAAGAACCTTGCTTACAGGGATGACAGCAAATGATTCACTCAGTGCTGTTTTGTTGATCCAGCTGTAGGGCTGAATTAGACAACAGACTTCTAGAAATACAGAAAAATATAATTTTACAGCAGACAGAGAGTGACGTGCCTTGGATCCACCAAAATGACTCACATTCTTGCAGTGAGAAGTAACCCTTGTCTTAGCCAGTTCACAAATTAGCAATGATTAATCAAGCATAAAAAAGGCTGTAATGACTATAGCAAAATACATCCCAAATGAAACCTAAATCCTTCCAAAAATACTTGTGGGTTTTTTAATATATTTATATCTGTTATGGTTCCTTCAACCTGCATGCTGCCACTGCTGTACTTGCTTGTCACAGAATGTTACTACAATAAAGGATAGCAGAAATTTAATTTCAAAGTAATATTTGCAAGGTTTTTAACATATTTTACTTCAATTTCCGTGTCAGCTTGGGGTCAAGAAATGACTCAGAAAACTGCTTATTCTATTAACAACCCTTTTTCAGTTTTATTTTATGCTGCACCTGTTTTTGTATCTTCCCCAAGCTCTTATTATATTGAATAGATTAGAAATGTGTAAACTTGCTCATCATAAATCTTAAGAACATCCATCAAAATAAAAATATGGTTAAACAATAGCAAATAACAACACATGTGAGCACTCTGTACCTGTGGCTGATATATACCACCCTGGTGATTTCTGTGACCAGAAAACACAGTTCGGAGATCAGGTCATGATCAATCCATAGAGGTAATAAGATTGGGGGCGGGAGGGGGAACATCATTGCACTTTTGCAGACAGATAAACATGGGGAAACTGCAATCTATTCATAGCTACAGGCAGATGGTTTCATAGATTCATGTCCAAGAGCAGAAAAAGCAGCTCTGTTTGTCAGGGAAGATATATACTGTGAATTACTCACTCAGCTCAAGTAATAAGTGGGGTCAGGGTAGAACAAAATAATACATTGATTTTTTCTTACAAAAAAGCAAGAATGTGAAGAGTTAGTGCAGGTATTCATTTGAACTGTTACACCAAGCCCAGGGACCAGCTGCCTGTCCCTCGGATTAGGTTTCATTCTCACTCCCCAAGTCCCCATACCAGGTCCACAGTTCTCAGACTGTTGACACTCCAGTCCCATCTAAGTCT
Source organism: Aptenodytes forsteri (assembly GCF_000699145.1). Classification (NCBI taxonomy): domain Eukaryota; kingdom Metazoa; phylum Chordata; class Aves; order Sphenisciformes; family Spheniscidae; genus Aptenodytes; species Aptenodytes forsteri. Next base: position 292,004 of record NW_008795478.1, read on the forward strand.
TGGAGGTGCTTAAAATCAATTTGTTCCTCCGTTTCAGTGCACAAAGTTCCTCAGGACTGGCATATCACTTACTCATAGATGCGTTGGCTGAGGGGATAAAGCATCTACACTCTAGTGCAAGCCGATAAAAGGCACACGGCAGCTAAATCTACCCTAACTCCTTAGAGAAGCCTGATCCATTAGACATGCACAGGTCATGCGCTGACTTCCACACAATAGCCTAACAGAATAGACTAACATTTACAATATGGGAAAACTACGTTTTTGGCTCTTTTTGGCCCATGGTAGTTTTGAATCCGTAGACCCCATTTTTAGGAAGGTGTTCTCACTGCAAGGCTGTAGAATAGCCAAAAATGAAGGCTAGCCCTACCCCTGAAGCTACTGAAGGGGTGAGGCTGAGTAGAAGGGAAACTGAGACTTACAGCACTGGAGCAAGACTGAGTCTGATGGGGATATAGTCCAGGAAAGTTAAAAAGTCTTCATTTTTAGTAGTGTATGTTTGGGTTCACAGTGTGGGTTGTATAAAAGGACCCTAGGTCCCTGAAGATGGGCATTCAGCACTTTCTGAAAAATTTACACATTCAAATTCCTTGCAAACTTGTAAATATCCTGGCCTCTGTTGCTGCTACTCTTCCAGGCCTTCGTTTTCACTCTGTGAAGCCTTACATGGTTTTGACACTCTGTCTACTGGCTGAGTATGCTGTTACCTATCATAACCAGGGGTCATTATCGTAATTTAAGATCTATAATCTAGTTCCTTATTAAAACATCTACTTCTTACAAGCACAGAGTAAAAGGCAGTTTTGCCCCACAGAAGCTCAGAAGAAACAAAAGGCATGAAGAGAAAGGGGAGAGCCCGGCTCCGTGACTTGCTGTGGGCTCAGCAGGAATGACTACATGAGAACCCCAAGACTGTGCCCTGTAATCTCGTATTTCAGTGTCTAGCATTAACTTCTTCCTTTCTCTGTTTCCTTTGTTATGAAGCTTGTACGAAGATGTGCATTTGCAAACTTTAAAAATCATAAGTTCTGAGTTTATCTTCATCTGTGGTCATGGCAGACCTGTAAAATTTCAAAAATGGGGAACTGTGAACTGTTTTGGTTTGGGGGTTTTTGCATTAGCTTTGCTAAAGAGAGTTGCATGGTGTATTATCTATTGTGTCATAAGCTGGACAAAGTACTTGCAACAATGAATGAGTGAGGAGGGGTGGCTAGATAAAGATTTTATGCTATTTTGCATTATATTCCCACATAGACTTAAATTCTGGACTTCAAAGTATCTTTTCTGAGATGGAGATTAGAGTTAGTGCAGTGACAGCTGCCAGGACTTAAACTACATAAATTGAATTTTGGACATTGAAATTGCATTTCTGACCACATCCCAAAGGCCTGAAGAGTGAAATGCTGGACTTGGGACATAATTAATTTCCAGCATATTTTAGAAGAAAAATCTGTTCACAGCTAATATACATCTATCCTTTCTGCTCTGTAAGGTACATCAAAATACCATCTATTGTCATTTAAGATATACCAAACTAGTGAACCAGACATTTGGAGCTCATACAAGCAGGCTACTGTTTGACCTAGTTTCATTACAAGCCTGAAACTGCCCATTACCACTTAATGATGAGTAAGATGAAAAATTGAATCCAATCTACCTTGCAGGACTTGAAAAACCATCCAGACAACTCTTGGCCAAGGAAAGCAGCTCAAATTAATATGACAGACTATGAACTCCAGTGGCTGAGGGAGGAGCTGGCACACTCGTTTCTTCTGCCCCTTCCACAGGTGCCAGGTCTCACTAAGTGCCAGCTGTGGGGCAAGTATCTGGGTGACATTGCACCTGAGCTCACCGCAGCTAAATTCACCAAAGCCTTCCTGCCAGAGTCCACAGCTTTTCAGTCACCTTTCAAAAGCAAAATAGCAGCAGGAGCAGTGGGGCTGTCATGCCCAGGTTAACAAGCTCTGCTTTCTCAGCAATGCCTATTGACTTGGGCTTAATATTTCACTCACCGTGACTGCTGGTTTCCAGGATGGTTCGGTCTCAGTTAGTACAGCCTGTGCTATGCACAGCTATACGCTTAGCTATGAAATGGTAGAATTAACTACACAAGCTCAAACTCTCCCTTTCACCAACATAAGGAAGAAAAAAACCCAGCACTTCAGAGTCTCCTTAACTATCAGCTTGTGATGGAAATGTGCTTAAGGTTAAAGGCTTGTTTAAATCACTGGACAAATCAAGGTCTAACACTGATGACAACAGATGGCTTATCCTAGATTTACACTAGTATAATTGAGAGCGGAATTTGTTCTGGGGTGTCAAATAAGTATAACAATGAATTAAACAGTGCAACCAATTTAAAAGAAAAATGCTCATTAGTGTGAATAGAAAACCATCACAGCAGAAAAATGCCAGCACTTACTGCAATACATCAGCTATTCCCATTAACATAGTAACTAACAATTTCTGGATAGTATGATGCATGGCTAAACAGAATACTGCGAAATGATAGCTCCCATCCACATGACTAAATTACAGTTTTTCCCTGTCTTTATCACCCTATCTCTGCTGTTGTTTTATTGAATAATTTTCACACAGTGAAAAAATTGAGGAAGAAAGCTAAAGTTGTTTTGCATATCATAAGGCATGCATACATGAGTTGTACGGAACCTATATAAAAATAAATAAAATAAAAATGAACAAAACAAAACCTTTGGTTTAAGAGATATTCACCAAAAGAAGTAATCTCTAACACTGCCTATTTTTGAGTGGAGCGATTCCAGACCGACTTTGAAAATCCCAGTCAAAGCACATAGTTTTGCAGTAGACTCATCTGGATAGTTTCTTAGCCAAAACAATTTCAACAAAAAAGCTGGTTCCAGACATACCATATTAAATAACCTCTGAATTGGCAGAGAGTGATGCATACATTCCATCTGAGAGTCTGCTACAGGTCCGGTCAGTTGAGGTAATGTAAGTTCAGTTTCACAGCTAGAAACTATAACAGAGTTTTCAGCAAATAATTGTCAAAACAGTCCTTTTTTACATTCAGTGTCAAAGTATATATGAAAATCTGGCTAGATAAGGAAAAAGAAGAGTAATACACTATTTCAGACTCTCTAAACTTTTAGAAACCAAACACCAGAAAAGTGGGATGAAGGGTTACAATGAAAGCAGAAATAAATGTGACTGCTTACTTTTATTGGCAGACAGGAGTATATGGTCATCATCATACAAGATCCTGTTTTTTTCCTCAATTATGTCATAGTTCACTGTAATTTCACTTGCTCTGTGGGAGTAACTCACAGTCAAGTTTTAAATCAATCTGGAAACTATAAAGATGGGGTAAGTACTTATCTTCTCAGCCCAAAATATTTTTTACCTTCTCCTGGCCTTTCCTTTCACAACTGTGGCACATTTCTCCTTACCTCTAGTTTGAGGGCTATTTATGTAGGTGGGGAGGAAGTGGAAGGAGCAGTGGAAAGAGGGCTTCTTCCCCGCAGCGGGGTACAGAGGTGCAGGCAAAGCAGGAGCAGAGGAATGGCCACGGCTCCCCGCAGAGCCCTGCACAGGCAGCAGGAGTGAGGGTAGGGGCTGAGAGTCAGGGAACTGGCCAAGCACCCTCTTCCTCTCCAGTCAGGATCCTTTTCTTCATATTTCTAATTGCAAATCCTCTAAAACTCTGTCTTTCTCACCTTCACATTTTTATTTTTAAAATCTTAACCCATCCTGTACTTTGCTCCATTCAGTTTAGCCATGAAACTGGGCTTAATGGTATATAAAACTTTGAAAACAAAGCAGGAAACTTCTGATGCTTACAGTGACTTCCAGTCAGTATCTGCGAAAGATTACATTAATATCTCCTACTACATATTCCTTTTCCCAACACGATTCAGGGCCAATCTAGTTTTTACTCAATAGTCTTCTGTATAGCAGTTTTCTTGGATATTTGAAGAACTAGAAGGCTTGAGTACCAATACGATGCAATATTCAATATGCAAATATGAAATATTTACCCTGGCAGCCAAGAGGGCAAACTGCATCCTGGGGTGCATCAAACACAGCATAACCAGCCGGTCAAAAGAGGTGGTTATCCTGCTGTATCCAGCGTTGGTGCGGCCTCACCTGGAGCACTGTGTGCAGTTCTGGGCCCCACAATTGAAGAAGGATGTGAAGATCCTTGAATGCATCTAGAGGAGGGCAACAAAGCTGGTGAAAGGGCTGGAAGGAATGTCCTATGAGGAGCGGCTAAGGACTTTGGGTTTGTCTAGTTTGGAGAAAAGGAGGCTGAGGGGCGACCTCATTGCTCTCTACAGCTTCCTGAGGAGGGGAAGTGGAGAGGGAGGTGCTGATCTCTTCTCCCTGGTATCCAGTGATAGGACGCATGGGAATGGTTCAAAGCTGCCCCAGGGGAGGTTTAGACTGGACATTGGGAAGCACCTCTTTACTGAGAGGGTGGTCGAACACTGTATCAGGCTTCCTAGAGAGGTGGTCGATGCTCCAAGCCTGTCAGTGTTTAAGAGGCATTTGGACAATGCCCTTAATAACATGCTTTTTGGTTAATAACATAACTTTCGGTCAGCTCTGAATTGGTCAGGCAGTTGGACTAGATGATCATTGTAGGTCCCTTCCTACTGAAAATATTCTCTTCTCTTCTCTTCTCTTCTCTTCTCTTCTCTTCTCTTCTCTTCTCTTCTCTTCTCTTCTCTTCTCTTCTCTTCTCTTCTCTTCTCTTCTCTTCTCTTCTCTTCTCTTCTCTTCTCTTCCAGTAGTTCTCATTTACTTTCAATGTTTTAACTATAAAATCAACAGTATAACATTACCCAGAGAGCAGTATTACAACAGTATGCAATCTCACACATGAATGAAGTTATGCTGTATAACTATATATAGATATATAGATGTATATCTAGTGTTCTTTTTAAGGATTAATTGTATAGCCTACCACTTACCTGCATCCACCACAGAGGGGACATGACACCTTTCCTCCAGTTCACCCAGAAAGAGCTTTAGTTCAACTAGTGAGTTTCTTTATGCTTTTCTTTTAAAATATATATATATTGAGTATTTCAGACAACCTAATAATACAAAGAATCTTTGCATCACTGATAGCAAAATTTAACCTGGTTCTACTGATGGTCTGGTCCAGAGAGGGACAACCAAAGGGACAGATTGCCTACTTGTTATAAGATTTTTCCATAGGGTTTGAAGTGTGCACAAAGAATGAAGGAAGAGAAAGAGGAAGAGCTCTGGTGCATAGATTGACACAGATTGTTTACCCCAAGTGAATCTCAAGGGCAGTGAATGCAGCACACTAATTTGGGTTCATGCAGTTTGAGTGAATTCAAACTAGCATAGCTTGCATGGCATAGCTAGCATGTCTACCCATGTGAAAACACGCCCCTGTGCTTCTAGAAGCAGAACAGAGGTGTCTTCAGTTCACATCTTTCCTACTGCGACCCCCACTTCTCAGGTCAATGGGTCATTGCTTCAGCACTGATTTCATTTTGACAAACTATCAAAATCAACTCTTCTTGTTACAAAGCCTCATACAAAAAGGTCACTGGGCCTAATCCTGACAAGACTTGGAGTAATCACCCTTTGTGCTGGCGGACAGAGATGCACCTTTCTCATTTGTTCTCCCTGTGGCAGTATGAATCCTTCACTCTTCTCTGTGAAGTAGCCCAGCCACTGTGGAAAGCAGCCCCATGGCTGGTGTCCATTGTAGTGATTACACCAGTTTCCTTGGCAGTAGGAGTTACAGACTCACACCCCTCAAGACTGAGAGTTTCTAGGATGGTGATCAAACTGGTTGGCTCCCACAAGCATGGTCAATGATTGTTCTTGAATGAAAATAATAGATTTTGCTAGTCCAGTGTGTCAGACACGCTCTGAACATGCCTGATGGATCACCTAGGGAAGTTAGGAGACATTTAGGTACTTCCCTAGCCAGCTCTGAACTGTTTAGCCAGAAGGTAGGTGCCCAGATATACAAACTGGGACACGTCCAGGCAGGCAGAGGGAGGACTTGGAGCTCCACCGTGGATTGATTTCAGGTGCTTGTGGAGAAGCAGCACAGGCTGCTCTCCGAGACTTTGGCTCCAGAATGCTGTCCTATTTCCAGCCTTGACACAAAGTCGGTAACCTGAACCTCAGCGTGGACTCGCAGTTTCTTTGCTTTTCTTGCTGTCAATATATTGTAGTAAAACTAGATCTCAGAATCAGTTGAGTTGGAATAACTTAAAAGATCCACATACTAGGGCAAGTTAATGCTCAGAGGTGTCTGAATAATGGAGGCATTGGATAAATGCTTGCAGAGTGCTTTACTACTTCTCAGTCCATATAAGCCATAAGCAGCATGTGTCTAGCATACAGAGTTTTCTGAATAGAGCTATATATTCCCATTGTCCTTGAAAATTGTTGCATTTAAGATGGCTTTCTTCAACTATCCTTGTGCTGAGCTAGACGTCAAAGCTTCTGCCACTCCATCAAACCAGATAATCTATTTCCAAAGCAACAGCTCATTTAGCATTAAAATTGGCATTTAAGGGTTGATATAAAATGTAAATTAAATGTAGGATATAAGTAAATGAGGCTACTCTTACAATTCAATTTTTGTATTGGTCCCAAGGTTGATATTTTTATCCAAATCATGAATACTCTTTCTCCTTTTAAAAGTATGGTTTTCAATTTCATTTGTGGTATTGCTTTCAAAGCAGAGAAACATCACCTTCAGTACAAATTCACATGAGAGTAATATGACTATCAATCACAGTGGCTTGGAAAGAGCTAGTAAGATTTCAAAGCTAGGGATAAAGATAAAAGAAATTAAATTAAGTAATGCTAGAATGAAGCAATCAAGATTAAATGTGTTCTCAGCTGCTGAGTTAACTGGTTCTGAGTTTTTATCGAACAAAAGGTTAAAGAAACGAACCTTAACAGCAATTTATATCAGTTTAGTGGTTTTTTAAGCTCAAGCTCAGAGTAGCTGAATTTCTTCTGTCCTTAAAAAAAAAAGTAAAAACCATGACATTATCATTTCTAGTTAATGGCTCTCAAGAAGTTAATTTAACACTCATGATGATCATGTCCAAACAGGCTGTGTGACTTAATTAGAACCCTAAGAGTTTTGAAAATCCCATATACTAAGCAAATTCATGGGTTGATCATTTAAAAATTGCTCAAAATTCTTGAGCCTGAATTGAATTGAATCATTATTTCATTGAATTAAGTTAGTCTTAACTGAATTAAACTGAAAATAATGAAAATAATTCTTAAAATGTGAAGAAACCCCAAGAAATCTTAACTGCCAAATGCTATTTTTTTCTCCTATCCTAGGAGAAAAAAAACTTCAGTGGATGATGAGCAAATATCCTTGATGAAACTAGTGCAAATTCAAACCATGGTTGGTATATCTAATAAGAATTTCCAATAGAAATTCGAGAGCTCATGGCTTAATTCTCTTCAAATATGAGCAACATATTTTTCTGGGTAATTGTTAATTATTTCGATTCCTTTACCCACCAGCACCCCCCACAGCACAAAGTTCTTGCTAGTGTGGTTTTGCCCTGCACTGTGAAACCTGAGATGAAGGGGTCAGAGAGGGGTACACTCTTGAGTGATGGGTCTCATGATGAATGTACCTTGGCCACATCCTGGAGAACAGGCTGTCACCTCCATGTCTTAGGGCTGCAGCAGGGCATCATGCCTTCTAGCAGCTCTGCTCTGGATAACCTCCCCCAGCAGGCAACATACAGCCCAGGGCTGCTTGCAGACCATAGTCTCTCTCCTGCTCCTCAACCCATTTGTGTGGGCAGCTAGTTCACAGACCACAGAGCAGGGCTGCCAGTGGCCTGGCAAAAGGGAGAACAGTGATGCATAATTTAAGGCTGCTAGCACAAGCCTGGTGTTGAAGTCACACGGGGTGCACAAGACTCAAGCACACAGTTTCTCCTGGGGTTTTCTTTAATGGTCTCTCTCAAGAAAAGTAGACTAAATTAACTAAACCCCATGAAATTCAAGTAGGGGAGCTAAACTGCAGTAAGCTGCAGTGTGGACATTCCACCCAGAATTATGTGCCTTAAACTGATTTCAGGCTTTTGTATAGTGGTCAGCTCAAAAATTGAGAGGGGTTAGACAGAATGGGTTGATGTGTATTTCTTTGCCAGCTGTGCCAGGCTGGGCTATCCCTATTCACCACCCCTCCTTTCCAGTCTCACCGCCAGTCCCCACACTGTCCCAGAGGTGGAAGACCTCTAGGTGTTTCTTCACCTGTAGCAGACACTGCTCATGCAGTGCTGCTCATCCAGCTGTTTCCTCACCCTGCTCATGCACTGGGCCCCATCATATGTGATAGTGCCTGGCCATGCACCCTCCAAACACAGGCCCACATGCTGTCCCATCTCAGCCTCTCTAGTGACAACATCATGAGACAGACTGAAGAATTGACCAGATTAAAGAAATAGCTCTTTTGGAGGGTAGAAAGAAAATGGTCCATGTTTGACAACCATGGGGAAAGGGGAGGGAGAGCAGATGGGTTGGTGCAATTTCACAATTTGTTTAAACCAGTCACAGTGCCAACTGCACTGACAAACACCTGAAATGTTTCCCCCACCACCTCCCATCCACATCAGACAAGGGCTCATGTGGTCATCTGGATCAGGAGTTGATCTGGCTAAAAACTAACTCTGCAAATGAATAGATGAGAAAGATTTATGTTTAACCTAGGTCACTTATCTAATCAAGTTCTCTGCAAAGCCCTGCAGAGAACCCATTTGGTTGTACTGACAAAATGACGGAGTGATGGAAGAGTGGGAATGAGTAACCTGAGGTATGAAGTAGTAGGGGTTGCTTGTGTTGTATTATAGCTGAAGTAAACATGGGTCAAATGACAGACTTAGCTTTTTCTTTTATACTTTCACAAATGAACATTCACACTGTGGAAAAATATTAGGGAATTCAAAGAAATTGGAAGGTTTGTTCACAAGAATTCACAGATAGATTTTAAAGAGAATCAAGGATTTTGTACCCTCAGCTTTCCTGTTTTACCTTCAAACTTGTCAGCACCACATTCTTAAATGCCTAAATCACAGAATTTTCCTCTAAGCACCAAAAAAAGTCTCCATTTGGTGCCTAAGTGTACTAAGTATGCTTGAGGAATGAGACCCCTGAGGATAGTGAGTGCTTGGCTGTTAATGTGCTTCTTCAGTTTTCAGCGTATGCCAAGTCAAGAAGGGAAGGAATGAGCCAAGAATCCCAAACACTATTTCCCCATTCAACACATTCTGCTGTAAGGATGATGCTGAGCTTGCCCTCAGATTTCAAACATGTTGCAGTTTTCTTCCTAAGTGATTTCATTGCTTTCTGGTCTTATTTTCAATACAGATCAGTGACAGAGCCAATTTGCTTAATAGCTGCAAAAATGGGCTTCAGAGTCAACCACTGTAACAAGAAGCTGTCACAGAAAAATCCTTGGTGACAAGGAAAAAGGGGAGGAAAGGTGAATCCACATAAATGCTATTGCATTAAAGAGAAGAGTTAATTTCAAGCAAACTTTTTATGACTGATTGGCCAAAAGTTTAATTTAGAACAATCAAACATTTGTCTAATAAAGACAAGGTTTGGTGTTTCTAAATGTAACAGTAGCATGAGCATGTAAAATTCCTTAAATCAACAAATATTAAGATTGTAAGTGTGGGAATGAGAGTCACCCCTAACAACCCCAAACTGCATCCCAATAAACTGAAGAATGATAGTGGACATGGAAAGTGTTACCCAACAAGTCAAGGCAAACAATGCCTGGACCTAGAGCTTCTGGAGAGCAGTCCACCACATCCCACATGTTGGAGGCACTGTGTAAGGCTCCAATCAAGTGGTGGTGGTGGTTTCCTCTTCATCCCTCAGCCCCAGCCCCAAGCTCCCAGTCTTCCCTCACCACTCACCCTTTTCCCACAGCATATCACCGGGTCAGTCATGCCACCACGGCTTCCTGGGGCCTGTGCTGTAAATGAGATTGTTGAAATGTTCCCTTTAAAAAATATTATATTTTTGAGTTACCTTGCTACATTTACTGGTCAGCTTAACTCTGCAGGATAAGTTAGTTCAGATGACTTTTCGTGCTAATATTCTCCTCCAAAACCTGAGCTAGCTTTCTCACTGCCTGAGGCCCTAATTTTGGAAAGGATCCCATTCAATATGCTTAAGTCCTACTGAAGCTGGGCATATGGTTAAATACTTTCCTGATCAAGCATGTGCATATGTGCTTTCTCAGACTGATGTCTTAGATCATAACTTATTTGCAAAATATATTATTAATTCTCTGGCACGTTTTACATGTGAGAACATGAATAAATAGATAAAGAAATAAATAAAGCCAAATATTTTTCTGTTGCTGGGTAAAGAGGATTTTTTAGGTCAATTTTCCTTTGCTATGTTCTGAATACAGTTTAAGTGTATTTTTAATCTCTATTTTGGGGGTTAAAAAACAAACAGAATGGAAGAAAGTTAAAATTATCTTAAAGATTTTTAAAGTTTTTTAACTGTTGTTTGCTAGCTAATGGTAAAATATTGTCTCTGGCAAAATGTTTGTAGGAAGCACTTGACTGTTTTAGTATAACTGAAGGCCCTAGAGTGACAAAGTCTGAATAAATTCAACAGACTTGACATATTCCTCTTTCTTACATTATTCAAATAATACAGACCCCATTTCCATTCTGTCAGAGGCCTTAACAGAAGGCTGTCGATTGTGACAAATTTCACAAAGCAATTCTTGATGTGTATTTATGTCTTTTAATGCTTGTAGCTGTCATAGAGTGACTAATTCACAAAAGCTTTATTTGATAAATTTAGCATCTTTATTGTTTGTAGAATATCTATGTAGAGAATCCAGTTTCAAAAAAATAAGCAATTATCCAACTTTTTCAGTAATCACTTTTTTGAATCATTTAACTCCATAATCATTCATGGACACTTGAAAATCAAGCTGTGTTCTGTAGTTATGGTTACTCAGATCACTCAAGTGGGATCGTTTCTCTCTGGTGTTTGGCTGGGCATGTGAACATGTCTGGCAAGGACTCTTCCACGTGCACATGTGAAATATGTTCCAGTGATCTGTTGGCATGAAGTTTTGAAATTTGCTTTTCATAAACACTTATTTCAACAACTAAGGTCTATCGAAACTTCTGTAGGAAATGAATTTGAAAAAAAGTAAATATCACCCACCAAAAAGGCTTGATAATATTCATGATCAAATATTTGTTAAAATGTTTAACATTACTTGTCTTTCCACTACACAGCCTAGATTTATATCATCCAACTTCAGACACCTGAACAAGATGTGTCCGCAATTGGAACAGCTGATCTGACCAGTTGATACAGAGAGCTTTGCCCCTTGGAAGTGACTTGGGTCACCTAAGGTCTGAGCTGCAGTCATGGGCTGCCTCTCCCCACGAACTGAATTATTGAGAGCCTAAGGCAATTAGGCCTCAAGATGGGATGGTTCAGACAGATGCATAAAGTGCAGTGTGCTGCAAGTGCTTTAAAGCTTTAAAGCAAGTGCTTTAAAGCAATGTCTGAACTGCTGTGAAGACTTAATTTTCTTCTACTTTGTTCCTTGGCTAACTAGTGCAGGTTTTTGATACCTAGCAAAAATGAAGCAACAGAAAATGTTAGCATTTGGAGACTCTTTTATAAGGAGGAGCTAGCCTTTGAGCTGATCTGATACTCTGGAAGAAATGTTCTTGGAGAGGAATCTAGACCCAAAATATCTTATAAAGGTCACGAGGCCAAAGGTGACTTTGGCCTATGCTTCTTTTTCATGTGATCAGGCAATACTGCCATGTATTCATAATACAACAAAAATGTGTACACCAGTTCTGAGGTTCAGAAAGAGGGAAAAGGTGAAAATTATTGAAATATTTTGAAAAAAGAAAAAAGAAGAATTCGACAGAGCTATGTTCAAAGAAAGAAATGTAAGAGGAATTTTTGAATGGCTAACAGAAGCATGATGTCTTAAGTGCCTCATATGCCTTTAATATCCATTGGAAAAGCCAAATCACAGAACATAAGTGTAAGAACTTCTTCAAATAGGCAGGTTAAGTGAATATTATACATGTCTACCCTCTCTTATTCTTATCTTGGCATCCTTTTTCAGCCATGGTCAGAGACAGGACATTGGGTTAGACTGCCCTTTCATCTGACCTGATGTTTTTTTCTTTAAATAATTACTTTAAAACCAATCTGATTGAGTTTAAGTTGAAAAAAATATTACAAGATTGGACCAAGGCCAACCCCCTTCTCACTAAAAGGATCTTCTTCATTTATTTAATGCAACTTTAGATGTATTATGCTGATTAATGTAGTTGTTCTGCATTGGCTAAATGATCTTCTTCATTGAACTGTAAAGTTCATAAAGGAAGATGATTAATTCATATCTGTATTGTTTATGCTGCCTTTTCTAAAGAAAGGATTCTAATTATCATTTAAATAATGGTATTTGATTCTAAAATGGACCAAATATGCAAATATTATTCTACTGCTGTTCTGAGCTGAGCCGTTATGCTCCAAAGATCAAAAAAGGGTGGGCCAATTGTGCTCCAATTTATAGCTGTGTGATGGCAGAGCAGACTTACTTGTGTAAGGAAAATGACTTCATATTTACCCCAGTGCAACAGATAATCAGATGTGACCCATTGTAATGAATATCTCTGGGAAACTTTGACATGTTATCTTCGAAAATATGATATTCACTTACTGCTAGGAACGAGTGATTTAAATCACAAACTTGGGGCATTAGTTTCCTTGGGCTGTTGCACTTTCAGGACATAAATCTAGCTTTGAAAGAACTGCCAGCTATCTCAATTTCCATTAATGACAGAGGAACTTCAATCTAGAAATCCATGCAAAATGCTGCAGATAAGCCAGTAAGTACAGAAAATGTGCATTCATGCAACATCCATAAAAAGAAAACTCTGCTCCTTTTGAGAAAAAGCAAAACACCCCAAATCAAAGCAACCCCCACACCACAGGAAAAGTTGTGAGGTCAGCAATTCAATACTTTGCTTTCCTTGAGCTGTATGGCCACATATATTAATAATGGCTGGGGGTGGGGGCATGTTAACTATGAAGGAATTTGGGATGTTTTCATTATTGCTGGGCAAATAACTCTTGAAAAGTAAGCATCTCTTTTATGCATAGATCAAGTGAACTTGGCAGCAGCAATGTCATTGATGCTAACAGTGTGTGACAGGAAACAAACCCATGTGACTGCTGTGTTTTGTAAGTCGAGCTCTTGTGTAAGATTCCGGTACATTCTTTTCCAGCTATTCTTTCAGAAATTTGAACTTTTAATTAAAAGGCAACATTGAAGCATGTCCAGCACTGACAGTCTTAATGCTGTTTCTTCTCCACATTAACATGCAAACCAGCTTCAGTCAGCATGCAAGGAGATACTGTATAATTAGCCTCATTGTCCATTATGAACAAATATGTGTTTTGGTGAGGGAGAGAATGTACAAGTGTTTTCTAATCAAACAATCAGGAGTTAGGATTTTCAGCTTTTAGTAGTCACGTCATTTTCTCATAGACATCCTAATGACCATTTTATTTTATCAGTTGCAATGAAATAGATGTATGAAATTCAGGTTGCTTGTAAGGATATATAAGCTATTAAAAAAATCAATTCAGTTAAAAAAATCATTTAAAATGCAACATTTATTAAAGTAAATATTTATTAAAATTATAGCAAATATCAAAATTCAAACAAATAACCAGATGTTGGTCTCCGGAAAGATGAGCTATAATATTTTTCATATAATACATAAAAATTATAGCAAATATCAAAATTCAAACAAATAACCAGATGTTGGTCTCCGGAAAGATGAGCTATAATATGTATCATATAATACATATCATCATTTAACGCCCTAGAATCCATTTCAGTAATGAGCATAGAGCTTGGTAATGCATGTGTATCAAAGATCTTCAATAGTATGTAATACTGACTTTTAGTAGGACAAACCTAGGGACTGATATGACACGACATGATATGCTTAATACACCAGCTGGTGACTTCAGTGTTGGGTTTGAATTCTGAAATGAATTTTGAGTGATAAATTAAAAACACATTAGGTGTCATGAAGCAATGAGTAGAAAACTAAAAGATACGGTCTTTTAAGAAGCTTAATTTTTCTTGAGTTTTGGAGTTGTATTATATATGTTACACAAACAGTGAAACTGCTACTTGACAAAAAAAAAAAATAATTTTAATTTCTGAATTAAACATCCTGTAATGGCAACATAAGACTATAGGATTAGATCTTGATTTCCAAGCTCACAATATCCACATTCTTAATTTCCATAGAACTAGTAATGAAAGTAGTATGGAAATAGAATCTGTTTCTTCTCAGATTATTAAATAACCTTGCAGAATAAAATTTTCATAGTACATTTCAAAAGAAGTAACATGTGAAAACATATCCAATGTCTGTATAGTTAAATCCTCAAGAAATAATCAGTCATTTAAATATTATGTTTTCACCTCCAAAGACTACTACTAATCGTGTGAAAATCAGTCTGGACATATACAAACTAATGTATCGAGGAAGTAGTAACTCAAAGCTATCACCATAACCATTGGAGGTTTCTGGATTATCCACAACTCCTTCAGGAGACGGTCTTCCTTCTGACAGCTTTGCGGGTGGCTTAACAGAAAGAGCAGAAACAATCTAAAAAGGAATATTTGACAGGAACACCATGGGCAGGTGCATAATGATTTATCTGTTTTATATGTCTGCATCACTAAATCATCAGCCAAATACATTTTGTTAGATGTTCCTTCATGGACACAAAATTCATACTCATTAGATACTTCTCCACCGTCCAAACTTGCCCAAATGGCTATGTTTCCTGCAGAAAGGAAATCTGTTACCTGGTTTAGTTCAACCTCTTCTGGTGCAGGATGGTGAATCCACTCCTCATTTCTCTTTCTGGGTTTCACCATTTAACATTACTCATTCTTCCAGCCACCTCAAGGCTTTTTGAAAATTCTGCTCTAGGCACTGCAGATGAGGGCAAAGACTTCATCAGGAGTGAAATTCTAGTACACAAATGGCTTATCCAAAACTTTTTCAGGTAAGTAGCAGTCTTTCCAATGGTTTCAGCTGGCATGTAATCAAGCCTTACTGACTAACAACATAAAATGGAAGATTGCTTCAGATGTACCTACAGCTGCATTTCTTCATTATTTTAATGAAGAAAGAGATGGAAAGGGCATCTGTGAACATCCTTTCTGTTATCATGCCAGTGCTTTAGTAGATTCTGAGATTATTCATAAAATATGCAGTCTGCATTATAATGCAATTAATTCATCAGTGTACAGATGTCTGACAGGAAGACTTTTTTATAATTCCTATTCGTATGGCCTCAGTTGGCTTCATTTTAGAAAAAATGAGGGCCTGATACTTCTAGGAATCTGACTCACCATAGACTGAAATCAGGGAGGAAACGATATCATCATAGACCATGAATTTAGACCTACATAAAAAGTAGTCCTGCTTTCCTTCCTTTCATAAAATTTTTCAGTCCTTTTCTTAGTGCTGAAAAACAGAGGCTTTCCCCAGTCTATCTAGTCATTCACTCAAAATATGATATAAGTTTAGAAAAAACATGCCATTTTTTCCCCAAAACAAGGGAGACACAATTATGATGCAGTGCTGAACTTAAAGTTTTCAGCAGGTACTGAAATGTTCCAGGTTCTTTATAATTTTCCCATCAGAACGGATATCATGACTACTGCTTTCTCCAAAACTGCAAATAACCTTCACTGCTATTAAGAACAAAGTCAGTCTCGCATACTTGATCTTCAGGTAAAATAAACCACTAAAATTTGCATTATATGGGTACATGCATTTGAGAAAGCTTTGACTATTGAGTGACTCTGGTTGTGAAAGGCTGTCACGAAGCAGTTTTTAAGAATAATTCTGTTATCTCTGAAAAGCTGAGCAGCTTGGTAACTGCTGTTAAATGCTCTTTCAAACACCCAATGCATGAAGCAAACCATGCCCTACCCTCTGGGATCTTGACCAGCAGGGTGGAACAGCTGGTGTTCATTATAGCCCCAGAGAATTTAGGGATCCACTGAGTCCTTTGGTTTTAAGCCTGTGCTCTCTCTGCGCTTAATAAAAATAGTATATTTTCTGATAATCACACATTTAAGTTACTAGCAACTCGATATTAGTCTGATCAATGTTTAACTGAAATGCATATTTATAGGGTCTCTTGAGAACCATTCCAAAATCAATTAAAATTTTAAAAAGCCAGCATTTTTTACCGTATCAGTTTTAGAGGACCTACTTTACAGAAGCCTCTTATTGATATGTATAAGCAGTGACTGTCCAATTGCCCAAAGGGTATTTTATATTAGACTTCACAAAGATTCAGGTGTCTCTGAAAAGAGAGTGTTCTAAAAGACACATTTTTCTTCTCATAAAATCAATATTAGGATGTTTCAGCATCAATGTGAATTATTCTCGGAAGTAACACCCACAATCAGTATTTTTGCCAGTGGAGTTATACAAAACAATTTGATGAATGCATAGAAACATGAGTTCTTCTATTTAGGTCCAAGGGCTTTGCACACACTGAGGATCCTGAGATGTTTATGCACAGCACAGGATCAGGTGCACAGTGCCAAGGTGACTCTCCAATCCTAAAGTGAGTTAAAGGATGGAAATTCGATAGATCTATTCCTGTTGTATTTCTGAAGGTTTCTTTTTGTTTTATTGTTGGAGTTACCACTGCCAGAAGAAACCACCTCACACAGGCCTTATTCCCTGCCTGTCATAGCCGCACTTATGCTGTTGTCGTGGTTTAACCTCACTCAACAACTGAGCCCCACACAGCCGCTCACTCACTCCCCCCTGGTGGGATGGGGGAGAGAATCGGAAGGGTAAAAGGGAGAAAACTCATGGGTTGAGATAAAGACAGTTTAACAGGTAAAGCAAAAGCTGCGCATGCAAGCAAAGCAAAACAAGGAATTCATTCACTGCTTCCCATCGGCAGGCATCGGTTCAGCCATCTCCAGGAAAGCAGGGCTCCATCACGTGTAACGGTTACTTGGGAAGACAAATGCCATCACTCCAAACGTCCCCCCCTTCCTTCTTCTTCCCCCAGCTTTATATACTGAGCATGACGTCACATGGTATGGAATATCCCTTTGGCCAGTTTGGGTCAGCTGTCCTGGCTGTGCCCCCTCCCAGCTTCTTGTGCACCTCCAGCCTTCTCAGTCGGTAGAGCATGGGAAACTGAAAAGTCCTTGACTAGTGTAAGCACTACCTAGCAACAACTAAAACATCGGTGTGTTATCAACATTGTTCTGGTCCTAAATCCAAAACACAGCACTGTACCAGCTACT
>NW_008795478.1:309569-341295 GCF_000699145.1 Aptenodytes forsteri
AAAACATCGGTGTGTTATCAACATTGTTCTCACCCTAAATCCAAAACACAGCACTGTACCAGCTACTAGGAAGGAAATTAACTCTATCCCTGCTGAAACCAGGACAGCTGTGCAGCCACATGGTCAGCTCTGTCAAGGAGTTAATTCAGGTTAAAATTAACCACTTTTCTGGCAAGTTAGTTTTACCCTGATGACTTTCCTGCTCCAGTTCGCTATACAGTTGCACAAACTCTTACATAAGCAAAGGGGAAGAGGGGGCTTGTGGGCAGGAGGGGGAAGGAGCAAATCGCTGAGCTGGGGGAGTACAGGATGCACCAGAGGAGCTTTATGTCAGCTTATGGTGTTTGTGGAACTACAGTGGAGGCTTATCCTTAACAGTAATTCTGCATCTGACTTCCCCTGAAATCAATGCTCTGAACCTATCTGGCTTTTCAAAGGTCATATAAAACGTTTCTAATAGTGCACATAATTAACATAATTATGCTGTCTAGAACAGGTAAAAGAAGCCATTTCAATCCTGAGGGCCAAGGAAGCCTTTCATATACCTTTGGCGATCCACATCATAATTCAATAATAACATGAAAAAAAGAGAAGTGTGGCTGCAGGCTGCATAAAATTAAGGAATAACACATCTGGGAATTTTTCTGGGAGTCCTTGTTAACATAATATGGTATTTTCATTGAAAAATGTTAGGCATTAAGCAAAAGAAAAAAGGCCCACAGAACTTTTCTTGCTATTGCTGAATTAGCCATTGAATTACACACCCAAGGAAGACCTACATTTTGAATCTTTGCAGGCATAACTAAGTCTATTAGGAGTAGAGAAATCTCATGGCTTTAACCAACATAACTATGCTAAACCCCCCCCAACCTAACAGATTCCATTAAACAAGTAAACAGTTCCTTTGTCTGTGCAGCTTATCCTGAGAATGGTACTGGCAAAGGAACTCCTGCTTTTGTATAAGCTGTTTCCACACCAGGGGGAGGAGGGATTGCATAGGTCTAGCAGTACAGCTATCCCTTTTAAGCACAGACGAGCCTTAAGGATACAAGATATTGGCAGCAGGACCAATGCAAAAGAGACTATTGGGCCATAGTGTCTGTGAAAAGCAGTCCCAGCTGCTCCCTGGCACACTTTGCAAACAGCAAAAGCTAAAACTGCCCCAAGCTGCCCGATGTTATACCTTCCTAATGCTTATTCACAGCGTGATTCTCCTGAAGAAGCTTGTAGAAGTCAGTTCAGCTTCTTCAGCTGAATCATTTCTTCTCAGTAACTTCAGCTGTCCTGCTTTCTCTGTAGTACAGCACACACTGCTGATGCTGAGGGTCCTGCATGGCAGAAGCAGGATGGCAGAACATTTCACCGAGAAATGCAGAACAGCTATCTTCTTTAAGTGCTGCATGTCAAGCCAGCGATGAGACATGCACTTTAAATGCATTTATGCCTGATTCATTGCAATTAGGTCCTTCAGTTCACTAGCTTCATCGTAACATTTTCCATTTTTCTAAGAAAAGAAAGAGGAGGAAAATGAAGAACATCTTGAATTAAGGACTTATGTGTCACATGCAAATGAGATGCGCTCAGAGGCAATGCGTCTATCTTGTGCCTGAAGAAGTGAGTTTATTATGACTGAACCAGATCTGAGATATTTCTCAAAATACTAACAGAAACTGCCCTGATCCTCACAAGTTCAACACGTCAGGTCCAGTCAAGTTAATTAACAACCAGTGTTCTTGTTCTGTGATCATCTATGTTTTATGTCATTCCCTATTTCCACCTGCTGTTGGGAAAATATTACCAGCCTTAGAAAATGAGAATGAATTGTATTTCTGAATAGAGTTTTTTTCAAGCTTAAAATGCAATGTGACAAATCTTCTTTTTTAAGGACTTGTCAGTCACATTCCTTATCCATCCAGCATCCCTAACATCAAATGCATCACACGAGCTCAGCCAGGACTGTGTTTCGCTTGGTACACAGACACAGATGAAGACTAAGTAGGGCAAATTTTTTCCTATCATGTGTTACTGTACATGGAAAACATCCATGACAGAAGGTCTGCTTTGAGTTTTAAAAAATATGGAGCTATGTCTTGTCTCCAGTGAAGTCAACAGTAGTTTCAGGAGGAACAAGGTTGGGCTGAGCGACTCTGATAATAAGTGATGTCTCTGTATCTGTATGATGATATTGTTTGTATGAATGAAAGTATCATCTGTAATGAAAGCTTCCCTCAAAGTATATTCCCATCTATATGGCCAAAATCCCTCACCTGTACTGATTTTGTATCACTTACAAGATGTGAACACTGTTTTAATTACTACTGGTTCTGGACAAAAGTACTAGGTCATATGGAATAAATTTGTGCTTGCTATTACTCAGAATGATTCAAAGATATTTTACGTTGCTCTGTAGGCAATTATATTTGTCAGACCATTTATTTTATTGGTTAAAGTTACATTTTTCTAGATTTATGTTGTTTTATTATGTCTTATTTAAAGGAGCTGGGAATCAATTCTTTTTTGTCTGCATGTGAAAAATAAGTTCCGAACAGCTTAAATGCTATTGCTTTATTCATACCTCTGAAATGATTAAAAGGGGCACAAACATCCACAAAAGAAAAAATGCAAACCCAGAAAAGCAGGCCTTTTCATTTACTTTTTTCCTTCTACTCTCTAACCAGATATATATGCCACACTGTCAGCTGTAGCCTTTAAAATAAACAGTATATACTGAGGCCAGATATAGAGTTTGTTGGGGTTTTTTAGGTATAACTTCTAAAAAATTGTAAGAGTAGTTTACCTTGTATAATAATAATTCCACAGAAACATACTGTATTCTTCTTTATCAGCAAATGCCAGTTATTTCATTGCATATCTCCTGCCATTCTTGGCACTGCTGCCTGCACCTTGTGCAAGACAGTCTGATGCTTATATCTCCATACAAGAACAAAAAGGGATTTAGTTAGAAGTGGGGTTTAGTGAGACTGCCCACAGTATTGCGTGGCAGACGCCGAAATGAGGGCAGAAGTCAGAGGAGGTGTGTAGTGGCAGAGGCTGGCAGCAACCGGGGACTTGACAGCTCCAGCCCTCTCATCTGTACTGGGGGCAGAGGAGCAAAGATTAACGGGGAGGAGATTTCAGGGTATTTTTATCTTGATTCCGTGTTCATCTTGACATAAGACTTTGACTCCTTTGCACTATTTCGGCTGATGTTGGGCAGGGTTTGAGATACATGCTGACCCTGTTGGTTTTGATGACCAAGTACACCTTCAGCTTACATTTATAGAAAACCCTGTGGAGGGGACCTGGATAGGCCACATAGGCCAGCCTTCAACCCAGACAGGAGCAGCTGAGCTGTGTCATTCATAAGAGATGACTTTCAAATCTGTTTTAAAAGAACTTCAGTCCCAGAGTCTCCAACTTCTTGCCCAGCAATCTATTCCTGTACCTCATGATCCTTTCCATTAAAGCTCGTTCCCTGGGATTTCCATACTTTGAAATGAAAGCCACCATTTTTTGTCCTGCAATGGACACCACAGGGAGCACACAGGTCCCCTTTGCAGCAAATGAACTGTAAAACTGTTTTCACATCCCACTTTCTGTGCTCTGTACAATGAACAGTGCTAACTCTTCCATCATTTATTGTGGTTTTCAGACCTTTGGTAAATTTTCCTCAGTTAGATTCCACTGTTTTGGAGCTGTTGCACCCAAACCCATGTACTATAATCCAGCTGAGACCTTACAAATGTTCAGTGGAGTAGAAAGATTACTTTATATGACTTGCTGATTACCTAACCTAGAACAAGGTTCACCTTTTTGCAAAAGTACAGTAATATGGACTTAAAATCACATCTGATCACCTGTATCTCCAAAATCTTTCTCTATGAACTGATACCTGTTCCCTTATTCATTCAGACATTTCGTTTTCATCCCTATGTGTGGCACTTTCCCTTTTTCCACAGTAAGTAGTCTTACAATTTTGGCTAAGGACTCCCTAGATTTATGGATATCCAGCAGTTCAGGTTTCTAGAAATTCAGAAATATAGAAAAATGTTCTTCATATTGCAAGGTGAAGGTGATTTGTACATGAGTCTGGTGCTCCCACGTTGTGTTATTCTTGCTGTGCTTACCCAGCTCCATTGGACACATTTAGCACCCCCAACAGATGGGATACATCAGGTCTGTCACTGCTGGGACTGCCAGTGTTGCATCCACCTGGCTGGATCTGCAGGAATAAGGAACTATGTGCCTTTTTGTAGCTGAGTGTTGAAAAACAGCTTCAAGCTATAATGGAAATTAGTCCTATGTACATATAAGCCATTGAGTATTTAAACCTGACTTAACACTTTTTCTTTCCAAGTATGCATGTCCATTACTATGACTGGTATATTTATAAAGTACTGAAAATACTGTGTGAAATGAAACAAATGAACAAATTCCATCTGGTTCATTACATTAAAAAGTAGAAATACAGAAGTTTGGATTCAGGAAAAGAATAAAAATTCAACAGATGTCAATCAGTTTCAACTCACTGATCTCAGACTGTGTTTTCTACTACCCATGGAGCTACAAATAAATTCAATTTTTAGGTGGGATTTGAGTGGGGTCATGAAGTGCCTGGGATGAGGCTGTCCTCCATTCACTGGGAAAGTGGTAGCATTAAACTGAAGTCATGTCAGAAAAAATGAAAGAATGATTCAATGAAATGGTTAATAGATAGATTGTAATAACAATTCCCATGATTTTTAGGTGCATATATAGTAACATGTCTGTATCCATAAAAGTGTGTTATTACATGTCTGTGGAGTGCTCAAGCATCCTAGCTCCACTTTGTGATGTTTCCTTTTTATACTAAAAATCCTTGACTCTCTACTACAGCTGCAGCCTTGCTGTGCTGTATAAGATCCAGTCACAAATGATGAGGTTGTTCTCACACAGTTTCAGCTATTTATAATTTCAGTGTGTAAGCTTATCTAGCTTCTGTATGTAAACTATGGAAATGTATATGGAGAGCTAAGTACCTTTGGGTGGAACGAAGCTCTTCCCATCAGCCTTGGAGGGGATGTGATCAACTAGCTTAAAAGAGATGCTTAACTTTTAGAAGGCTAAAGCTAAGTGAGGTAAAACCCCTGATGTATTTGCTTATAAGAGAGAGCAAAGCAGAGCTAAGAAGGTGGGGAAAATTAAAGGTACAAATTTGGATTCCTGATAAGAATTTGAACACATTCTATGTACAATTTCAAGAAAGTAAATGAGGTGGTGATCCAGCAGCACAAATACGTGTATACTTATGTACATTGCTGCTGAGCAGAACTTCTTCTCAGTGTCTCTTTCTTGATAGATTTTTCAGCCCTGAATTACTCTTCTATAACTACTCTGTCAGCACAAGAGCTTTTCTCTGCATGTCAGTAACAAACATGTTGGCCCCATTTACCCTGCAGAAGAACCACACTTCAGCGCACAGGTGTGAAATAAATCTATTGTCATGCTGCCTTATTGTATGGCAATTCATTTTTGAGAATTTGTTGATGTGATATGCCTACTAGAGAATGCAAGGAACACAACCAAAAAAGGTAACGTCATCTGGCAATAGTTCAGCTGTGGTAAATCGGTGTATTGCCTTTGAGTCGACAGAACCGTATCAGTTAACACAAGCTGAGGGTCTGACTAACAGGGCTCCTGGAAGGAAGGAAAACATGTGGTCACTCTGTGGTTAGAATCTGTGGTTCAATATCTGCTAAATATCTGCATAAGTAGAGACATTTTCAAGGAAAAAATACTCCCTCATATTTTTTAAATTTATGTGTATGAATTAAATCTGTGTGTTTTCATCTGTTTTGGAGCTGAAGTGAGAATGAATAGAAAGAAAGAAACAGGTCAAAAAGAGAACAAGATAAAAATGAAAAGCAGAAAACCTTAATTGGCCCTGCTGAAGAGTGTGTTCAAACAGCTCTCGTGCCAATATCAAATGCGAGATATAATTTTAAAAAGCTGATTTTTTTTTAATTTTATGTTGTTACTATTTGTAACCATTCAGTGTATCTATATAAAAAATCATTCAGGGAAAGATTAAAAAGTGGATTTAAGATAAAATATAAAACCAGTGGAAGAGAGAGAGATGTCCTTTGAAAGAAGGGGACTTGGGAGAAGACGTGGGAATGTAAGAAAAAGCTGAACACAAATGTTACAGCAGTACAAAGGTGAAGTAGGAAGCTTGGTGAGCAGCTGGGAGAGAACAGAGCCAGAATCTGTGCCAGTGAGTGGAAAGGATTAGTTTACTGTCTCTGATGTTGAGACAAGGACAAAATCAAAAGGAAGATGTCTCAACTGCGTAAGAAGGCAGATTCAGGAATTTTTAGGCCACAGATATTCAGCTGGATATTCTTTAATGAAATATGTTTGATTAAAGCAAATATTCCAGCGATGTTAACCATTTCAGACCTTACTTTCCATGTAAGATATTTTTGCCCAGAAAAGAAAACCAACCCTCAAAATTCAGGGGTTTAACTTTGAGAAAGAGTTGTCTTGTGGAGAAGAGGGAAAGCTGGGTGAGGAACCACACACCTCCCTCTGCCCATGCTATTGGCTCATTCACTTCTCTGAGCACGGAATTCATTCATAAATTGGGAACATCTCCTGCTGCTACTTTCGAGCATATTTGGTAAAGTGCTGAATCCCAAATTAGTACTGTGGTGTTGCTAGGTTTTGATAAATGTGCCTATAAATTCATTGCAGAAGTCCCTGCTTTATTCAGAAAGGCTGCTGCTATCAAAGACAGAAATACAGCTTGAAATGAAATATTTTGAAGAAAATACTTTGTTAAGGTATAATTTTCTTCATACACAGCTACAACAATGACCCAGCTCTATTTACAGAACTATGGCATTAGCCCTTACACACTGATAATATGTAGGCTTTTAGTTAACTTAACAAATATTTTGCTGTGTGGCTGATGCATTAACATGTGTATTAGTGAGCACTTGTCCATAAGGAATTTGTCAGACTGTCATCAAAGACTAAGACAGGCAGTCCCTGTTCAGGGTAAAAACACCTGGGGATCACAGCAATCACTCAGAAGGGAATTAAAGCAATAGATTAATCGACCGTAAGAATCATCTTCCTTGTTCATGAATCTGGATTTCCCTTGGCTGCCAGAATTCTAGATGAAAATGAAAAACATCCTTGACCTTCTCTGTCAAAGAAAATGCTTCTCCCTTTCTCTTTGTCTGATGTGCAGAAATAGAGATTTTTCTGAGTGATTTACAAACTCTGAGAATTGCGAAGAAAAGGTGTCAATAAAATAGTACCCCGGTTCTCATTTATTCTGCTGTGTCCTGACCCATAAAGAGTCATTAAAGAATGTTTCAAAAGTTGTCAGCTTGTATCCTTGTAGTCTGCCACACTTTGTGACTTCAAAGTCTGTGATGCTGCTCTACCAGTTAGCCTGTGAACGTAGTATAAATACATGAAATAAGGCTGCACAGATCTTAGGAAAACAGTACTGTCTGGAGAGAGGTGATAGGTGCTCAAATCTTTGCTCTGTCTGTAACTCTCTGTGCAGTCTTTGGCAAGACAACTCATCTGGCTTCCATTTTCCCATCTAAAAAATATCCCTTCATAGGAAAGTCAGGAGGTTTCATCAATTAGCCTCTAGTTAGGAAAACACTTAAACAAGTGTTTCAGTTAAGCCCTTTTCAGAAGAACAGTTTAAACATGTGCTTAAATGGCATCCTGAATTAAAGCTTACTGCTTATAAAATGCTTCATATATAAAAACAAAAGTTAGTATGTAAGTATTATATAGGTAAGATAGGGTTTATTTATATGCTGTTCAGTATAAGAATAAACTGATCACTTGACAGGGCAGTTAGCTTGTTTACCTTTTTACTGATTGTGCTTGCTGGCTCTTTCTATGTGCATTGTTTCTGGATGAATGATATTAATGGGCAGAGCTTGATTAAAACACAGGTACAACAGGGCTAAGCAGGGAATGAACTGTCTGAACTGTGAAATATTTTGAGATTACAAAAATGTTCCATTTCCATGTAATTATGAAACCAAAACACTTCAAAACGTTTTTTGGGGTGGGAAGTATGTCTATGGTAAGGGCATTTATCTGGGATGTAAGAGATAAAAATTCAAGCCTGTGTTTTCTCGCTCTCTTGCTGACCAGACAGGTACCAACAAGCACAATTCTGGAGTGGGTCTTCCCAGTCTGACCAGAAAATCTGCCCTCAGCTTAGCCCCCTCCTCTTTTTATCCAAAATTGCATTCTCCTGTGATGTGATTGGATTTTGGAAAATTGGCATATTATGATCAAATCCTGTTTCTTTGACAGATCTGTTCTCTCAGATAACCAGGTGTCCACACCACTTTCAAGTGTGGATAAGTTCACAGTGGGGTTCGGTCACTGAAGCAGAATTTATGCCAACCATAGGATCAGAACAGTTCAGGGGGGTTTCCCTCTCGAAGTTCAAGGTCTTCATCTAATTAAATATCACTTTCTTGATAAAGCCTGACCTAGAAGCAACAACCATTCAATAATAAATGGCTCTGAATACAGAGATAAGATTTGCTACTTCAGTTACAGAAGAAGCACTGGACCAGCTCACAGTTTCAGTAAGTTTATTCCTTTTATGCCTGAGCTTAAATAGCATTTATTTTCCCATTAAGTTCCATTACTTCTTTGCAAATAAATACTGAAATTTATATTTCTTTTATTTTGGAGTAATGATTTATAGGCAAGGTATAGCTTTGTGGGTTTCGAGTCAGGGTTAGTCTCAGTGAATGCAGAGTTTTGTTACATCATAAGGAAGATATGCCTGTCTCCGATGAAACGAGTGAATATGAAATGACATAGCTTAAGCAACAACAAACATTTGGTCCTTTGGGAGTTACCTAAGAATTCTGCCTCTTTCTTTCTTTTATTTTTTTCTCCTTCTTTCTCACACACACAGATGAATACTTCCTAATCTGTGGGGGTATTGTGAGCATAAATTTGTTAATAGGCATGAAATGATAAATGCCACAGAAGTGACTGAACATCTCCGAACTCTGCACATATGCCCACACCCTCTTACTCATTCTTCTCTGGTTTTGGTACCACTCCCACCTTAACCTACCCTATGTTTGAAGCTGCCTTTGTGACTATAAGATCAAACATTTCTGTCAGAAGGAAAGATAATGACAAATCCAAATGCTAAGGCCTTTCTCTTTGTTTCTGGGACGCCATTTCTGGCTCATTGTGGAGGGCAAGAGGAGGAGGAAAAAAAGATAATATTGATGTTTATGGTGGCAGGTACTCCATTTCAGAGGGATCAGTATCAGCAAAGCCAGGTGAGATCTGCCACTGCCAGAGAATAAAACCTCGGTGGGCAGGTATTCCACCAGAATGGATTGGTCTGGCACAGAGAGACTCCCCAGTGTTTACTGAACATTTATGTGTAATTTCTTTTCTTCCAGTTTCAGTTAATGGACAAATAAAATAATGGAAGTGCTTTGAAGCATAGAAATGAAGACTACACACCCAGAAACAGCTCCAACTAGTGCAGAACACAACAGCCCATCTGCTCAGCAACAGATGTCACTGTGAAAGCATCACCCTTTATCTCTGCCCTCTACACCAAAATCTACTGAATAAAGAATCATTTCAGAGTCTTCTTACCCATGAACTAGATCCAAGTTCACTACATGGTCACCACCATGAGGAACTCCTGAGCTCCAGGGGATATGAGAAGTCCCTACTGTGTAGGCAGTGGGACTTTCAGGAGATTTTACCTTGAGTCCTGCAGATGGCACGTGTGGATGGAGGACAGCAGTGGTGCTGCAGTACAGGCACAACCAAGTTTGGGAATATTAGCTTTGACAGGCACTGGCAAACCATCCAAAGTCCTGATAGCTGCTCCCCCTGCTCTCCACAGTGGAGAAGTGGACTAGTGGGTAATCATTGCCATCTTTTGCCTCATCAAAAGAGGAGATACAATTCTCTGCTAGGTGAAGACTTAAGTACGTGGCTTGTCGGGTCAGGAAGGTTGGCCACACCTTCCTTGGGCAAGAGAGGAATAACCACAACAAGAAGAAAAATCAGTTTCTACAGGGCAGTTTAACTTCAGTGAGATCTTCATATACAGAAAAGTCATTTTAAGTGATCTACAAATATAAAACCATTTTTTGTAAAAATTTGAAAAAATACATACATAAATACTTGTGTGTATATATATGTGTATGTGTGTATGTGTGAGTGTGTGTATTTGAGAGAAGAACAGACTGGGAGATCATTGTTGTGATTTACTTTTTGGTTACCTAAACCCATTTATAGATACTGCAACACAAGCCACCTTAGCGAAGAGATGTCTTTGATGCCTTTTTCCTTTTTGAGTTTTTAGTAAGTGCATGACACTTACACAGTGAATTAATTTATTCATTTCTGCCAGGAAGAGTGAAAACCCAAAGATTGGAGAAGGAAAATATTAAACAAACACCATATAATGCTCGGATCCTAGTGCATCTTAGTGCTAAAGAGACTTTTTCTCTACTGAATTCCTTTTAGGAACGTAAAGACAAAATATAACTCCACAAAAGTTTTGAAAAGATCTTATGGTGAAGTAATCAAAATGCTTTCTGTTTACTAAAATATCTCACTGGTTGCTAGAAATACTCAAGAATGCATAAAGTTATATCCTAATGTTATTGAAGTCAATTATAGTAATAATAAATATTCCTATTCAATTCAATGTGAAATAGGACTTCATCCATAGCTTTTTCATCTTTTCTTTAGGTATTCTGGGGGCTTGTTCTCTCTGATTTCCACAGGAGCTGTTCCCAAGCCTACTAAAATTAGTGCAACTCTCTTCTGTAATTTCTTGTCATCCCAGTGCTTCTGGGATCAGGCCCAGAAGGAGTAAGGAATGGCTCTCTGGAGAAAAGATAAAGTCTATGGAATTGGGGCAGAGGACAAGTCTCAGGACAAATGCAGGGAAAAGCCATTGCACAAGTCAGGCTTAACCTTCCTCAGAGCAGCCGGGTCAGCAGGGCCTGGGGAAGCCGTCCTCCACCCGACGGCTTACAGACACCCCCCCCTTTTCTCATCAGCAAGAGCCAACATGAGAAACTGGAGAGAGCCTAAATCCCCAGGCTCCCTGACCCCTCCTCACAGAGCTTCTCAGGAAAAGGCACGAGATGCCTGTAGGACTTCACATCACTGGCTGCTCACTTTCGTGCATCATTGAAGGGCACTTAATCATGTATATCAGCAGAGGGAACACCCAAAGTTTTCTAGAATATTTCAGTTCCCCAATCAGATATTTTAAGTAACAAGGGGATTTCCATTACCTTACCATCTGTATTTTCTTTAATTACTCTATTATTTGCTTTTAACACAGTCCAAGTAATTTAGTGGAGGAAAGGTGATACACATTTGGGTATTCAGAGATTTCTGGGAATCTCTGTAATGCATAAATGTCATATCTATTTTATTAATCTCAGTGAAAGTTTGGGAAAAACCAGCCCCTATATAAGAAAATACAATAGGATATAAAAGATGCTTCCTGTCAGAAATTCCAGAAAATATTTATTTTAGTGATGTCATTAATTGTTTCTCCTTTAAGGAAAATAACCTCACTATGCCTCAGCTGTCTGTATTATTGGAAAGTTGTTCATGCTAGTTCAGATGAAACAGTTCCAAAGACCTCAGTTCAACACCCATTTGAACTAGATCAGTGTCCATGTAAATAAACCGTACAACTGACTTTCATTTAAATCAGTACCTTTTTGGTTGAATGGACAGTTCACTAGTTGTTAGTTGATGATGGAAACATATCTCACCAATATTTAATTATACATCTGTAAAGGTTGTTTTTTTCACAAATCAGAAATGCTTTGGCATAGAGTGTTCTCTCAGGTGCTGTTAGTTTGTAACGTAGCTAAGGGTTTCAGCTAACTGGTCATAACTAGATGACATATGAGTACATGATTCACATGCTGTTAATTAAAGTTGGTAATAACACTCAAAGATTTAATATATAACTGGCAGCTACCTGGATACTTGGTGCACGTATAGCCTGCACCTGTAAATGTGAGGCAGATGTCACGTGATGCAGAAGACCATCTGGTGAGGGGAAAAACTGAACTTCACAAACACAAACAGAATAGAGCAAGGACAGAGCACTGAGAGGACAACAATGCCCAGGCCTGGAAAGGAGACTCTCCATCCCTTTTTCTTTTCCTTTTTATAAACATTAACACTTTCCCCAAAAGCAAGTACTAAAGAAGGTTTATTGGCATACTACACAACAAATAAAAACACAGATGAACAAGAAATACAAGGATCGTGAAATGATGCAGCATCATAGATCTATCTATGGAAGTGCAAATTAGAGAAATAGGCAAACTTGAGAAGGCTGGAAAGTATTCATTATCTGGTAAATTTTGATCCTCAGTACAACTGTTAATTTCAATAATTTTTTCAGTGGTTTATTGTACAAACGCCAATTTGAGAGATAATTAGTAAGGGCCAATCTTTCCCAGATTTGATTATAGTGGGAATTCAGGGTGTGCAAGACAAACAAACCAGAAAAGATATGAGATGATTAAAAATCGGACAAGTGAAATCCTTCTTTTGTTTAAGGTGATATCATAGTATACATTTATACATAACAAAGCAGCTCATGGAGGATGTATAGGACCACCTGGGTACTGAAAAAATAGCAAGTGGGAAAGCATTTTAAAAAAAATAATAAATCAATGCCAGTTCCTAAAAAGTATGTGAAGGCTGACTATATGTTCAAAACTAAGCAGTAAGTAACAATGAGTAGAAGACAGTCCAGCATCTAATCTCATACAGTCAAGGTAGAACAAAAAAATCTGTCTACTAAATTTGGACGGTCCTACAATACCATATCCTGTAAAGAAATAAAGTTGAGCTGTAGAACAGATCAGTTAAGAGTTGTGATTAGGTCAGAAATTCTGAGAAAAAAGGGCCAGAGTACAAATATGGAGAAGATAACGGCAAACATAGAGTTACTAGATGGAAGAATCCATTTCTTTCTTCCTCCTGCTTCTGATGCTTCTGATGCAGGAGAGAGAATATCTGCACACTCACTGGTTTCTGATTGCAGTAGGATGTTTATTCAGAGAATCCAAAATCTCTGCCCCATGTCTGAATTTTCTGTTAATGCCTTTTGTGGACATTAATGTTGTACTGCTTTCATCTAGATGTACACTTTAAAAATGTCTGAGCCAGAGAAATGCTTCTCTTTGTGAATGTATTAGAACCTAAGTCTGGGAAAGCAGACAGTTATCAGCATGTTTAGCATCCATAAACACAGAGCCCGCATTTTGTTACCTTCTGAGGAGGCCTACTCAACATATATGTTATATCATCTCAGGAAAAAATAAAAGGTTCATTTGCCCGTTGAATTCTCATTTAATCAAATGATTAAGTGATATTTTTTTCTTATTGCCTGGATTTCAATTTATCTTCTCTTTCTCTGGATTTATGCATTGCTTATCCCTTTTATTGTTTCTCCTAATGGCTTATTTCCTTCTGGTAGCTATTTCATTATCGCTTCAGTTCAGCTGTGTTTGTAAATATAGTATGGAGAGCCGTACTGGATCCCCAAAATATTCTCTTTGGATTCTTTGGGGATACTGTCCATTCCACAGTGAGAGACCTACTCACATGAATGAATGAGATGTTATAAAAAGCACTAACATACATGATTTCAACAGAAATTAGGTGCTTGACAACTTTTAAAATTCATCTCAGAAAACATATATTAGATAGCTGGTACTAATGCTCTTGAGTGGCCCAGTCAATGTCTCACTGGAAAAGCATTACATTTGAGTGAGGGTGGAAGAGATTATTGACCGTGGCACCCCTTCAAGTCCATTGGTGGGAGGAGGTGACCACAGCCATGCTTCTTTCTGGTCAGCATTGCCATTTGGAGGACAGGGGAGGTCTCACACTGTTGCACTGCTGCTATCTCGCTCCTCTCTGCCACCCGCAGACCTCCTGGGCACCCCATCCCTGTGGTTCTAACCACGGGCTAAATCTTATTTGGCAAATGAATAGCAATAAGCAAATAGTGGTACAGTCTAGCAGTAAAGATTTCAATGGAAATTGTAAATCCCTCAACAAATTCCAAGGATAATACGAAATACTATGTTTTTTTACAACATGGTATCTGAAAAGTGAGAGCAAGGAGACAGAAAACCCATCTACCAGTGTATACTCAGCTGAGGTAAATCAACACCGCTTTCTTGAAGCAAACAGAGTTGCAACAATTTATAATAGGAATTTGACCCCACCATTGAATAAGCTTACTGAGACATTTTGATTTCCTGTTCCTTCCTGGTTACAGAAAATGATGACCAAAGTAATTGTGCAAAAGACCTGAAAACTCCATCCACCCGTAAGTAATTGAACTTATGATAAAATCCCCCATGGCCCTTTGCTGCAGAGCAGAAAAATGTTCAGCATCTTCAGGCAGCCTCCTAGCTGTACGTGCTTGAGGAAATCCTTTCTGACCAGCAAACTATTGATTCTGAAAAATGCTATATTTGATCATAAACCTTGAGCAAGCTTAACACGGATCAGTGGAAACAAAATATTAACCACTCTAAAGTGCTTTTAAAGATTATCAGACTAGAATAAAGAAAGATATGACATGTACACTTATCTGTAATATAGATTTTTTTTTTTTTTTTTTACATTTGCATACCTACCTCTTTCTTTCAGAGAATTACATCATATGGTAGCACACAAAAACCTTCCTTCTGAAATCATATGTGTAGGCTGCACGTAAAATTGACTTGAGGGTTGGAACTTGTCTGTCAGAAAAAGTAGATTTATTATTTTTTTAAATTACTTCTGTGTTGTCAGTTGAATTAATCAAGCCAGTTCAAACACTGTGCTCCTTCCCTGAATATTTCTTGAGTTATCACCTAGCAATACATCTTCTCTAATTAGAATATATTGAAAATTTACCAGAAAACAAAGGTTTGGGGATTTCTGCTTTGTCTGGTCCAAAACATTCAAAATACTTTATATTTGAGACTTTTCAACAATTCCAAACTGGCACTGCCTGGATTATTGATCGCTCTTTCTTGTGCTCACATACCATGGGTTTGACGTGTCAGCAGTCACATGGCAGTCCGATGGCTGGTATGTTGCGTATCTGGAAGATCCTGTCTCCTGGGATTTGCTTGTGAGGGCATACCTGAAGTGAATTTCAAATATCTGTCAGCCATGCTTTCCTCATGGCCTGCATTTCTCCCAGGGAGACTGTAACACATAAAACACCACTCCGGCCTGATTTTCACAGAGGGCTGAACAGATAATGAGCTGAAAACCAGACCTTTTTCCAGGTACCTCAGAACAAGAAGCCATTTAGCAGGGAAAAGTCATCTGAAGGATTTTTGTACTTTTAATACCTTTAAGATCTGATAATAGCATGGCAAAAAGTGCTTTAGGCTTCCTAAATTCAAACATACACTGGCTGAGAAGATAGTTTCCTCAACTCCTATTAGTCTGAATCTGAAATTATTTTCAGATGGAGCTATTTAATCTACTGAAATGAATTTCTTAAAATCAGCCTTTTTCACAATTTTTGACAAGCACTTACTGTGCACTTTCTTACTTAAAGAAGTATGCAATCTTATTTAATTGTGGCTAAGAAACCTGGTTTCAAACCTTGATGGAACGTTTATAGAGTGGACAATTTAGCTTCAGTCTTACATGATCTTCTCATTTTTGACCCAAAGACATTAGAGAGAATTCCTTAGCACTGTGGCTTCATATCCTGATTGCTTATATTTAGCAAAGCCACCTATAATTTTGTTAGTCTGAACTAGCATAAACTATGAGCAAATGGCTTAGTATGAAACATTTACAATGCAAGTAGAGATTTTTATGGTCATGTCTTTTTCAAGTGACCTAATGAACACTGTGTATAAACTAGAGCAGCCTGGTTAGTACTGTCAGAGGCAGAAATGTGTATCTCCATTCATTCTGCAATCCATTTTTTTGAGAACAAGGGTCTCACAAAAGAATCTAACTCAACTCAGAAATTTTTAAATTTTTTACTCCTTGTAAATTTGCCCCAGAGACAAGCCCTATTTCTCTGCAAGGCCAGTTTGAAATCCTGGTGAGTATGTCAAGTTCTCTCTGTTATTATTAATGCTTCAACCGTGAGTAAGACAGTCTTCAGATATGTAAAAATACAAGGAGATTTTCCAGAGAGATTTTTTCTGGAAACATAACACAACAAAGTAATTGTCACAGATGATGGTAGGCAGTGGAGAGCAGGGAGACTACAAGTAAACAGCAGAGACACAAACTCGTAGCAGAGAACTGCTTTACAGGCAGATTTATAAGCTATTCTGTTTGCAGTACATTTCTTGTTCCTTAGGATTATTATTTTTTCTGCAAAAGGTCAGGTAGCTGGGAAAAAAAAAAAAAAGGCAGATAGCTCTGTAGCAGAGGTCAGTAGCAGAAAGGTTGCTGACTTCTGAGCAGAAGTTGAAGGGTTTGTCCTGAAAAGTCACATGCAGCTTTTGCCCTTGAAAAGTAATTGCAACTTGTCAGAAATACCAGTTGTTGCTAGATGAAGATAGAAGTTCAGCATTATTTATGGATCTACACTCCTCAAGTAAATAGATTTCCCCTAATTTGCAATTCTAAAAATGCCTTTAAACCTATTTCCCCTAATTTATTCTAAAAATGCCTTTAAACCTATTTTTAAATGGCCTCTCTAAACACAGGGCAGAGTTGGTCAGGCAGTTTTAGACAAAATGTATTTTTCTTGAAAGATGTTTTATTTAAGCTGAATCATTAATGGAGCTGAACAGATTTTGAAGATGCTTTCAACGAGATTTCTGAATAAAAAGCCTTTGACCTATGTTTTGGTACAACTACATTTTGAGACTGTGTTCCAAATACTTTGTTTCAAGCCTGCAAATTCCAAACCTCAAAATTTGCTGTGAAGCAGAACCATCATCTTCTGTCCAGAAGACGGTGGGAATATAACACAGAGCACTGCAGTCCTTGCCAGATTCCTCAGCTACTTGCAGTTTTCCCAGCAGTTTTTCTATAGACTTCAAATAAGCCTGCATTTTATTTGCTTTCTAGGTTAATACATCCAAGAACAAACTTTGTAGGATCCTGTTTAAGGTTTGCAGTAGTTCTTGTTGAGAATTGGGCTAAGCAGACTAGAAACAGAACAAAAAATCCAGCAAAATTTCCTTTTAGATCATGCAATATTTTCACATGGATTTCTATTGTTTCTGATGTTTTATAAGTAATTTTGGAATGATAGTCATACTTTTCTGTTGTTGCAGTTTGGTTTTCTTTTTTGTCTTCTTTTCTGTTTGTTTTCCCAGTGGGAACTTGTATTAGCCAGTCTTTCTGTAGAGCTCAGACAGGTTATGACAACCCAACTCAGAAAAACACCACAATTACTGTCATTAACAAATCTTACAGTAACACATGCTGTACAGAAATGTGGCAACTTATACAGTACATACGTATAATAAATACAATATGTTTCACATATAATAAATTAACATAATTGCCAAAAAGCAAATGCAGTAAAACTGAAGAATGCTATTTACATTGCTGACTATGTATTTTGAGGTTTTATATTAAGGTAGCTGTAACAACAGAGGAAAAAATACGTTCAATGAAGTTGCTTGCTCTGTACTGTTTTATGTTGCATTGATTTGTAAAATAAGGCCAGAAGTGAGGCAGTCTGGTAAGTGTTGTTAGTGGGAATTTTTTCAACAAATGTCACTAGTAATGATTTTCTACATCGTCATGGATTGTGTGAAAATAAACCATTTTATTTGCTATGCATGCTCTCTTGCTCATGTTTTCTGCTATTTTAATGCTTCTAAATTAGCCACTGCCTTGGCTTCTTGTTCAAACAAAATATAAACCTCAAAGATTCAACAAGCAAGAGAACTGAGCTCCTCTTTCATCCCTAGAACAAGCTCCCATATACTAAAGCCAAGGCTCAAGGAGTGGGGTGACAAAATAAACAAATTATTTACTGCATTTATTACACTACTGAAATTTTTGTTACTATTATATATTTTGCCAATCATTACATGCATGGCTTGATAATTTAAACTTTTAGAGGTCCTATTACTCAATAATTACATAGAAAAGGAGACTAGCAAAGAAAGAAAAGAAAAGGAGAGAACCAGAGAAAGTCAGTGACAGCTGAATGGTTTAAGACATTTGCTTCTGAGATAATCTGTGGAAGCAATTTGATGTTACTGAGCATCCGGGTAAGCTACATGACTTCTGATCTGCCATGCTGTAGAATCAATTCCCAAGATAGGTTGAGGAAATTTTACTGCTGAGACAGAGTGAATACAGAAGAAAATGTAATGAAAGACATAATGTTGGCAGGAAGATAGAGGAAGGTTAAGATTTAGTCTACCATAACTTACACATCTAAAACTTAAACATCTAAAACTGAACTATTCACCCTAAACTCTCTTTATAGTCAACGAGGGGAAATAGACAAAGACAGATTCGTCTCATATTCAGATAACAATTGAAAGACAGTCATATGAATCACCTTGTTGCTAGCTTCTGACTATAAGGAAAAGCTAAAATGACTGAAATGTCCATCTTTTAGACTTTTAAAGTTAAGTTAGACAACTCTTAGCCTAGCTAATCAACAGGTCTTTTTTAATGAAACAGATCTTACTTTAATGAAAAAGCTTGGCATTTGTTGAAGCAATAAGGGTTTGTAAAGGAACAGCACAGTCCCTTCTGCTGAGCTTTTTTTTCTATTGAGACTTCTCTTTTCTCTAGTTACTTTAATTTTAAAGTCAAATTAGGTAGTCTGAAATGTCTCTTTTAGACTTTTAAAGTTAAGTTAGACAACTCTTAGCCTAGCTAATCAACAGGTCTTTTTTAATGAAACAGATCTTACTTTAATGAAAAAGCTTGGCATTTGTTGAAGCAATAAGGGTTTGTAAAGGAACAGCACAGTCCCTTCTGCTGAGCTTTTTTTTCTATTGAGACTTCTCTTTTCTCTAGTTACTTTAATTTTAAAGTCAAATTAGGTAGTGTTTTGGGATGAATTAATATGTCTATCACTACTGAATTGACGTCGCTCAGCATCATGTATGATACCCACTCACAGAGCTGAAGATTTAACTTGACTTAGCGCACTTGCCTTACACCATTTGGGGCAACTTAGTTTGTATAAGTGTAGCTGTACAGTGAGGCTTTCAGACTATCTAGAGTTGTTTGGTTACCAAAGAGGTCAGAGTAGCACGGTGACTCCAGCTAGTTAATGAACTGTTATTGCTTAAGTTGCTGTGCCACCCTTACATTACTATTTGACTAAAGCCCTTCTGTAACCTCTCCTGAAGCCCCAAAGCTATAGACCATCATGCAAAAATACAAATTACAGTGGGGCAAAGCTAATATTTAGAGCTCAAAAATGCTGTCACACATGCATTGTCCCATCTCTGCCATAGTCAAAATCCCACTGGATAGTCCACTGAGACATTGGCATCTCTTATGTAATTCTTGTCAGTCTGCAATAGTTTCCACAGAAAGTTCTCTTTATGGTATCTCCTGTGTCAGAGTTCAGCAAACACACCTCAGTGTATAAAAAACTCCAGAAAGTTCTTCTGACTGAAGAGATGCTTTAATGTCTAAAAGCTTGTCCATATTTTCTAAATATATCAGCTTTCTGTACACCTTGCCCTTGCTACTTCACAAGTACTATTGCAACTCTTATTATTGCAAATCTCATAATTCATCTTTGTTCTTTTTAAGGCACAGGAAAATTAAACCTTTCATTGGCTTTAAGAAGATTTCATAGGGTAAAATTCATCTCACCCTAGGAAACCGGAATTTGCTTCCTCACTGAAACTTTCGTTCTTGCTTACTGAAAACAAAATTGTTCTGTAAGAGCAATCCCGTCTGTGCCGATTTGAGTGAGAGTGAATAAATCCCCAACACTGCACAGCAAAACAGCTCACGGCAGTAGGCTGACACGTTATGTGTCTCCAGGCAAAGTAAGAAAAGTCTTATGACAGATCGAAAAGTTCAGTATATAGCTCAAAACTTTACTGTATGTATAGTAAATAAGCCATTAAAGGAAATTCCAAACTTATCATTTACTTAAACTCTTAATACAGCTTAGCAATTAATACATTCATTTTCTTCTATTTCTCAGTGGCTAGAGCTATAACACATTTCACTGAAAACAGAATGAGCAGATATAGCAATCAAGTTGACCCAATGGGAGCAACTTTTTTTCCACAGCAGATGATAGCCTCTTAAGAAAAAAGCGTCATGGTATCTTTTAGGATGAATCCCAAAATATTTTGCCCAATGGGTCCCAGATTAGTACAGTAAGCATTTTCCCAGTTTTCTAGGATTTTCAGTTTTACTCATGGCTGAGGGCATCTTCTCAGAATTATTTCACTTGTATGGATCTGGTTATTCTGAGAAGCCACGCTGGATATGCTGCTGCTTCTGAGCTCAGTTCCTTGCTGCTGAGCTCTGGATGAGTCTGGAGGGATTCCAGCATGCCACGCTCTGTACCCCCGCCACGTCAGTCAGTACTGCACAAGGTCCTGAATCGCAATGCGAACCTGAACATGTACCCTTTAAAGCTTGAAAAGTTTCCTAAGCCTGTGGCTATTTGTTTAACAATATATTCATTTTGTCTCTGTTTTCGCACATCTCCCGATAGCTGCCTGCTGAGTTGCTTAGGGAAATGAAGCCTGGGCTGGTTACAAAGGCTGTGAACTACAAGGAATTATTAACAACAGTCAACTGAGTTTGGAGCCTGTGATTGCTTGACTTTTGGCCTGCAGCATGTTCCTGTGAGACAAACAGTGCTCCCCAGGAGTACAGTGAGTGACCTTCTACCTGGGATGTGAGGAGGCATGACAGATGCTCAGGTGCCATGTGTTATTTGTGACACGTGGCAGCTCTGACTGCTCTTCACCTGCCAGCAAGATGACGAGACCTCAAAACACAAGGACTCTCACAGGTTTGGGGCCTGATGCCAGTTGTAGAGCTGAGTTTGAAGGAATAATTTTTCCCCTTTCACCAGCTCGTCTCCTGACCCTACTTCTCTCTCACCCTCTACTGCTGGAGAAAGTGAAAAGGAACAGGCATTTCTCCCCTTTTCTCCACATTGCCAAACCTTTCTAAGGTTCATTTCTCTGGACACGAATCAAGATTTTCCAACACTTGCCATAATACCTCACCTCATGTCTGCTTTTCACTTCTTCAGTCTTGCAGCTCTGTTTAGGTGTGCAATGTTTCCCTGTGCTAAGATGAATTTTAGCCTATTCAGCATAACCCAGCTAGCACCCTGCAGCTGCAGGGACAGTCATCTGATGCCCCTGCTTTCCCTGGGGGATAACGGGAAGTGCTGCCCAAGCACCAAGCACAGCCCAAGTTACGTGCACAGGCAGCTTAGAGCCCTGGGCCAGTGTGAGAGGCGGGCTTATCTCTTTTTCATGCATGATCCTTAGAAGGTAATAATAACTTTGCTTGCATGAGGGAGAACAGAAAACAGAAGCAGCCTGGCAAGACTCTGAATTGCTGCTGCCACTGTTGCAGTGGGAGGGGAGATGGAGAAAAAAGGGAGCCCCTTAACCTGAGCTCTGGCACTGCCAAAGTCAGACCTCCTTGTCACACTCAGCAGGACTACTAAAAGTTGAAAAAAAAGGTCTCTTTTTTTCATAGATGTTGAGAAGGAAATTCAACTGAGTGAAATCCATCCCATCTTGTTTATTATTGTTTGTTATATTAGCATTGTGTGTGTTCACATCCGTCCATCAGATTCCACTGTTCTTTTCCACTTTTCTCAGAGAATTTTTTATAGCTGCCTTTGGACTTGAGCAAATGTTTCATTTTTGCAAAAGCGCTCATGCAAAAGTGCACTTTGTGGAATGTCACTAAAGCAGGCATCTGTGGTACAGGCATTTACAGATGATGCCATGGTGGCCTAGAGTGCCCTGGTCATAGGATGCCGCCTGAAAAACCTCTCACATGTTTTCATAGAAGAAATAAACTTTTTTCTTGTATACATAAATCAAATTCAAACACAAACCACTGAGAGCTTTGTTGGCCTTGAACTAATACATTCAGGGTTCATACACTCCAGTACTATATAAATAAGAACAAGATTTGAATGTCCTATTTTGACTGTAATGGCCTACAAACATGCAAGCAAAACTTGTGAAGAATGCGCCTGACTTACTTAGTTCTGCTGAGATTCCTGGATAAAGCTTCCCTTTATTTTCTTTTCCCAAATTCCGCTCCTCATGAACTTTTAGATGCAGTATTCTCTTTTTTTCCCCGTTGTCTTGTGAAGTTGCAGAATAGTATTTGTGACTTGCTTCGGAGATTTGAAGTGCAGTATATCATTGTTCAAGTCTATAGAGAATGAAGCAACATTAAACAAATGTTCATGTTGGAAGGTAGTACACTTAAAAAGCCAAAAATAGTAAAAAATACATTTACCTGCACAAATATAATTTTGCTCCATATATGTAAGCATCAAAACACTCTTTAATAATATGTTCACTCCCCCCCATCCCCTTCTGGATTCCTGCATCCTTCTTCCAGTGTTAGTTCTGGCTGGTGCAAATCAACATGGAGGCAGATCAGGACCTGTTTTATCCTAATTATTCCTTATTCATTGTGTCTAGTCCAGCCTCCAGATCTGCTTCATTCAATGGCCAGTAAATGCTCTCTGTTTCATAAGAAATGCAGTAATATAGGAAGATTAACCAGGAAAGAAACAGCTAAGGAGAAAGTAATGCAAAAATGTATTTTACCCAGGAAAAGACAGTAATATAATTTACTGTCCAGGGTTGTTTTTTTTTTTCTAGCTAAAAGAAAAAGCAGGACAACAACTGCTGGGCAACATTTACTGAGATAAGCCATACAGCTGGAGGGAGGCAGCATACAAAAGTAGTAAGTTAGTTCATAGTTATGCATGCTTGATTTACTACAGGTCACAGATCATGCTGTGTGGAGGAACATGTCCTTGCAAGGACAAATAAATTCAGTCAATTTTCTGATTTCATTCTGGCATAACAAACTATTAGCTGGAGTGAGAGATTTTGAATGCATCTGTACTTCCTTAGGGAGAAGTCTGAATTCCTTTTATCTGCTTCTGGGTGATCAATAGAGGAGTTGGAAAAGAAGGTGTCGTGGTTTAACGACACTATTGAAGGCTTTCAATATCTCTCTGTTTTTGATATATTGGCGTGTTTAAGAAACAAAAGAAATCTAAGTCATAGTGGAATATTATTTTTTTCACATAAAAATATTGATTACTTGGGGGTTATACTTGGAATTTAATATTTGCAAGAAGTCAGAGATATATGCTTACTTATAATATAGAAAATATTTTTTTCCACTGATTTATTTAGAATTGTGAGCAAATAGAAATAGGTATTAGAGTAGAATTGCAGGCACACAATGTAACTTTTGTCACTGCATATGCTTTTACATTTCTTATTCATCTACATATAGAAGAGATAATGAAAAGTTGTGATGAAT
Organism: Aptenodytes forsteri; assembly: GCF_000699145.1. Lineage (NCBI taxonomy): Eukaryota > Metazoa > Chordata > Aves > Sphenisciformes > Spheniscidae > Aptenodytes > Aptenodytes forsteri. Next base: position 333,126 of record NW_008795478.1, read on the forward strand.
GGTTTTCCCCACTGTGAGAGTGAGGCAAGCACAGCATTCAAATAATGGTTAAAACCAAAACTTTTTCAGACCACTAGCTTTTCAGGTGTTGAATTTTCTTCACTCACCTAGGAACCTAAAACTACATTGGAAATTCCACTAGATAGCAAGTACTGAAGACTACTTGACCCTGAAAGCTGAAATCCAAGTGACCTTTCAGAAAATATAGGCCATTCCTAGGACTCAGGAAATTACAGTGATGAAATCATTATGTTTATTGACTTTCATTTTAATTTTGTTCATCCTGGGCTTCAAGCCAGGGTAGTTCTGGGGGAATTCCATATTTGGGCCCAGAAGAGGAAACACTTGTCTATATTGCACATTAAATAAAAGCAGTACGGGAGAACTATGTTAATCTGTTGCAAGTCTGGAATACTCTCTCTCTCAGAGAGATAAATTAGCATGCAAAAAGCAAATACATAGGCAAGGGTACAGCAGGCTAAATCATATATATTTTCTACCTGACACATCCTGCAATTTCTACAGAGGAAGTCCGTATTGTCATCATCAAGAAAATAAACAAGTTCACATATTTATCTTCAAAGGAGATACCAGTTCACACTGAATGTCACTATGCATGAAGTGCTTTGTGGGAACACAATGATTTTTTCTAGTTGGAAGATGACTGTTGTTGAGGTATTTTACTTCATATACGGACTGTGGTCTGGGCTTAATTGCTGCTTCATGAAGAGTTTCTTCACAAAATGCTTTGTTTCCTCTCTGTGAAATGGGGATTTCTCACTTAGTTTAGCCTGAACTATTGAGAGTAGAGAACAAGACTTTTTCCCCAAGTGTACATAAAAACCCTAGAACAGGACTGAACTGGACTCCATGTCAGCACATAAATAACAATAATGTTTTTGTTTACTATCGGTTGGTTCCTCTGAATAGATTTTCCTAAAGACACAGGGTAATACACCCTAACATTTACTTAGAGTGCTTCAAATGACCCAAATATGGGGTGAAGCGTGAGGAAAACTGATAGTCATTAACTTTCTCTTAAAAATCACCTTTAACTTTGACCCACAGAAACCATAAAGATAGATCTTGTGCTCAGAGTATAGTGTGGTCAGACTCTCAGTACTCCACTGTGATGCCTTTTAGGCATGTTACTGATCTGAATCACCTTTTGTGTGAAAGGTTCAAATGGTAACACATATACAGCACAAATTTAGGCTATGCTTCCTCTCTGTTCTTTTTTCTACCCAGAAAAGCAGTTCATTGCTGGCCAAACCACCACGGGGCTCAAGGAAAGATTATTTTTTAGGATTTTTCTATAGGCATTATTCCTGTTAGGGAGATACGAGTACTTTTCATTGCTGAAACTTAGTTTATTATACCAAGTACCAAATGGTACATTTGAAATGGATATGAAAAGATTAAATAAATATTATATTTGTTAATATGCATAAGCACTCAAAATGTGGTAAGAACATTTAATCTAGGGTTTTAATATGCTATGGTGGAGATTCTGTCTCAGTTTACATCTGCCTGTAAATCTACTGAATTCAATACAGATGTCCTGTATAACAGTATAACTGAGAGAAGACTCTGACCTGTTTTGTCTGATTTTTGGGACTGTGTTTGTAGCCTTGAAGTCCTCAGAACACAAATATGCTCAGATTTAGATTAAAAAAATAGCTCAATCCATTCCTCAATCAAGAAAGTTTAACACATCCTTCTGGCAATTTTTTCAATTGTTCTTTTTGTTGGCATTGTCAGATGTTTGCAAGATGTCTGTGAAGTCTCTCTGTGTGGTGGCCAACCTTCTCTGAGCCACTGGATCATCAACTGTGGAAGAAAAAAATTAAATAAAAAAAGCTGTTTGAAGGGTTTGCAAAATAGAAAGATACATAATATACTTGAATCATATCTTTTGGATAGTTTGTGGGATTGAAGCCAAGCTGTGGTTGCGTATATTTAAATTTAAAGTGATAAAAGACAATGCATATCTCTCTTGATATCAATTTCCTCATTAATGATAAGTAAAGGACAGTTAACAAAAAGAGGAAGAAGCAAAACTGGGAGGAAACTACCTGGGATTTTCTATAAAAAACTTGCCATTCCTTATACTAATTATAGCCTGAATCAAAAACACCATCTGGTTTAGAGTTCAATAGAAGAGAATAAAAGTATCATTTTAGTCTTGTGTTTTGTTTTCACCATCCAGGGTCATTCCATAGAAGAGAACATAGAACAATGAAAGGAAAGATGTTCTCTAAAAAAATAGCCCCACTTTTTTTCCTTTTTTTTTTTTCTCTTGGGGGTGGGGGGAGGGGAAGTTGCTTCTCTGTTGTGCTTTCTCCTTTTCTGAGAAGAGAAAGTGACATTACGGAAAATGAGACAAAACACTATAGTACCCATAGGAGATTCCTGATTCAGGAGATGGGAAGCTGCTCCTCTGCCTGTCCCTTAGCAGTCTTTGTTTCTTCTGACCACCCGATTTACCCACAGGAATGAGTAAAGCCTTTTGCTAGGTACTACCAGTGATTCATATGATTAGACAATTTTTTTCATTTCCACAACTTCCAAAAGATTAATCTTGTTTACCTACTTGGCAAATGAAACTGAGTTAAGGTACAAATTTGGAATAGCTCTCTGACACTTAATATTTAGTGTTTATTTTGTAGCATTTAAGTAGTTGCCAAGAGAGAAATAGATAAGAATAGGTTTGTTTCAAGTATCGTCCCAAAGTTTTCACTCACTATAACTCTGGTTTCAAGACAATAGTTAGCCACTTCTATAGGAATTTGATGTTTTGGTGGCAAAGAACATAAGAAATACTAACATAAGAAATACTAAATAAGAAATACTAGCAGGATATGAACCTTGAAGTAGGATTTAGCTCTCAAATCAAGACACCAAAATCAAGTTGTACAGGCATTAAATACGTGTCTAAACTCTCCTTGCAAATAATTGAGATTTTATCACTACTGTCAATGGAAACTTAAGAGTGATTAACCAAACTTATGTGTCCAGGTGACATCTTGCATGTCTAGATACCTAAATACAGGTATTTTCCTTTGTGATCTGCATTCTATCCTTAGGGTGGGATTCAACTACCAGAGCACAAGTATACAGTGTTGTTTCTCTTGCATCAGGCTATCCTTTTTGGAAGAAGACTGTCTCTCATAGGTCCTATGTCACATCCAGCTGTCACTGACTATCTAAATGCTGAAATCTCAAATGGCATATGACAATATTTTGAGGCAACGTATTTAAGCCTGAAGTTAGTGACACTTCTGCAAAATTTGGAAATTATCGAGATAAAAATTAGTGGGTGCATCATAGTATAAAAGGATCCTAGTTTTGAAAACAATTTTCATAGGTTTTGCTCCATATTGCAGCAGTGACTTACATAGTTGAAGCTTGGGACTAGCTCCAGACTATGGGGTTAGACAGAACTGCTTAGTGTGATAGTTCTGCCAGCCTTGTGTAACCAACCCATCCGTGGACCGATTGAAATTTGCACTGAGTTTTAGGATTTGTTCAGCCCCTGCCTTCCTCATGCAGACATGTTGTTGCCAGCTTGGGACAGCTGAAACTGGCACAACGTTCACAGCAATCTGTTCTGAATTGTATTTAAATTTTTTCATAGCTCTAATTATCATTTTATCACTGCTTTTCAGACATATTATATGCTACTATGCAAAATCCCTTGTTTGTTTTGTTTTGCTTTGGTTTGGTTTGGTTTTTTTCCCCTCAGATATTTATCTGCTGTTTTCTTAGAATGCAGTGTTTAGTCTCCCACTGGCATTTAGTCTTTAATGACACTACGAACAAAACGTAACAGTATAGAATCCAGTATAGAATAATTCATCTGAAAATAGATATCATACACTGCAGATATGGCGAGCTAGGGCAGTGTCCATCTACTGGCCCTCGTTTGTTTTCAGATGGTCACCAGAGGTCAGTTCAACAATGTCCCCATTGATCCCTTTCTATCCATTTAACTTTCACTACTACAAGAACAAAACTCCAAACACACACACAAAGAGAGAAGGAAGAATGTGCTCATTATGGTTCAACCGGAATTCACAAACACAGAAAAGATCCTCTCTATTGGCTGTTTCCTCTTGCAACTTGACTTCCGAAATAGGGCTACCCTTTTGTACAAGATACAAAAACAGAAATGCAAAAAAATCCACCAGAAAGCATGTGACTTCCAGAATTGCCTGTAGCTTTCCTGGCACTGGGTTGAGAAATATTTCTTCATCTCATGTTACATAATCATCCTTGACGCATTGTTTGTTCCAGCTCAGTGCTGTTTTCATCAGATAGGAACCACAAATCTAATGGAATATGAGGAGAGTCCCCCTGATGGTGTATGGGGGATTTTTTGCAGCTTTTTTTTTTCAAGTTTCATAATTATGAAAGGTATTTAAAAATATGTGCTGGAACAAATACTTTTTGAAACCATATTTCTCATTAGCTAATGTTCTTCTTCACAGCGCACATTTCCTGTCTTTTTCCAGTAAGCACACTGTTTACAGCACACTGAGATCCCATTTGAATGAATGAAAGGAAGAACGAGTAAATGAATGAATGAATGTATATTTGACATAACAGACCCTTAGGATAAATTCAATTTACTTTAATAAAATTACACCAGGGATTAATTTATCCTGTAATGTTTCAATGGCACACTCTAAGGGATTTACTCCAAACCACATGAAGTCAATGTAGCTTTTCCATTGATTTCAGTGGGTCTGGATCAAGTTTCAGAAGGATTAAACAACTGCTTATTACTTCTTCTTTTCTTTTTTACTCACAAACTAAATAATTTTATTCAGGTAAACCACTTCACTGGATAATCACTCCTTGAACCTTGGTATCTGTCATTGCTATCTTTTCCAACCTCTGTAAAGACATCTCTCCAGTCTCCCTATCAAACTGTGACTTCTTTCTGTCTAGTTTTCTGTAAAGTTCCATTGCTTAGACATATCCTTACTGTTAAACCTGTTCTTCCTTAGGCTAAAACTAGGTGAATCCTTCTTTCCTTTTGCCTTGTGGAAGAAACACCACGATCCCCTTCAAAGCTCACTTTCTGGTCCTTCTGATTCCCCTGATGTTTCCGACCTCTGTCCAACATTCAGGGTTGGACCTCTGTCCAACATTCAGTATATATTCTTATTTTAACCCCAGTCTGCAGTCGGGGTTGCTACAAATTTCATTCAGAAAACTTCCCCTTACACACACTCAGGGAGCCTTGCAATATCCTTCATGTTCTCTCATTTAATTTCCTAATGTTGATTTCTTCGTCTTCCTTGTCACCGTATCACAAGCTCTACTTAATATCCCAATGTATACAATTTGATCCTTCCATGAAAAGACTTACACTGGACTCCATTACATATCTAGTGTAGCAGCTGCTCACACTGCCTCAGAAGAACATGAAAAGCCAAGTTGCACCTGAATCATAGTCTGATCACTGGTTGTCCTCTTGTTTCACGGTGGAGAGAAGTAAACTGGCTCAATTTATAAATTATCACAGATTGTTCTCTCACCTTCATGCTCATCTTTAACTGTAAGGATGTATTAGTGAAGCTTATTGGATGTGTGTCTTGGGCCTGATACTTGATATTTTCACTAAAAAATCCTGAATGATAGAAAAAAGACTATGTTTATTAGATCTTCAGACAAAATCACATTGGAAAGGTCTGAAAGCACTTTTGAAGATAGGACCAGAATTCAAAATAATTTTGATTATTTGAAGAAATGACTTGAAGAAAAAAACGGCATCCCTGTAAGAACAAGACCAAAGTCGTACTGTTGGAAGGAATAATCTAGATAAGGCAGGAAAGGGTAAATAAGTCGTTCTTTACGAGAGGTAGTAGAAATTGCGTTGTTACCACCTGAACTTGAATCAGCAGTCATGCTGTAGGAAAACAAAATCAGACAAACAGGAGTGTGATCTCTAAGATGAGGGAAGGTTAACACTGGCAAGGTTTTGCGTGGAGTCTTCTGTCCGGGACTGGACAAAGCACTTCAAGAGAGGGGTGGAGCAACTGAAGGCCATCAGAATGAGAGCAACAAGAATGAATAATTGATTAGAAAACATGGCTTAGGAAGAAAAATTGAAAGAACTAGGGCTATTTAGCCTAGATAACAGAAGAGAGAGGAAAATCTTATTACTAGTCTTCAAATATTTTAAAGTCTGCCTGCCCAGACAACATGTTCCACGTGCATGCTGTTATGACCAAATGCAATGGTTTTAAATTTCAACAAGGGAACTTTTAAGATGTCAAGAAGAGCTTCTTAACAATAAAAGTAGTGAAACACTGAAATACATTGCGTTGGATGATCATGAAATCTCCAGTTTTGAAGGTCTTTCAGAATAAATTAGATAAATTGTCAGGAGTACCATAGGTAGAACTGATCCTCTTTTGGGCAGGGAGACAGACTGAGTGATCTTTCAAGGTGTTTTCTAGCTCAATTATGTCAGTTACGTCTAGGACTATTCCGGCCTGGTTATGTAGGCTTTTGTGCTGCTGAATCCAAGGTTCATCTACACCTTCTTGCTGTCCTGTCATGTTCCGTGTACCAGTGTGAGATAGGCAAAAGAGCTATGCAAAACAGGATATTCAGACCTCCAGTTTGGGCAGGAGGGAACCTTAATCAGTAAACAAGTTTAAATATCACTTTTAAAAATATTTATTAATATTTTACATAAATATTTAACAATAGAACACATAAGGGCAGAATATGTTTGCCTGATGCAAACCCACTGCAGTAAGGAAAATATGATTACCAATCTGTTTAAATGTTACATCTGTGAAGTACTCCATTGCATATGATCTATTATTGTTTCACCTACAGTAAAAACCTTGTGCTTATATTTCTAAAAAAAAAAGAAAAAAAGCCAACCCAAATAGCTGAGCTCTAACACAATGGACATATATGGACACAAGACCATGTATGAGGGCCCTTCATTCGCCTTCATGCTGACAGGTCTGAAGTCCCACATAGCCTGGAATTTACCTTACCAAGGAAATGTATCTCATTTATTGTCTCTGGGAAAGAGAGTTACTATTTTTTCCCCATCACCATGGTAAGGGAAATAATGGTGCTGGAATTCTGTCCATTTCTTAAAAATAAAAAGCCATGTCAAAAGGAGATACACATTAGGGTTCAAATTTGTACTGGTTTACAAGATTAAGAGAAACTTATTTTAAACAAATTAAGCTCTCTGTCCAGAAGCATGGACAGAGTTTAATCCATAAGATAGGCCAGTCGTGGACATGCACAAACCTTTGAGTACACAGGATACCATTTGACAATTTGAGGTGGTAGCTTTGTATTGCTTTTTTGTGAAACCTAATGGCATGTCAGAAGGAGAACTGATAAAATCTAGAGAAGCTCAGGTCCTCTTTTTAGAAAAAAATATGTTGAAGACTATGTAAGCAGACAGACAAGCAAGAACTTTGGTCTATATCTCAGGTGCTAAAAGCTGGGAATTGAAGACCAAACACTACTTGAAAAATACCATGAAGGTATGGAGGTATTTTACCATGTAGTGGAATCATGAAGACACAAGTTGTGACTCTCATGACTGGAGTTAGTGGAATCCACAAGTTGTGACTCTCATGACTGGAGTGCTGCAATGGATGGCTATAGACTATAGACTAGGGACAGGCGAGGAAGGAGAGGCGGTGGGGTGGCCCTGTATGTTAGGGAGTGTTTTGATTGTATAGAGCTCAACGATTGTGATGATGGTACGGTTGAGTGTTTATGGGTAAGGATGAGGGGGAAGGCCAACGAGGCAGATATCCTGCTGGGAGTCTGTTATAGGCCACCCAACCAGGATGAAGGGGTGGATGAAGCGTTCTACAAGCGGCTGGCAGAAGTCTCTCAATCGCTAGCCCTTGTTCTCGTGGGGGACTTCAACTTCCCGGACATCTGCTGGAAATACAACACGGCAGAGAGGAAGCAGTCTAGGAGGTTCCTGGAGTGTGTGGAAGACAACTTCCTGACACAGCTGGTAAGTGAGCCTACCAGGGGAGGTGCCTCGCTCGACCTGCTGTTTACAAACAGAGAAGGACTGGTGGGAGATGTGGTGGTCGGAGGCCGTCTTGGGCTTAGCGACCATGAAATGATAAAATTCTCCATTCTTGGTGAAGTAAGGAGGGGG
>NW_008795478.1:343218-346794 GCF_000699145.1 Aptenodytes forsteri
TTAGAGGTCCTTTCCAACCTCAATGATTCTATGATTCTATGATTCTAAGTTTGAGTAAGTCAGTGCCTTTTTTTTTGTTCCTTGAAATACATTATTTTTACTCAAGGTGGTATGGCCATCTCAAGTAAAAAAAACTTTCCCACTTTATTTTATCTATTTTCTTTATGCAGCAGAATACCTGAAATAAAAAGAGCTGCTGGTTTATAGGCAATTACTATGGCTATATTCAGATTAGGAGAATACTTCTATAAAAGATATTTAGGTCTTACTTGAGACTTTACTGAACCGCTCTTTCAGTTTTGCTCTTGCATAATCACTGTTCAAGGGTACGTTTTCTGCCAAAGATGCAAGTAAACTGAAGAGACTGAGGGTTGCAAAGGGAATCATGTTGCAACTGGTGTCATCAGAAGGAGTTCTGGCTGAGTCATCCAGGGTTTCTTTTATTGCTTTCCAGGGTAGATGTACCAAAACCAATAGCTTCATCACCCTTGGAAAGGGTCCTCACCAGTTTACACCATCAGTATATCATGCAGCCAAGCTATTCATCAGGGACTATCACACTGGTTTTGGACACTTAGCCAAAGAGCTAACCTCAAAAGCTAGGTTCTCAAAACTCCTATGTTTGCTGCCCAGCAATGACTGAAGTCCCTGGGCCTCAAAGTTTGTCTAGATGGTGCAATGCAGTGTCATACGGAGATGCTGATGATGGCTCTAAGTGAATTCACTCAGGTGCCAGCAATTTTATGAGCCATAATTTTAACCCAGTCAGAACTCTGTACTAACTTGGGTTGCTCCCAGTATCCAAGATGGATTGTTTAGAGTTGGCTCAGGTAATTGTGCACAATACTGCATTATTTCTACTACTAGCAAGGAGTTGTGCCTGTTACCCTTTTCTAAGAGAGGGAGAGCACAATATATGTTCTCTGAGCTGTGTATAATCTAGAACAATGCTCAGGAAAACAATAATAAATTTCACTATCAACACTGTTATTTTCCAAGCAGGCCTACAAAATTATGATTAATAATAGACTGATTCTGGTTTGCACACACTGAACACCTGAGCAATATGTCCTTAGATAGGGCAAAAATTCATTTCCAAAACCCATTAAAATCACATAGCAGGGTCATTTCCACATAAATAAATGAATTAAAGAAATGTAAACAAATAAATATAGCAGTATACCAGGGCAAGAAACCCACAAATACAGATAGCCTGGGATGGATTTTAAGCCAGGCTTCAGCCGTTACAGTCAAGTTGATGAATTTAGATACTAGAAAATTGATCACAATGACTATTAACAATATTATCTAAACTGTGCTCCAATTTGCAAGCCCTGTTCTGGTCTTGGTGAGTACACACGGACAATAAGGATATGTCAGTGTTGTCCCCGTTACCCATGGGAGGCAGTTAGCAGTGTCAAACATGTAAATTAGAATAGTTGCATGTCATGAGGTTCAGTTTCTATAGGCTGTTATGTTTACTTCTTTTACTGCACCAGTGCAGAACTGCACAGCACAGAGAAATGCAGAGGAGAGGCTACAAAGATAAATGAATAACCAATGGTTAACAGTCCTTATTTCTAAGCTTTGTTCACAGTGACCAGCAAAGAGTAGGATGCCTGCACTGCAAGCAGGTGTCTTGTGTGCCATGTCGTATCCTTCACGTCTCTGAGAAGGAGGTCTGTATGCTGTCTGTGGTGCAACACTTCTGGTCAACAGATCTCCTTTTTCCCTGGGGAGAATCATGTGCAGCCTTCAAGCAGAGTCAGAAAATCAAGTCAGCTCTCTGATATTACAACATACTGGAGGGGAGGCCTGAGAAGTAGGCCAATTTTATTTGCTCAGCTGACAGCATGATAGGAGTTGCTGTTAAAAGGAGCCATTGGATGATAAAAAAAGGTCCTCCACATTCCCTGCCAAATCCTCCTATCAGGCTTCCATGAGTTCATATCAGGTCACCATGGGATTCCTTTCATCTCATAACACTGACTTCATTAGTTTCCATGACCTATCTGAAACAGTAGCATATATGGAAAAAACCCTAAATTTAGATGTATGACTAATCTGCTTTTGTTTTTCCTTTCCTGGATCCTCTTTCACATACAAAGTGGAAGTTCAGCTTTGCTGTAAAACATAATTTTGCTTGTTATATTTCCAGAACATTGGCCTTATATCTGGTGTTCTTTGTGCATATTGACACTAATTGATAGTAACAGTGCTGTGACACTGCGGTAAGGTTTCCCACAGCACAGGCAAAGCCACTGCAGGTTAGGCTGCCAGCCAAGCCAGTTAATGCTTCCCTTTATATTCCTTTCAGCTCCCCAGAGAAGAGCCATTTTACGGACACCTGATAGTTAAAGGTCCAGGACGTTATTGCCTCTGTTGTTGCTGTTAAAAAACTTACCTAGAAATGGTGTCACTGCACAATCTTATTTCAGAAGCTGTAACTTGTAAAGGAAAAAGGATATGAAAAGCTTCAGCTACACAATTTGTCATTAAAGCTTTAAGTTAATTTAATTAAAACTATAATTGACCATTTCAAAAAATGACAGCAGATATACTGCTTGACCTAGGACTGATAAGACATAGTAATGAGATTAATAGAGTATATTTTTCTGTGTGCAGATAGTAACTCCACACAATATCAGCTGAATATATGACAAACTTATTCTTCTGCCTTTTACTGGCCCTGCCTGTACTGCAGTTCCAAGGCAAACAAAGGGAAGTGAGAATAAATGAGTACCTGGTTCATACAGCTGTTAATGAACTTGATGTACCCCATTTCACGTAACTGAGCTTGTTCATTAGTCACTGCCCTGGTATCTTTGTATACAGATTTGTGCGAGTGTCCTCAGAGTAGCTCTAGTAGGAAAAAAGTCTCAAAGCATAAGCATTAAGTCATGTGATGCCTTTTTATTTTTGTTTTCCCATCCTTCAGATCAAAATTTGAGGATATAAAATTTGACCTACTTCTTTTCTGCCTGACCTGAAAAGGCTTTTACATACACAAACCAGACTATTTTCTCCCAGACAATCAAACTCTGGATAAGTTCCCAAACACAAATACAGAGATTCCTGAGATTATAACATAAATATTGACATAACAAAATTAATCCGCAGAGGAAAGGAGTCAGAGGGGTCCATATTCAAAGGCCAGTCTTCTAATAATCCTGAACCACACCACTCCCAGAAAAGGCGCAGTAGGTATTAATTAAAGCAGAGAACTGAAAAATCAGTTCCAGGGTCTATACCTGATCAGTGGGGAAAGTAATTTTCCTCTTCCATGGCTTTTATACCCAAAGCTACCCTGTGTCAGCACCAACATGCAGAAATCAGGGCAAGTCAGAAATACATCTAATAAAAGACATGGAACAGATCAGAGATAAAACAGAGGGCAAAAATAATAATAAAAAAATCATTCACCTTCTCACCCTAGAAGACTTTTGCTCTGTACAAGCCTCTGTTTTTAACTTTTAAACTCTTTGGGTGCCAAGGGCTTTTCTCTGTGCATGTACAGACTGTCCCAGCCAGAGCAGCTCAGTCACTAATGCTCCCTGAAGCATTCCTGGAATATAA
>NW_008795478.1:346853-350231 GCF_000699145.1 Aptenodytes forsteri
AGTGGGTGTTGGGACAGCCCCCTCCCAACACACACGCATGCTCATACACATGCACACACAGACAGGTTCCCTGTTTCTCTTTTCTAAAAGTCTGCCAAGTGATCAGAGATTCATCAGCAGATGTAAGCCCAATTCTTTCCTCAGTCATGCAGTTCTGCATTTTACCCAGGGCAGTTCATTGTAAGATACGTGAACAGGGCGGGGGGGGGCAGGGACCCCAGGCACCCTTCCTCCAGGGTAGATGCTTAGATCCAGCCAGCCTTGCACTCTTAACTCTCACTAAGTCCTGCACTCCCACTGAGAAGTGGAGACTATCCTCCCTCAGCTTTTGTTCACAGTTGAGAGTGTCGCAGGAGAAAGAAAATGTAGGAAGACCTAGAATACCAAGCTGGGCTCATACTGTCACACAAAACAAACTCAAGCATGGCAGTGCTAGTCATCCTCACTACTTGCCTGTTAGCATAGCCTGGCTCACCTTCTATGCAGTTTAGACAAGACTACATTTGCCCACATCCTCAGTCTCATGCTATAAAGACACTGCTCTGATGGGTTGCATCGTTACTCCCCCATTTATTCAGGCACTTACCGTGGGAAAAAGTAGACTTCAGAAGAAATTATTCCATGTAGGGCTTTAGGAACACCATTGCTGGCAAAAGAGAGATGCAGAGCCAAGGGATATGTTATGTGGACATGATCAGTCTGTGCAAGTTGGTCTCAGAGACAGATAATAGTCCCATGCCCTGCTTTGCTTTGCAGTCTAGATCTGGCTGATGTCTCCCAGTCCTGAATGAGTGCTCCCACCCTGAAACTATCACTTGAAAAAGAGCACTGTGTCCATCAGCTATATCTCTTTATAAGAGCAATTCCTGCTCGGTTCTTTGAAAGAACAGCTGTCCTCGTGCCTACTCTCTAGAAAGGATGTGATAGGAAGAGATAGTCATGACTTCCTGCATCTCCAAATGAGGAGCTCAGCTTCTGAGGAGGGATCAGCTTTCTCTATTTGCTAGCTCTAAGCAAATTCCACCTTAGAGTGAACTTTATTCTGAGGTGCCTACCTTGACTTCTGCATTCAATCCAGAACCTCAGTGCCCTTAACTGGGTCTGGGTCATCTTCTCAGCCTCACTACTAAAACACTAGTTGCCTTAGCATCCAAGTTCAATGCAGTCAGGTCTTTCATCGGGTCTAACCTTGCGGAGAACACTAGGAAACAGTCACTAGGAATAGTAGGAAGAAACACTAGGACAGTAATGCAGCTCTATACTGGCTTTGGTTTCACCAGCCTTCATGCTGCTCTAAGCATTGCTGACATCTAGCAGACACTTAGAAGTGAGTGTGCATGTGGCAGCCTGACAGAAGGTAATGGGTGGATTCCCCCCACCTGCGAGCCAAAACCCCAGGGGGTAGGAAAGGGAACGTGGATTAGTAAGCTGTATATCTTCTAACTGGAGTTTCCCCTTCAGCAGGGAAATCCACAGATTCACAATGAATGCATTTCTCCAGCTCCTGTGAGCAACCAGAGTGATTTTTTTTTGGTCTCTTATAGTGAGGGCTAATTAATTCTCCTCTGTAAACATCCCCTTCATTTTATTTGGGGCTTTTGTTCGGTTCTTTTTTTAGCTGTCTTTCCCTTATCTCCTTTACCTCCACTACTTCTGTTGCAAAAATATTGTTCCTCCTGATAGTTTGTTACTGATCTATTTATACCATCGCAGTGTTTGGGAAATGTGTAGGGTGTTTAGGTAATATATTGCAGAATTCCCATGAGGCATGTGTCTGTTATGTATATAACATTCCACCTCCTCTTGGTATCTTAGTACTGGATTATGGCAGTGTCATATGGTGCATTGTCCCTCCACCACGTTGCCAGGCCTGCTCAGCCATGAAACAGATATGCTGGAGACACAGGAGTAAGGAGGAGGCTCTACACACTGCTCACTCAAGGATAGAGTTGAAGCTGCAAACTAGTGGATTAGTCTAGAGTACTCAGAGTCATCATCTATCTGATCCATGTGAAAACTTGAGGGAGATTCTTTTTTTGAAGAAAAGGAGGAATGCAGTCAAATTCAGAATCTGGCCTTTTTTACCAGGTGTGTGTTGATGAGCAGGTGTAAACACAAGCTCTTCTACCTTCATGGTCATTTGCACCTTCTGGAAAACATCCATAATTCTATACTTTAATCTTCTGCAGTTTGTAATCTTCAGCAGAGGACTCTAAGAGGAAGAGCTAAATTCACCAACGCCTTGGTGTTATTTGAAGTACAATGGTCACAGTGGGTCATTGTCTTCATCACTTCTCAGGAAAGAATAATAGTATAGTCTATTGTAATGGACTATGCTACCTTGACACTGGGTGGAAAGATAAAAGCAACGTGAAACTGCATGACATGCCCTTGATACACATATTGTAATTCACTAAAAATGTCAAAGTGGGATCCATCATGGAAGATATAACCATCTTTCAAACTTTGTGGACATACTGGGTTTTTTTGTTAAGTTTAATGTTTTTTGAGACTGAACTTTGTTCCAAATTAGCTGCTGATGGCAGTGTTTGGGGAGATCATATTTTACTGAGCTACCATAAAGAAAGCATGACCACAAAAAGAAAAATAAGCGTGACAAGATCCTTGCTACTGCACAATTATTAATTTCTTTTCAGTTTGGCAGAAAACAGTGTCATGGCAAAAAGAAACTGGAAGTGTGGCAACAAGACAGGATAAGCCCAGTAAATTCAGGAATAGAATGAGCTCTTATATGTTTGTGTTTGCCTTTAAGGCTTTTTAATTTGCAGGGAGATTACTTCCTTCTCAATCCAATGCAGAAAAGCAGTTATTAGTGGCTAATAGCCAGGGGCCAAAAGTGTCTAAAGATTTTTAAGTACTTGGCATAATGTTTTTCAGACCTTCAATTTTACATCTAAGTAATATATTCTCAAATAGATCAACATTATTTAGAAGTATATGTTAACATCTGTTAAATAATTTTGGCTTTAAAAATGTTCCTTTTCTTTTAAAGTTAGAATGCTTTATTTCAATATTTCTTGAAAGATACATTTCTATTTTTTTATTTGGAAATGTTTCATTTAGAGGTTGAAACTCTGAACAAGAGTAAGAAAAATAATAAAATTATATAAAAATTTTAATTGACCTGAAACCATGCTCACGTTGCTATTATCAATTATACATTAAGAAGAGGTTCTGCAGGGTAAGGGACTAAGCTTTTCACCACTTTTGTGGTGAATGGAGTTCAATCCAGTTGGCGGCCGGTCACGAGTGGTGTTCCCCAGGGCTCAGCACTGGGGCCGGTCTTGTTTAATATCTTTATTGATGATCTGGATGAGGGGATCGAGTGCACCCTCAGTAAGTTTGCAGATGACACCA
>NW_008795478.1:351376-361540 GCF_000699145.1 Aptenodytes forsteri
AGACGTGTAGATGAGGCGCTTAGGGACCTGGTTTAGTGGGCATGGTGGTGTTGGGTTGACAGTTGGACTCGATGATCTTATAGGTCTTTTCCAACCTCAATGATTCTATGATTCTATGATTCTATGATTCTATGACTGAAATGCCCTTTCCCAGTCAATCTTGTTGCCAGTGGGCTGCAGCAGAGAAAAGCAAGAAGCAGGGAGTTTAGTCATGATTATTTTGACTTAGGAATAATTTTTTTCCCATTTGTGAAAGCAAGATGAAATAAATGGTCTATTTAACAATTCATTTTTGTTTGATATCAAGAACAGCAAATGCATTTGATTAACCAACAGTTTCTTCCGTCAATACTCAGATTCAAAGCAGCAGAAAAGAAAAAAATGATAAATTATGAATCAGGAGAGTAAGCTTTGTTTACATCAACAGATTGTTTCACCAACAAAATAAGTTTCCTCTTCCCAGCTGTAAACTTCAAGAAAAGGATAAGTAAATACATCAATGTATCATTTATCTTGTGCCTGAAATGAAAATTAGGTTTAATAGGAAAAACAAACCTACCATCTTCTGCTTAGGAAGTAAAAAACAATCCATTATAGCATAATGTTATTTGTTTGAGGATTATGAGGCAGTATAATTCTTTAACAAGATCATGCTGTGTGCTGTTGATGTGGAGAACATTGCTAATTCCATTTTGTCTAGTCTCCTACACAACATAACTTGCGACAAAGTATTGTGCTGTTTTTTTTCTGGAGAAGTCACTTGTTGGTATAAGTGACTTTAACCCTTCAAGCAATAAAAGACAAAAAATACTGATAAACCTGTGCCACCTTCTTATGAATAAAGGAGAGAGCAGTGTCAATAATGCCATATCATCAGCCACAGGAAATTTGTGTGATCTCATTAACTATATTTCCATTCCATCAGGGTTTGTGGTGAAAGCCGGCATGAAACTCATCCTTTCCATCAAAATGCAACAGGAAAAAGGAACCTGTCCACCCAGGTATACCCATTATGTGTCCCACAGCTGGAAAATACTTGTAGCAGTTTCTAGCACAAGCATCTTTGCCCTCCCATAGCATCAACAAGAATCATTATCTGTGGGCTATTTCATTAGTACATTTAATGATAATACTAGAGGGGAATTCATATAAGCTGTGCTGGCAGGAGGGCACTAAAATGTGTGCAGAAGTTCTAGCGGGATGCAGGATGCAAGCAGCTGTGTGTCAACACGCTCTTTCATAATGTTTCTTTAGGCCTACTCTTGCTCCTGTCAGGTTTTTTAACACCATAGAAACTTTTCAGTCAGATTTGAATTGCTATATTTATTTCCTTGATACCTGAAGGGGATTTAGGTCTAAATCCCAAAACTGACAGTAAATATGATATGCACATTACATATCTGATATGCAAAACTGATAAGCACATTGCACATCAGTCCTAAAATGGCATGCAGGCAGGCAAGAGGTTCAGAGTCAGAACTCCCAGAAAAATAGTTTAAAGTGGAGGGGTTTCTTCCAACCTTGGAAAAGTCAAGCAAATGCCACAGAAGTGTTTCATCTATGTATGTGAAGACAGACTTGTAGAAACTCCTATTAAAGGGCCGCTGTCATTCCAGAGTCAGGTGGCAAATACCCTCCTGTGGTTTTTTCGACATCAAATTACACATTCTGTAAGTCTTAAAGATAGGTCCTGCTGCAGTACAGCTGCTGACTCAGACTGCAGGGAGATAGGGTTTCTGTTTACAGAGACAACGTAGAGCTGATGGGATGACCCAGTGACATATTGGAGTTCATCTGGGGGAGTAGGGCTTGAAGTGACATTGCATGTGTTAAACTGCCATACTGCAGATCTTAAAAATAGAAGTGCTGTGAAGCAGATGGTTCACTGCCACCACAGACACCATTTTGATAGGCACAACTGAGAAGTAGCTTCTGATGATACAGACGCACATACATGCATATATATACATTCTGTGCGTATGTGTGTGTATGTTAGCAAGTATACCTTGAATATAGGCTATCATACAGCATTTATGCCTACTCCTGTATTCTTTCATGGCATACATTTTTTTTAGACAGAACATGTCTTTATGAACAGTTCTTTTCAATTTCAGCAATACACATCTTGCGAAATTTCCATTCTCCCACCGCTCAGTCACCTACATGTTAATCACTTGTGAAAACCCCTTTTCTCATCACCTCAGCTCAGGGCAGCAGTCCATGACATTTGGAACAAGCCTCAAAGAATATTCAGGGATTTTTGAGTGGAGGTGCATGGCCACAAAACTGTTGGGAGCAGAGGTGGAGGTATGGCTGGCAGGAGGTGGCTAGGAGGCCTTAGGAGACACAGGCTTCCTTTGCCTCGCATCATAAATTCAAGCTGGGGAATGCTTTATACTTTTTTCTTGAGGTGCCATCCTCCTCACCGCAACTCCTGGTTCACCCTTGTCAGTGCCTTCTCATAACCCCTTATGGGAGCAGAAGCCAGGAGTTTGTTCCAGGGAAGCAATATGGGGAAGGAACACAAGGGAAAAAGTTTGAGAGTTGTTGGCTCGGGACAGATCATGAACAAAAGAGGTAAGTGGCTGGCTCTCTCAACTTCCCTGCCTGCTTTGTCCTACTAAAGCAGCAACAAATGACACAAAGCATTAATGTAAGGTATGTTGATGAAAAGTTGAAGCATGAGAACTTCCTTTAGTTTGTTTGTTTGGTTTTAGTTTGTCATGCAGTGCAAGAGTAGTAGAAAAATCACTTCATACTCAAAATCCAGGTAAAGAAGCAAATTCTGTCGGTGTTGCCTCAGCCATATATGTCTACTCCTTGAACCCAAAATGAAGAAAAGGTAATTAATCAATAGTAAAGTTTATCATGGAAATGGATTTCCTTAAAAAGAAATATTGGCAGCTAAAAAATCAAAATGGGGACTGGAAGGCCATCATTTAGAACTATTTCACAAAATGAAATTTTGAAAATGCTTCATTACGAGTCATTTGACCTAAGCATAAATCAAAAGTGTTTTGCTTAACTCTTTTGTGGTTAAATTTTTATACCTTTTAAGTTTAAAATAGCAATCAATCTCTAAATGAAAAAGAGTTGAAAGGGACATAAACTTTAAAAAAATGCTTTTTTCTGATTTTTTTTTTCAAAATCAAATTTCATGAACATTAACATGTTTTGACAAAATCTGTTAGTTCTCTTAAAAAGGTATTTTTTATGAAAGCCAAATTGCTAAACTTAGGAAGTAAAGGCCATGTCTCTACTGAAGATTATAAATCACCCCTATATTTACAAGGAGATGCTGAAATTCCTGACTGGAAGCTGTATGCTGGTTTTTGGGTGACATTGTACTACTTTGCCAGGAACCAGTCAATATGAGAAGTTAGTTCATTTGATCAACTTTATCTCATATCATGTCGTCCTAACAGCTTGTATTTTCATCTCCTTGGGGCTCTCTCTCTGTTAACACATTTACTTGCTCTCTCCCTCCTGAAGTATCAGGCTACCTGTCAAGCAAGGAGCATCCCGGGATTTGTGCTGCATAGGTTGCATGTCCTCATCCTAGATAACTCCTGTTTGCAAGAACCAAGTTAAAATACACAAGAAGGTAGCTCACCCGTGAAAGAAGTGAGCAAAAAAAGAGAGAAGACAATAATGTCACAAAGACTGCTGATAAGAGTCATGAGTTACCATAAGAGTTAAGCTGTTTATCATGGTGAAACCCGTCCCCACGTGGCAATGCACGTGTCCCTGTAAGGACACACCCTGCCTTTGCACCCCAAGCCCGTCTGGCTATGTGCAAGGCAGCAGCCGGTAACCCTCTGCCACGGCACTCACTGGAAGTTGCATGAGTACACGGGCTGCACAGCAAACAGGCAGTTGCTTGCAAAGAGCAAGCTCCTTTGAAGCAGTGATGGGAATGAACAGGGAAGGCAAACAGGTGCAGATATACATCTGCTCCGGGAAAGTATGCGGAGACTGCTGGGTTAACAGCCACATTCCACAGACACTGATGCATTTCGGAAATGCTCTGGGTGCATGCTCACGGGCAGTCGTGCATCTGTACCAGCAGTGTCACACAACTGCAACTTGTCAAGATAACCCAATAAATCTTTAGGAGGATGAGATATAACTTTGGCTCCTGATCTTTAATTACAAACTTTCTCCAGTCGTGCTATGTCTGTTCAGTAGCTAGATAACCTGTGTTTCTTTTCAACACACAAGAACTAAAGCTATACCTTGGGGTACTTATCTCAAATTCCATTCATAAAACATTCTTGAGAAATCACTCCTGGGCATCATTAAATTCCCTTCCTGCATACACAGACTGCAGGTGTAAGATTCAGAATACCTGGATTTAGTGCTTGACTTTGTTAATGAGTTGAAATCAGTGATATTTTGTATATCACTTCTGTGTGGGTTTTTTTCCTGCTAGCCTTTGTCTTTTGAGGAGCTGTTGATTTTGGTCTGTTGCATTTATGTATATATTGAGTCTAGCTTTTAGCAAGAAGGGATTTTTTAAGCAGGAAACTTCCAAGCTGGAGGGGACTTTCAGGGTGGGAACCAAATAAAGCCTGTGACTTCACTTCATATAATCTGCGGCTTCATGATTTTAAGATACATATTATTTTATGGTGCGTAAAAGTTGTTTGGAGAGCCAATTCAGTCCCTTGCAAGGAAAATTTCTCTACCTTTGCATTGCACTATACAGATCAGATGCTGAGAGTAGCTTCTCAACAGCAGTTCAGGACAGGATATCTAACCTTGTCATTTACCCAAGTCATTTATACTACTCTCTAAGCTTGACCTAGACCATTTTAAATCAACTTAAGTCTGACTACAGGAACTGAAGACATCCCTTTGAACTCCATTGCAGACGTACCCCGAAGAATATAAACAGCCAGCTACAGAGAGCTTCTCAGGCTCTGGTTATATACTATGGTAGGTAACAACACTACTGTAATACACTGTAATCAACAGCAAAAATTTGTGTGGGGAAATGGTTGGGTTTGGAACTTGGAAATGTATCAGACTTGAGACTGCAGTTTCCTTTTTATAATAAGCCTTTCTCTGGTCTTCAATATTTAAATTAAAAATTGTTGCATATTTCACTTTAAACTGTCATACAACTATTTTCTTCATGATTTCACATAAAACACTCATGGAAAACATCAAGCATTAGAACAGAAAGGTAAACAACACTCCATTAATTTTGCTTTTTTTCTCCATCTGTCTATCTTACTTCTAACCAATTCAGCAAACCCTTTATATTTTTATAAACTGCATTCTAGCACTAAAGGAAATAAAGCACTATTATAAGAAATTGTGAAAATGGAAACTGTAATAACACAGGCTTGACCTGGCTCTCAGAAAAGGAATTAAATTACTCCAAATATTTAAAAGTGTATGTCATACTATTATGTAAAGCCATATAAGGAACAGAGTTTCCACACTAGGTTTCTTATGACCACAAAATAGAAATAAAATTATTATCCCATAAAGGTTAACATCTTGATTTCCAACCAGATGCACCAGGCACATGGAGGGGCAAACAAGGCAAGATAACAATGCAATAAAAACCCTCTGTGTTGTGGGCAAGGATCTCAGTCCAACACCTGTTTAAAATGGTGTATACAAGAGAAGTTAGGCCAGCACTTCACAGCCCCATGGCGACTGCAATTCGTCTGTGGGTAACTGCACCCATATTAGGTCTTCTGTGGAGCCAGACAAGTTCTCATGGGTAGTTTCAAATTACTTTGGTGCGCCTGTGGCACATTCACTTCAAGTCCTCCAGAATAAATCAGAGTGGCACCAGGCTGTGCTGCGCAGAGAGTGGAGCTGGGAGCAGCATGAGAAGTGGGGAATGACAAAGGACCTTTAAAAATCCTTTAGAAGCAAGCTCTTGATCAAGATTTAGCAGGGCACTTGGATCCAGAATCTGGACCCTTATGTCCATGGAAAAAGAATTCTTAACCAATTTTATGGAATAAAATTTATTCCATAGATTTGATTCTTGGCATAATTTGCCAAGAGTGATAGGAATTTATTGTTCTTTTGAGGGATGCTTTTCTTCATATTGCTAAGAGTTTGTTTTCTCTGAAATTATCAGATGAAAGGACAGTTCCTACAAAGGGATTTGAAAATATGGCTCACTGTTCCCCAGTCTAAATGTTTATCCAACCATCTGCATACAAAGATTGCCTATTCCAGCTATCTCTGCCTCAAAAGATCTCACTGTTCCTACCACGAGTACATGGCAATAGCATAGATCACCTGACTGTGCTTGAACAAGCACTGGCTCAGGCTAGAAGTAGCTGGCTTATTGGATAACATTAACATTGACATTTACTGGTATCTCATAACTCCTGCTCTCTCATTCCAGTTTTGTCTGAGCTAGTAGCAACTGCAGAAAATATAACCTGGTGTGTGAAAGTCCCATGGTTTAGCAGTGTGGTAAAAGTTTTGCAAGATCTGGCAAAGACTTCATACACAACTTTCACCATTTTAACTAGGGGTAGAGCATAGCTGAACAATTCACCTACAGGTTTCTGGCTTAAATTTCTTCTTGGCTATACACATGTGCATCCAAAATATTTTCACAGTCAGAAGAAGGAAAAGCCACCTAAACTTAAGGAGATAAAAGAGAGGACAGAGATTTTTGATGCTGTTTAATTATATGCCCACTGGTCTGAACATGACTTCTTCACACATCATATGTATGACTGCTTTCCACAGAGCACCAGATCCAAAAAAAATAATTCATCTTTTAGGCACAAGATACTAGAAAATTTTGTCGCTGGCGCTTTTGACGCAGGCCTAAAATTTTCTGTGATGAATTGGCACACAAGAAATAAACAGATATTTTGCCTCTGAACAATAAGTTTTCTTCCTAGAGACAGCCCCATGCTGTGAATACCAAACTGGGTTTTCTAGGTTAATGGAGGAAGAAGGTCTTCCATTTCTACTGAACTCACTGGAAACTATGTGTAGACTTTGTTCTACAGACTATGACCTATTTTCTCCATACAAATGCCTCATCTCCTCAATGTGATTCCCATCACAGGGACTGACATATTTTGCTGTTACAGTCTCTATATGCAGATCCTCTCTAAAGTACTGGATTGCTGCTCTTTCATCCATGGATGTCTCCTACAGTCAGTGGAACCTGAGAGCCCCAATAAGAACTCTAGATATTTGGCTCAGCCACCAACTTTCATCACATTTTTTGGCTGCTTGCATCCAGTTTAGACCAAACCACCATTTAAAAACCTGTTAATAGTTTTGTCCTTTACCAAAAACTATGATTTATTGACCTGAAAATCCTGGAAAAACATTAAAACATGACAATGATAAAACATGGCTGGAGCATAGCAAAATCCTTGTTCTTACAAAAATTGCTTTGGCTTCTTTAATTGCTTGAAATGTTTGGGACTTGCAGCTTGGCTTGGCTTTTTACCACACAAACCAGCAGCCTTGCCATCTGCCCAGCACTAGGTTAATGCTGACTTCAAGGGACAAATCCTGACTGAGTCACTACCGATGATTCATTGTT
Organism: Aptenodytes forsteri; assembly: GCF_000699145.1. Taxonomy (NCBI): domain Eukaryota; kingdom Metazoa; phylum Chordata; class Aves; order Sphenisciformes; family Spheniscidae; genus Aptenodytes; species Aptenodytes forsteri. The sequence continues at coordinate 358,926 of NW_008795478.1, forward strand.
TCACTTGGGGATTTCCTCCGAATTGTCCCACTCCAAGTCATCATGAAAAGGACATTCTACTCCTTCGATATTATAAATAAGAATCAAGCCAAAGAGAAGAATTAAACAAAGCATAGTAGCTACAGCATAGTAAATCTGCTCGGTTCTTGAATTTCAATATCAGTTTTGCAAACTACAGTACTTTCTTTTGTGGCTTTGTTTTTTTGGAAAGGAACAAAGGTCTTTTAGAGCATTCACTTAGTGTGACAGTTTTACAGATCACTTTAATCACTTCAGAAGTTGTCCATTTATATAAGCTATAATTGTTCTCCCCTTAAGCAGTAACACTGCTCTCTGAGGTGTGCTGTTAATCGATCCTGCTAAAGACATGAATATTTCCACTAAATGCTAATCTAGAAGAAGTAATTAGATCAACAGTGGTAAAGGTGGGGGTCTGTTGCGAGGCAGAAGCAAGGCAAGAAATGAGGGTGCTGATATTAAGAACAACTAGGAATGAGCAATGTAGGCAGCAGGAACTGTGGCAGAGAGAGGCAAGATGAGTGTTGCAGCCAATGCACAGTATGAGGAAGGGCGAGGACAGTGATTTGCAGATAAAAGGAAAGAAAGAAGAGTGAAGGGCAATTCGGATGGAACAGACATCCTAGAGTCCAAAAATCTCTCAAAGAACTTATGTATTGCTAAGATGGGAGAATGAAGTGTTTCCTACTGCATTTATTATTATTATGGACTGCAAGTTATCTGGGGAAGGTCTGTAGTTTATGATGTTTATATAAAATTGAATATGACATAGTTGCTGATTCTCTGTAATGTAATGCAGTATAGCTTGGAAACATGTAGCATGTATTGATGAAACAACATACCTTTGCTAAAAAGCCTTCTGTAAGGGCAATTTTCAAGTTCTGGCTTGGTAAAGAGTTGAGGCAACCCTAGCAGATCCTTTTTCAGGCATGTCTCTGTCAGCCCAAGTTTCTCTGCATTTTGCTCTGCTGCAGAATAACAACATACCTACCGAGATTTTGAATTGTTTTTCCTATGTGTGTGACTATTAAACAATAAGGCAAGTAGAATGGTAGATTCTTGAAGTTTTTTAAAAAAAGTATTCAATTCTGGTTCTGTAACTTTTGGCAGCTAGCAATATGACTGAACTTTTATACCACTGTTTATGCTGAACACACTGTGCCCCAGCATGGTCCTAATGTGATGAATGGGACTGTATGCATTATAAAGTAATACCTAATAGGAATATCAAATTTTGAAGTTCATATATATATATAATTGTTACATATTACATAACCATCTAGTATCTAGTGGTTAGCTTTTGGTTTTGTTGTTAGCGTTTTTTACTCAAGGGAAGTGTCAAATTTGTTCCTGCTTGCTTAGCTGATTTACAATAGGAGGTCAGTTCATGGTGAATTTCCAAACAATACAAAGCTAAAGGGGTTGTAAACAACCAAAGGCCTAGGGTTAGCAATACAACTGGTTCCAGGGAAGCCAGTGGGCTGGCAGGAGTCCATGAGTTACCTAACGGACGAATAATCCAAAGCAGGGGTGCCCAGTGGAGTAGAGCTGCTTGGAAAAATGTTACATTATGAAAGCAAATTGGAAAATGGTTAGTAAACTGCAATTTACTGTCCTATGTTAAACGTAGTGCTCTCACAAAACAACCAATAATATTATGGGTTTTGTGCAACCTGGGGTATCAGAGATGTTTATTTTCCTACAATTTTAGCATGAAAGTTTTCATTTTGGTCTCTTACTTTTTACTATGTCAAATACAAAGAAGCTCTTAATCTGATCTAACATAACCAATCTTTAAAAATGCAATGTTTTGCCGCTTCTTTACAACCTTAACTTTTTTTTTCTTCATAGTAAAGAGCATCAATAAATGCATAGCCAAGCAACAATCCATTTCCCAAGTCATTCATAGATTCCAGCAGACAAATTATCATGAACCTGATTTTCACTTTATATGAAGATCACATGGGTATCCATCGAGACTCTTTTAAAGGCTGCCTCCACTTTACTGAGGATGTGCAAGAAGCCTTTAGCAAAATAACAGAACCAGAAACAATATCTAATGCCAGATATTCTGCTGATGACAATTGTTTTAAATTAGTGAGAACTTACATTCAGAGTGATTTGTAGTATGGCAGGTACTGGTAATATATGTGGCAAGACCTTTATTTCTTGATTGTCCAGAAAAGATTGTACGTTGATTATCTAAATGTAACAATAACCAATTAAAATTAGAGATATTCACAGAATCATAGAATCATTGAGGTTGGAAAAGACCTCTAAGATCATCGAGTCCAACTGTCAACCCAACACCACCATGCCCACTAAACCAGGTCCCTAAGGAATCATAGAATCATAGAATTGTTTAGGTTGGAAAAGACCTTTAAGATCATCAAGTCCAACCGTTAACCTAGCACTGCCAAGTCCACCACTAAAAGATGTCCCTAACCACTATCTTTGTGGAGGCCAGTAGCCCATTTTGCCAAAGCCGAATCTGGGACGGGCAACCACTGGGGAATGTGATGCTTCCTTCCCACTTCCACCTCCGCCCAAACCAAACACACTGGGGGGATACCTCCAGGGATGATGACTCAACCACT
>NW_008795479.1:0-776 GCF_000699145.1 Aptenodytes forsteri
GCACCCCGGAGTCACTCCGGGTGCGGGAACGGGCACCCTGGAGTCACTCCGGATCCAGGAATGGCCACCGGGAAAGGGCACCCCAGAGTCACTCCAGAGCTGGGAACGGCCACCGGGAACAGGCACGCCGGAGTCACTCCGGATCCAGGAACGGCCACCCTGGAGTCACTCCGGATCTGGGAACGGCTACCCAGCATCGCTCCAGATCCAGCCGTGGCTGCTGGGAATGGCCGCTCCGGAGTCACTCTGGATCTGGCCCTCCGGAAGCTGCTCCGGATCCGGCCAGCTGCTCGGGAAGCATCACACCAGAGTCCCCCCCAGATCGGTGCCCCGATGTCCAGCCCTTGCTCTCGTGCCTCAGTTTCCCCTCCCCACACGCACCCATCGCCCCGCCCAGCCTCGGCCCCACGGAAACCCCACACCTTTGGGGACCACGACCCATCCACCGCTTGCGTCCTCCCTGGGTGACACCGGAGCTGGAATCCTCCAAAGAAGAAGAAAATCCCATGGGATTTCAATCCCCCATTGCCCGGCGGCCACCACGGGACTCCCCAAAACTGCCCCAGAGCCCCGAATACCCCCAAAATGCAGTTTTGGGGTGACGCACGAACCCCATCCCCACATTGTGGGCCCAGCGCGACCTTTTTTCCTCCGTTTTGGGGCTTTTATCTCCCAAACGGAGCAAATCGATGCCGGACCCTGCCCCCGGAGAGCGGCTCTGGGGATGCTGACGCTTCCCACCGGCTCTTGGGGGGGGGGGGGGGGGGGGAGAAAAA
>NW_008795479.1:5399-6047 GCF_000699145.1 Aptenodytes forsteri
CCCCCTTCGCCCCCCGGCCCAGGGGGACAACGTGCCCCCCCCCCCCCCCTCAACTCACCCATTGACCAGGCTCTGCCGGGAGGCGAAGGGGGAAATCTCTGCAACGGCAAAAGAAAGATGAATTAAAAGAGGGGCCGAAGGGCGGCGAGAGAAGCCAGCTCTTTTGGTTGGTGAAGCATCCGCCGCGGTCCAGGGCTGCCATGGGGGGTGAGGGGGGGGGACGAGAAATAATTAACTCTGGCGGCAGCGCCATCGATTTTGGGTTTTGGGGAGCGGGGCAGTGGTCCAAGTTTGTGCGGGTGCGGCTGCAAGGTTGTGGGGTGCTACGGGCACGGACCCCCCCCCTTCCCCCTTCCCTGGGTGGTCCCGCTCAGGACTGGCCCTGGTTCTTCGGGGACGCCCTCGGTGGGGGACGAGCCACCCTCGGTGGGGGACAGGTCCTGCTCCCAACCCATCGCGAGGGACGTGGAGGGGATGGCTGCGGGGCGCCCGGGCCACGCAGCACCATCCTTTTTGGCGAGGTGGTTGGGGGCCAGCCTGGCCCCCTCTGTGTCCCTGTCCCTGTCCTCGCTCGTCCCCCGCGGGGCTCCCGGCCAGCCGCGGGCACGACGATGCCCGGGAACAGCCGCCCTAATGAAGACGGGAAGG
>NW_008795479.1:6607-7876 GCF_000699145.1 Aptenodytes forsteri
GAGGGGGGGGGACGAGAAATAATTAACTCTGGCGGCAGCGCCATCGATTTTGGGTCGTTATTAGGGAGGTTTGAGCAGGGATGGGGATGCAGCGCCGGGGGGATGCGAGGTGGGGGCCATCACCCCGGTCCTGCCCGGGGGTACGCGGGTGCCACCACTCACCGCCTGCGTCAGGGAAGCTGTCGATGACACTGAGCGATGCCGATTTGGAGAGGGCGCAGCCGCCGGCGCTCTGCCTGGCCCGGTGTGCCGGCAGCCTCCGCGCATCCTCCTGCCAGCGGTGATGGGGTCGGCACCAGGGCCACCGGCTCCTCTCCCTGCCACCTTCTACCCGCCCTCTGGCAGGGCCCAGCGGGTGGCACAGGGCAGCTGCCGGTCCCCAGGATGGCGCACCCGGGCTCCTACCGGTGCCGGACGGTCCCCAGGCTCACGGGCCGTCTATTTCCCCCTCCCCGATGTTGATCCCCAAAATTAAGCTGCTCCCAGAGGATAACGCAGCTTGGGCAGGAGCACCCCGGTCCCAGGATGATGGCAAAGCCACCCAGGATGGGGTTTTCCTGGGGACCCATCATGATCCCCTCTCCTGGGGTCCCCTCCCCTCACCCAAGCTCAGCCCCTGAATCCATCCCCCGGCTGCAAGGCGGGTGCTGGTGGCAGGACACCCTGGGGTGGCAGGAAGAGGAGGAGGAGGAGGAGGAGGAGGGGGGATCCTACCTGCGCCCGCTGCACGTCGGCCTCGTCCTCCTCATCCTGGGAGAGCAGGGACTCCAGGTCGTCGTTGCTGTGGATGAGGGGGGCTCGCCGGGGGTCCCGCCGGTGCCGCCCCAGCCCGTCCAGCTGCTCCGCGCTGGAGTCGATGTCGTCGGGGCTCAGCCCTTTGAGACTCACGCTGCGACGGGGAGAGGGGGACCCTGAGCTGCCGGGGGGGGACACGACACCACCAAACCGGGACCCCCACCCACGTGGGGTGAGCCTTGCTCTAGCAACCGGCTCTCGGGGCATCCCTACCGGGTCAGGGCAAGGGATGCTCATCCCCGGGGTGCGCCCGGGGACGCTGCACAGAGGACCCCCACCCCCGGATCGGGGGGCTCGGGAGCAGTGGTGCGAAGGCACGGAAGAGGGGGTGGCTGCAGGGCTGGGCTGGGGACACGGGGCAGGTCACCGCTACCTGAGCTGGTCGTAGCCGGGGACCCCACGCAGCTCCTTGCCCGGCTCCCAGCTGTGCCGGCGGAAGGGGTCCCGGGAGCGGATGGAGGTCCGGAGGGCACA
>NW_008795479.1:7909-8150 GCF_000699145.1 Aptenodytes forsteri
CTTCCTCCTCTTCTTCCCCCTCCTCCTCCTCCTCCTCCCAGCCAGCCTCGGTGCTGGGGCTGGGGCTGGGTGCGGTGACAGGCTCCAGGGCCGACATGCAGCGACGTTTCTGACCCGGGACCCCGCAGAGGGCACCTTCGCAGGGACCCAGGAAGATGTCGGGACCGTCCATGCTGCGCTCAGGGCCGGACGCTGCGGGAGGGAGGAGAGGAGGCGTCGGGGGGCGGGGGGGGCCAGCCCA
>NW_008795479.1:8451-9058 GCF_000699145.1 Aptenodytes forsteri
GAGGGGGCGACCCCCCCGCCGAGGGGGGGGGGGGGGGGGGGGGGTTAAGCAGTGATGGGGTCCCACCGCCCCAGGGTGACCCCGCAAGGATGCAGCCCGTCCACCCAGACAGAAAACCCCCAAATTTCCACCTCTCCGGGGCGATACATCCCCCCGGAGCAGCTGTCCCTCGGGAGAGGATACTCAGGTTGCTTTGCAGTCGCTTGGGGACCCGGATTTAGTCTGGTGGCATCCGGCCCCTGCATGTGCTGGTCGCAGCGCGGCAGCAGGATGGGACCTGGGGAGGTTTCAGGATGGGACCCGGGGAGGTTTTAGCCTGGCCATGCCCCCCCACGAAAGGCCACACCAGGCTGGGGAAGCCCCTGAACATCCCGACACCCCTGGGCTGCCCGTGCCAAGCGGCTACAAAAGCCCTTAAAGAAAGGCCCCTGCGGGGTGCAGCTTTTAGCCCCCCCCAAACCCGGCTCCCCATCATGCCCGGTCCCTCCATCTTGCAGCAGCATCAGTGCAGCCTTGCTGGCCCTGTCTGGACCACGTTACCCCCCCCCCGGTTAGGCAAAAACCCCTTCTCCTGCTGCCGTTAGCGAGACGGAACCAGGGCCGCAAA
>NW_008795479.1:10401-12270 GCF_000699145.1 Aptenodytes forsteri
CCCCCGTTTGGGCAAAACCCCCTTCCCCTGCTGCCGTTAGCGAGACGGAGCCAGGGCTGCAAACCCCAGCGGAGCATCCCGATCCCTGTGATCCAACCCATTGCTCCGGTCCCCGCTGCCCACACCTGCCCATAATCCCAAAATCCCGACACCAGTGGCCATGCCGGCGCCCGAGGCGTCTCCCAGGGCTGGCACATCCTCCCCTGGCACTGCCCGGCCCCTACTCACCCCGCTGCGCCCGAGCCCCGTGGGCAGCTCTCCCCGCCCCGGCCAGCCCCGCTTGGGACAGGGAGGGAAATGGGATGAGCTCAGCCGCTTTCCTGTTTTTACATTCCTGGCCCAGTCAGCTGATAAAAAAACCCCACTTTCCTCCGCGTCTGCCCATCATCTGCCCTTCGATCTGCCCAGGACCAGACCAGAACAAGTGAGCGGCTTTGCCGCAAATACCGAGGAATAAATAAATAGCAAAGACAGCGTCCATCGCTCGGTGGCACTTTCGCCACCAGTAAGCACGGCTCTCCCCGAAAGCACACAAGGCGACCTGGTGATTTAGGGGCTCCCAGACTCGTATAGGTGTCAGTGCCCAGTAAAGCAACCTGGATGCCCAGGAGCTTCCCCGTTTAGTGCCAGAAAAGAGCTGGGGATCTCGGGGCGTAAACCCAACCTCCTGAGCAGGAAGCTGGCAGGGCAAGGGATGGGATGCTGGAGCAGCGTCACGGCTGAGCAGCATCCCCCAAATCAAATCCCAACCCTCCAGCCCCAGCAGCCCCTACCGTCGCTTGCCCCCCTCCAGTCCGCCGCAGTGCCCCGGGGTGCACCCCTCCACCCCAAGGAGTCGAACCGACCCCGTTTACCGCCCATCGGCACTGGGACACCGGCAGCAGCTTCCCATCGGCACGGCACCGTGGCGTTACCCGCCTGGTGCCCGGACGCATCGGCGACTCCTCCAGCCAGGAGGCACTAACTCCCTGCAGCGCTAAAAGCCCGGCACCGAGCTGGCCTTAAGGTCCAGTGTTTGTATTTCAGCCCCCCCCAAAATGTCGGTGAGCACCAGCTGGAGAGCAGCGAGGAGGCTGGGGATCGTGTTACCCACGGGCTGTGCTCGCCGAAGGCCTTCAGCTCCCGGATGGGGTGCGGGGACCGCGGCACGATGGCTCAGCCCAGCCAGGGGACAGGGACTTGGGGGAGATGCCCCCACCCAGTCCCTCCGCTCCGTGCTGAGAACGGCCAACGCTCATCACTGGAGTCATGGAGAGGGGTCAGGACCGCACCGGGTCCCCCCACCGCCTGCTCCAGGCCAAGCGCGGCTCCCCGGGGACAAGAAGTGTCCCCAGACACCCTGGGTGCCAGGTGGGCTGGAGGGCAACGGCTGCCACAGCGCACCCAGCCTGCGCTTCCAGGCAGCTCCGCCAGCACTTTGGACCCTGCCGGAGCAGCGAGCGCCAGGTCAGAGTCATGGCTCCCAGGGGAGGAAGCAAGAAGCAAGGTCTTCCTCCTAAAAGCCACTCCGCCCCGATGCCACGGAGGGGTTTGTCCTCTGCCGAGGACCCCCAGGAGCATGGGGAGGGCAAACCCATCCCTGCACCGGGCAGGACACGCATGGCAGCACGTTGCCCCAGTTTCTTTCCAGGCAGAGCCGGATTCTCCGGCACCGGCAAGGATTAACCGCCGGCCCCCGGCTTTCTAGGCGGCCGGAGGATGCTCGTGCCGGCCACCACCGCTAGACGGGGAAACTGAGGACCAGAGGGACGAGCGGCCGACTCGAGGGTCACGGCAGCGACCTTTGGGTCAAGCCCCGTCAGCACCAGGGAGGGAGCGCGGAAGGGGGGGGACGCAGGCGTCCCGTCCCCGCGGTCCCATGGGCGCAGC
>NW_008795479.1:12494-13832 GCF_000699145.1 Aptenodytes forsteri
CCCTGTGCCCAACTCCCCAGCTGGGCGCTCACCTCCTCCCCCTCCGTCCCTGCCTCTTTCACACACAAAATAAACCAGGAACCACTTGGCAAATCAGATCCTTTTCCCTGTTAACCCTTTGCCCTGCATCGACGCAGATCCTCCGCGCCATCCTCGCCAGCGGACAGACGGACACATACCCCCGTTGTCACGGGGCACCCCAAATTCAGCCGTGCTCCCCATTTCTCTCCTCCCTTACCCATCAGTTGCAGCCCCGCGCCGGGCTGCGGGTGCCCTCAGCACAGAGCAGCCCTCCCATTTCCCGCTCCGTCAAGTTTTTAGGGTGCGAGAGCAGCCTTAGGGTCCCCCTCGGGGTCTGAACTGCCCCTTCCCGGCTCCCGGGAGTCCTTCCCGCGGCAGCCGGTGGGAGTTACGGATAATCCGTCACAGGTTGTGGCAACAGGCAGGAGCCGGGCAAGCCCAAGGCACCACAGGGCAAGGAGCGTTACTCCGTGCCTCAGTTTCCCCATCTCCCAAAGGTGGGGATTTCCTTCCCCCGGGCAGCTTTGGCACGGCGCGGTCGCACTTTTCCAGCCCCGCACAACTTGCTGCTGGCTCGGGGCTGAGCTCTGAGCAGCCGATGTGGGTGCAGAGAGCTGGTCAGGGTGCGGAGCGGGGGCACCCACGAGCTGCGATAAGGGCAGGGCGAGCGGAGGTGACTCAGGCTGACGGCGGCGTCAGGCTGCCCACGCAGCACCTTCTGCCGTGGGGCTGAACCCCATCCACGCCGGCTCGGCGTTAACCCTTCGCACAGGACACCGGGTGCAGCGAGCCACCGGGCGATGCCGGAAGGATTACGCACCTTGGACAAACCCAGCACGTCCGGATCCCGGAGGGATTTCATTTGCCGGGAAAAGCCACCGTGAAACGGAGCAGCCGCAGACGGAGCGAGCCGTTCCCGCGCGAGAGGCACCTGCGAGCGATAAACACCCCCGGCGCGTTTAATCCCCGTCTGCCAGAAGTGGCCCGGAGGTTTTGAAAAGCTCCCGCAGCCTTTGTTCGAGGCGTCCCGGCGCCGCTGTCACATGAAGCGCCCGTTCAGAACGGGGGGGGGGGGAAAAGGAAAATAAATAAATGCCCTCTCGCCGCGCACGGGCCGGGCTGCGCCGCCGCAGGCACGTCCTCGGTCCCCCCACCCCGGAGCCAGCCTGCCCCGTGGCACTGTCTCTCTGCTCGATATTCCTCGGGCTAAAGATACGGCCTGCGAGGAACTTGTTTGTTTTAAATAAACAGGTGGCACCGGGGACCTTTGAGCAGCTTTCGGGAGAGCGGCGCCAGGAGGTGACGCCTACCCGCAGC
>NW_008795479.1:14773-16599 GCF_000699145.1 Aptenodytes forsteri
CCGCCCCCCCCTCGTTGCTGCGCGCCCCCGGTACACGGGGGGGGGGGGGAAAAGGAAAATAAATAAATGCCCTCTCGCCGCGCACGGGCCGGGCTGCGCCGCCGCAGGCACGTCCTCGGTCCCCCCACCCCGGAGCCAGCCTGCCCCGTGGCACTGTCTCTCTGCTCGATATTCCTCGGGCTAAAGATACGGCCTGCGAGGAACTTGTTTGTTTTAAATAAACAGGTGGCACCGGGGACCTTTGAGCAGCTTTCGGGAGAGCGGCGCCAGGAGGTGACGCCTACCCGCAGCAGCCGGGTCCAGCGCTGGCACAGCTCGGTTGTGCCCTGCCCTGCCCCGCGGGGAGAGAAACCGCAGCGGCCGGGCTGCGGAACACGCTCCGAAGTTCTTTCCGAAATGGTCAGGATTTTAGCTGGACTGCTATCCCGGGCTCGGGATGAGGGAACCGGCCCTTCCCCAGCTCACGCGCCGGTTTTGGGGCCGCGCGGGGAGCTCAGCAGCCATTTCGGCTCCTGGTTTTCAAGCAGCCGAGGCTCTGCAGGCAAGGAGGACCCGAGACAGCAAAATGCTATAAATATTTCCAAGGGTTTCCTGGAACCCTCTTCACCAGGGTGCCGAGGCGCAGGAGGACCAGGGTGTCCTCGGGGCTCTCGTCCCGGCTAATGCTAGCCTCGGGGCTAGCCGACGGCTCCAGCTCTGAAGCTCTACCGTGATACACCAGCACCAGACACGTCCACGACCAGCGTTTCTAGCGCTAGCACGATTCAGGGTTCGAAGGAGAGCGCTACCGTTAAAGATACAACACAGACAACTCCTCTTTACATCAGTCTCCCATCAAAACCTCCCCAGCCTGCCCTCAAAAGCCCAAACCAGAGCGCCGCTGGTAACGGGCATTAGTTACCCTCGCCCTTTTCCGCCTGCAGACCCCGAGGGCGCAGGCGGGGGCGGCTGGCACCAGGCAGGCGCCGTTTTGCGGCGGGAGCAGCCTTACCTCTCAGCCTGGCGAGGAAATCTCCGCTGCCGGGCACATCCGAGCGGGCGGCACCAGTCAGACCTGTTAGCGCAAAGCCCCTGCACCCTTCGGAGAGTTTCTTGAGCGTCAAACGGCGACCGTCTCCCTAATCCTGCCGGTTGCGACACTCGTCGGGCGAAACAAAGGGTGCAACCGGTGGCAGCGAAGGTTGGGGCGAGGGGGTGAGGAATCCCGGCTTGGAAACATTGTTCTGGTAACAAAGACACAGTGTTCACTCCGGCACGGACCGGGATTTCTATCCACCAACACAAAATTCTCGGCTGCCACCACCGTGCTGGCGAGCGGGGTCCAACGCGCGGCCAGGCCGGGCTGTAACGGGGCCACCACGGAGCCCTCGCCCGAATCTCGGGGCAGAAATCAACCACCTCTCGCCACGCGTGGGTCCCCCCGAGCCAAGTCATCGCTGTGCCGCTGCTTCCTCCAGAGAAAAAGCAGAAATCCATGCCCGACAGGCAGCCACAGCGTGATTTATTTACGGCGGTGAAGAAAAACCTTATCCCAGGGCTTGGGGCTGTCGGGAAAGCCGGTGCGAGGTACCAGCCCCTCGGAGAACAGAGGAACGAACCCGGCAAAGCCATTTCTGCTCCCCACGTGTCCCCCCTGCTCTCGTTCTTCCACTTATTCTACTGATGGAGCAGCGCGCTGATTTGTTTTCCTGACCGTACGCCCTTCAGCTGCTCTTGGAGGCAGCCGGGTGCCTCCAGGACCTCCCGGTAAAAGAAAAGCCGGCTTTTTTCGTGGTGGTTGTTTTATTACAAAGACCTCCAGTTCCTTAACACAACCCAACAAAGCA
>NW_008795479.1:17315-21250 GCF_000699145.1 Aptenodytes forsteri
GGGGAGCGTGCCGACGCGCGGCCGGGCCGGGCTGTAACGGGGCCACCACGGAGCCCTCGCCCGAATCTCGGGGCAGAAATCAACCACCTCTCGCCACGCGTGGGTCCCCCCGAGCCAAGTCATCGCTGTGCCGCTGCTTCCTCCAGAGAAAAAGCAGAAATCCATGCCCGACAGGCAGCCACAGCGTGATTTATTTACGGCGGTGAAGAAAAACCTTATCCCAGGGCTTGGGTGTAACGGGGCCACCACGGAGCCCTCGCCCGAATCTCGGGGCAGAAATCAACCACCTCTCGCCACGCGTGGGTCCCCCCGAGCCAAGTCATCGCTGTGCCGCTGCTTCCTCCAGAGAAAAAGCAGAAATCCATGCCCGACAGGCAGCCACAGCGTGATTTATTTACGGCGGTGAAGAAAAACCTTATCCCAGGGCTTGGGGCTGTCGGGAAAGCCGGTGCGAGGTACCAGCCCCTCGGAGAACAGAGGAACGAACCCGGCAAAGCCATTTCTGCTCCCCACGTGTCCCCCCTGCTCTCGTTCTTCCACTTATTCTACTGATGGAGCAGCGCGCTGATTTGTTTTCCTGACCGTACGCCCTTCAGCTGCTCTTGGAGGCAGCCGGGTGCCTCCAGGACCTCCCGGTAAAAGAAAAGCCGGCTTTTTTCGTGGTGGTTGTTTTATTACAAAGACCTCCAGTTCCTTAACACAACCCAACAAAGCAGGGGGGGGAAAAAACCCACAACAAAACAACAACCCCAAACCCCAAACAACCGGAGACGCAGCAATTAACGGCTCACTGAAATACAGGGGGGGCTTCCCACACCCCACCTAGCAAAGAAGGAGTGCTAGCAAGCCTCGGACAAAAGGAGGTCTGTTATCAGCACCAGGTAGAGCTCCTTCCCAGAGGTGTTTCGGCAAGGCGGGCAGCACCTGGAGGAGGGCCCCCCCGCCCCCCCTCCCCAAGATTTACAGGGTTCGAGAAGAGGGCAGCAGGCAGAGGTCCACTCGGCCGAACGGGGTCCGGGAGGCAGCACGGCTGCCAGAAGGGCTGCAGAGCCGCGCCCCCACAAATAAGCTCCGCTGGGCGTCAACGCATTCGCGCCGCAGCTTTGCCGGCCCTCGTCCGCAACAGAGCAAGGGGACCCCGCTCCGAATACGCGGACAAGGGGGTTTGGCCGTGGGCTTTTCGGCGTTTTTTTCTTCTTTTTTCTAAGGGAGAAGGCAACACGCCGCTGCCGTTGAAGCGACAGGGCTGAAGCGTAGCCCAGGCGGTGCTTTTGCAGACTGTTGCTGATCCAGACGCAGCTGCAGTTCTGGGTGGGTTAATGTTTGCTCTCCCCCTGAGCTCTGGGGCGCCGGTGGCATCTGGCTTTGCTCACTTCTCGGTCTTGCGGGTGTCCTATTTTCTCTTGCTCAAGTCCCACAGCAGCAGCAGCCCGACGGAGGGCAGAGTCATCACGCCGAAAGCCGCCCGGTCCAGCTGGAAGGAGACATTGTCAGAAAGAATTCAGAACAAGCCACGGGCAGCCGAGTTACAGCCATCAGATCTCCCACCCGCAAAGCCCAAATCCCACCGCGCCAGCTCCTTCACAGAGGTAGCGGGGATGGAAACCGCGATTTCTGTGATATTCTCTTCTGGACGGCTGACGCAGGTTAACTACAATCCACGCTGGGGTTTTTCAGGTGACTAGTGCAAACCCGACACACCACAAACGGGCGCTGTGCCGGGCTGCGCGATCGCTGCAGTGCCATTTCCATTATTCATTGAAAGGTACTCCCCAAGCGAGGCGAGAACCTCCCGTCAAACTCACGCTGAGCCAGGATTCCTCCCTGCCCAGGAGCACTCGTGGAACCAGCCTAAAAAAGGGGAGGAGGAGGATGGTATTCGCCACCTTTCCTTCTTGCAACAGAGCACGTGCAGTGCAAGAGTGCAGCGGCGTGCATCAGCTCCTAACAAGCTTAAAGAGCACGGTCGGGCAGAGCTGATGTCCGACAGGGGCTACAATCGTCAAACCAAATCGCTCACCAGCGCCTGCCCGCCCTCCCGTGCCGGGCACGCGACGGCAGCAGAGGTGAAGTTGAAGTAAGCAGCTTCAGGAGGCCGCAGAATCAGAGGGTGGGACACATCACTCACTCCGAGATCCGAAACTTCAGGAAAACAGTCGCATTTCATCAAAGTAAAGAGAAACGAAGCAGGTGGCAAAGTCAGTCCTGCCAAGAAATCCCAGTCCTCTGTAATTACAGACACCCAGACCCATCCGAGGCGGATCCAGCCGCTCCTCCTTCCCAACAACACCCTGCCCAGGGTCCGGCATGCTGGAATCTCAGCGACAACGGATGAAGACAGCAGAGCTACGGGACGCTCAGGGGTAAGAACGAGCGTTGGGAGGGGAGAAATTTCGAAACATGAGAAGATACCGAGCGATCTGGAGCTGCTTGACATTGAACATCCCAGAGACAACGCCAAAATCCTCCGAGGGTAAAGAACCATTCGACAGCTCCGTATTTAAGGCGGCGCTAAACTCAGCAAAGAAAGGGATAGGAGGAGAGTCTCAGGCCTGGTATTCTGCTCGGAGGGACGGAGCCACAGAGGGACGGCAGCTCCATACTGACAACAGCTGGAAGAACTGACTTCTGAAACACAAAAAGGCACCGAGACAGGGAGGAGAGTCAAGGCGTATTACGAGGAGACTGCAGAAAGAGGAAGGCGAAGCCGAGAGAAGCTGAAAAAAGTCAGGAAACTGGAGGTCAGAAAAGCTCGCAAAGCCAAGAAGGAGCGTCTGTGTTCACGGGGAGGGGAACATCACAAGACGGAACACGAGGAACCGCGCCACGCAGCTAGAGCGGCCACAAGGCGAAAGCAGGGACAAAGGAACAGGAAGGCAAATCGCAGGGTCGGACCTTCAAGCGCTGCTGGTGAGCTCAGACTTAGGGGGAGGAAAGGTAACAGCACGCCACGGAGCCTAGAAACGGCCTCGAACCCTGCAGACGCACACACACGCACGGAGATTTCCTCCTGGTGAGTACGAGATAAGGCTTACCCGGAGCCAGCGGCGCCGATGATGTACCACGGAGTCCGGTCCTCCACAGCGTATCCGTTTAATAGTGATTTGGAGGCCAGGAGCCTGGCCGCTTCCTCACGGCGGGCCACGTAGAACGGGGCAAACGCAGCACGAACCGGGAGCCTCATCTGGAAGGAAAAAGGAGAGTCACCTGATGATTTTATCGCAAAGAGAACGCAAACGGGACAACTAAATGAGACAATTCAGGCCTTCGCGTGCAGCGAGACATGAAGAGCTGCGTACTCCGCAGCAATATTGATGAGGGATATCACAGAGCAGGGAGAAACGGCCCTGGCACCACACAGGTCTGCAGCTGCCCCTCAGATACTTACCTTCTTGCTGGAAGGCGTACAGGTAACGGCACAGCAACGGCTTAGGTTGGCAGGCACGGCAGAAGAGAAGATGGCCGCCTCCCTTTTCAAAGCCCCGACAGGTCTCTCTCCTGTCACCGAAGCGGCGTGGTGAAGGATGGCAGCTTCCCGCCGCTGCCTGGGCCACCTCTGACACAAGAGAGCCGCTTCTTTCCCCCCATCAAACGCCCTGTTCCCCTCAGGAAGCGCGAGCTCTTATTCCCAGCCACCGAGGTACCACCAGCTCCCGCCAGCGGCCTTTCTCTCCCCGTAACTCCCTGCTTCGGGCCACCTGCCCGCGTTTCCCTGAGCCCAGCGCCTCCGGACCTGCCTCACAGAGAGGACGCGGCCGCCGCGCTCTCGTTCCATACCCTGCCCGTACACACGGGGGTGCCGGGGCCCCAGCCCTCTGTGCCAGGGGACCCTCGGTATTCCCCTGCCAGAGTTTCCACGCCGGCGTTTCCACCCCAGGCGGCTCCCACGCGCCCGCGCAGCCCGCAGGGCTCCCTGCAAACCGACGAACCCCCCC
>NW_008795479.1:21823-33249 GCF_000699145.1 Aptenodytes forsteri
GCCCCACCCCACCCCGCCCCAAGGCACGCTGGGAGATGTAGTTCTTCTCCAATCACCGGGGGGGGCCCGGGGGACTCCGCGCATGCGCAGAGCGCGCCCCCGCCCTCCTTCCCGCCCTGGGCCTTCGCTCGGGGGGAAGAGGGGTTGACCTGCTGGAGAAGCGCCCGCAAACGCCAGCTTTAATTAAAAAATACACTCCTTTGCCATGGCCCGCGAGGGGCCCTGCTGCCCGCCAGAGAGCCCCGAGGCCTTCAGCAGGCTTTGCTGGGGCCCATAACGGGCCCTGCTGCCCTCCAGAGAGCCCTGGGATCTTTGCCGGCCTTCGCTGGGGCCTTCCCAAGGGTCAGGTTGGGGTTTGGGGGCGCGGGCCGGGGTTTTTGAGAGGGAAAGGGCAGAGCCCCACGTCTGTGGGGCTGCGAAGGGGCTGACAGGGAAAGGTGAGGGCTGCCAGAAGCTTTTAGTCCTGGCTGCTTTTGCGCGGGAGCAATGGATGGAGGTCCGCGTCCTTCCTGGGCTCCGTCTCGGTTTAGGCTGAAGGTTAGGTTTCGGAGAGAGAGAGAAAGCGAAGAGCCCCAGTGTGAGAAGGGGCAGAGAACATCAGTTCTCATAGGGCGAGGGACTGAATAGGGGCATCCTAATTAGCACGGAGGACAAAAAGAGTGCTCTGGGATGCAAAGAAAGCCTGAGGAGGGACCCACCCAGCACCGTCCAGTACCCACCCAAAGCCCCAGGACCCTTCTAGTGCCCCCAGTACCTCCCCAGATCCCCACTACCCTCAAAAGTCCCCCCGATACCCTCCCAGAGCCCCTAGTACGCCACAGAGCCACCCAGGACCCTCCAGCTTTCTCCAGCACCCCAGCCTCCTGGTACCCACCAGAGCCCCCAGGGCCCTCCCAATATCCCCAGTACGAGAGCCACCCAGGACCCTCCAGCTTTCTCCAGCGCCCTCATCAGAGCCCCCCCCCCAAGACCCTCCCAGAGCCTCCTGGTACCCACCAGAGCCCCCAGGGCCCTCCCAATATCCCCAGTACACTCCCAGAGCCCTCCCATAGCCTCCAAAGACTTCGAGGACCTTCCAAGTGCCCTCGGAGCACCCCTCCCCCCTCCCCAAGCCTCCAGAACACCCCAGAGCTCCCAAGACCATCCCAGAACCTCCCAGTAACCCTGCTGAGCACCCAAGTACACCCTAAAACTCTTCAGGACCCCCAAGAGCCACTCAAGACCCAAAAAAAAACTTGAGGCCCCCCCCCCCCACGCCCCCAGTACCCTCCAGTTCGTACGTTTGTGTTAAGTCACAATATTTTTTTTTTTTTCCTTCGTGGCCTGAGCGTCTTGGCCCATCAGCTCTTCGCCGGTTGATGTTTTTGCTGAAGATATGAAGGTTTTCGATCCCCTTCCAAGGACAGAGCCGGAGCTGTGGGTGCTCAGTGGTCTACAGAGATCTCCACGCTTGGAAAGGAGACGTCTTCAGTCGATAGGGTTTTAAGAGTGAGCAATGCTTTGGCAAAAGGGTTTTTAAAAACCCAACGATAACCTATCCGGAGAGCTCCAACGCACCTGCAAAGGCCACTGTGAGATAATTTCGATAGGTGATGTGAGCGTTCTCCGGGGTCACCTTGCAGACGGAGACTCGTTCAATTCCCCCGTCGCCCCCAAGGTGGCAGTGCCACCTCAGGCCAGCACAGCGCCCAACTAAACAGAAAAGGGATTCTCTACGTTTTTCACTGAAACAAACCACGAGACGCTTTTTAAAGCCTACCGTAAACACAGAAACTTAAAGAAAAAGGGTTGGTGAGCTTGCAGTCTCAACCGAAAGGTTTAACGTGAAAACCTTTTTCTTTCAGAATGGGTTTTGCCACCCCTGTCGGAAACAAGCGCCGTGCCTGATGATGGGTTGTGTTGCGTGGGTGCGATGGAGCTGCAGCGCCAGCGACAGCATTTATTTTTCGGTATCATCATCGTGAGAACTTACATCAACGTGAAACCAGGGACATCAGCTACTTTCTCCCCCCAACACTTTTGGCAGCGGTGCGATGGTCTGTACCCTCCCTTCCCAAATCATAGGCATCGTTTGGAGAGAAACATCATTTGTGGAGAGGTTTTGTGAGAGGTCCTTACATGGGGGAGCTCTGCCAGGTGAGACAGTACCAGCTGGAATTCCCTCTGCCACCCGTTCCTGCCTCCAGAGACCAAATATAGGATTTTTGGACAGTGAAACCAATCTTTTATTTTTCAAAGAAATTCTGCGATCTCATCAACGTCACACAGAGAGAAAGTATTTGTGTCATCGTAGCAGTACTCAATGCGAAACTGGAGAGAGGAAAACGTGGTCCCCATTATAACTGTAGGTATCGCAGTTTTACTCTGAAAGAAACCCTTTCTTCCCCCCAAAAGAAGTCACTAGGTGCCTGCAAATCATACTCCAAAATCCTCCCATGTGAAGGACTCCTTCCCAGCCTGTTAGACAGGCTGACCTAACGGAAGGAGTTTGCCCACAGAGCCAGAAAATGATTCTTGAAGTCAGTAGATCCATGCGAGCGTAGCATCAGGGGTTTAACTGCAGCCCCAGGAGTCCTCTCTGAAGCGCAGGGTCCGTCTATATCAGCGGGTAAGAGGCATAACTGGCGATCCCGCAATGGTTCGCGTGGTTTCTTGACATGCGGATATAGCCCTCGTCACCAAAACGCACGCCCCAACTTTTGGGACCGGAAACAGACAGACAGACATGAGAAAAATTGAATTCCTTTTTCTGGAAGTGAAGCGGCAGCTTTATCAACATGACAGCCTTGAAGTGTTTTCATTCACTGCTTCACGGGATTTCTAATCCCGTATTAAGTTATGACAACGCTCATCAACATAAAGGGAACTTAAGGCGGGTGTAAGTGTATTTTAAATGCATTTACAGTTCCTTCACGCTGCTAGGATGCTTTGACGTGGCTAAGCGTGAACCCTTAGGGAACAGTTTAAGGACCAATACCAACTTTCAACTCTACAACACCCCCCACTGCACAAGCACCCAACTGATCTCCCTCTCATCTGTATAAATACCGGTCGTTACAGAATTGTGAGGATGTCAGCCTGAGCGGTGGGAGGTTGCCTAGGAGAAGCCTACCCCTATAGATAGTGAGCATATAGGTAACGCGTTCGGTGATACACGGTCGTGCCCCTACCTGTTTTTCACAAGCCAGTAATCCTTATCATTTAGGGTGCCGTAGCCGATCACGAGCACTCCGTGATTCACCTCCTGTGTGCACCGGGGGTCGTCATACACACCTGGAAGAAAAGGAGTTTTGGAAGCGTGTCATCAGACCAGAAGACCTCGTCTTTGAGTCGTCAGCGGGACCGAATTCAACCTGCAGCATAGTCACTAACGCTGCTACCTTAGGTTTTGTCATATTGGTGCCTTCATCCAGGAATTAAGCCCCAACTTGCCAAATTCCACCAAACGTCATAAGCTTTACGTGCAGAGAGACACAGAAGGCTGTGAAGAAGATCTCCAGGGTAAAAGGACATACCTGACCTGTACAAGAAGAAGGTGGGCTGGGTGGCGTCAATGGCGACAGAGACTGGTCCGATGTTGGCTACAGCATCTTTCAGGGCGGCTTCGTCAGCGTATGGGAGCTCAACGTACTTGGAGCAAGTGGCGGCTCGTGTGGAAGCATTGTATCGACATGTGCCATTCTGGTGGGAACAAGGGGGGGTTGAGAAGAGGAGCATGAAGAATTCACCAGGAACATCTCAAGACTTTCAGGTACGTGTTTTCTATCAGCTCTCTTTTACCCTGTGCTACCCCGTTCTTCACTTTTCTTTGACCACCATTTTTCTATACACAGGATTACAGAAAAGATGGCTGGAAGGACCCGAAGAGACCATCTTGTCTATCTCACTTCCCCACACCGAGAGCGGCCAAACCATTTCAACAGAATTCGCTGCCTTTTTTCTAGAAACCTCCAATCACAATACTCCTAGCACTTCCCTAGAGAAACTGTCCTTGCTTCCTCATCCATCCCATCAGAAGGCTCCTCGTCATGTTTAACCTAAATTTCTTCTATTGTAAATTAAGCCCACGGCTTCTCATTCTCCCTCTGGACACAGAGAACGGCGTCTTTTGTCTCTGTAGCTGCCTTATGCATGTTTGAAGACTTGTATTCCACTTTTCTCTCTTGGACTGAGCTGCTGTTACTTTGACCTGTTTCCACAGGCCGTGTTTTCAAGACACCGGGTCATTTCAGGGCCTCTCTTGTCTCCGGCCATCAAGACTCTCAGCACTAGGATCTTTATTTTCTTATGGCTCTTTCCTTACGACCTTGCAGCAGTCATACAGCATCTGTTACAGGCAACTTTTAAAAAACCGATTGTATGAACGTCGTTCACCGGAAACCTCTGCCCACTGAAATGGTAGAAATATGAATACCCCATTTTTCAACTACAGAAGATGGAGTAATACAGAGAGCTGAGAACAGGACCCAGGACTCCTGTCACATTTTTCCCTTCCGTGTAGTACATTGCCTCATAATTTATGTAGGACAGAAATAAACATGCAGAAATTCTGGCTCCCAGTCCAGTCATTCACCTATGAGGAAAAAAAAGAAGTCTAAAGGTCCCTTCCCCGGGTCTGAAAGAATCAGCTGCAAAGGCTGATTACATGACACGAGACTGGTAGAAACCAAGACAGAGGGAAATCAGTGGGAGAGGAGGAGAAGGGTGTCTACGCAGGAGAGCAGAACGAATGGCCGTGTTGCTTCCACGCTCGTGTGTTCCGCAGATTTCACGTGCTGTCTAGGTCCGATGCCTACCTGAGCCGTGTAGGGGTAGGAATCGCCCGAGTCAATCCCCTGGTTGTCGATGATGTACTGGAAAGCAAAGGTCATGAAACCTCCACTGCAGCCTTTGTTCCCATACATCATGGAGCAGTCAACGAGGTTCTGGGTGCTCAGGGACACCAGCTTCCCCGTCTTCAGCTTCACCTGGGCTTCGAGGGCTCCCACGGCACTGAACGCCCAGCACGACCCACAGGCGCCCCGGCAAAAGCCACAGAGATGCTCAGACCAAGCACGGGACCGAGACACGAAGAGGCACAGAGGGAGCTTCGCACCTGATTCTTCACATCCGTGACGCATCCCTTCTCCCTCCAGTCCACCGTGTCCGGGACTTTCCCGCCAGGCTGTGGTCGGTACGTGGAGGTCCGGTTTGACCGAGGAGCGACGTTCAGCCCAGTTAACAAAGCTGCCACTTCCTCGCTGGTCTGGTGGGAAAAGAAAACACCGGCTCATGATCTCCTTGTCTCTGGTAAGTCCTACACTGGGTGTGTTGGAGGTGGATTTCCCTTGAACAGTCTGAGCTGCAGGAGTTAGCAGGTTTGTGGAGTCCTGGGCTTTTTATTTTTTACATTTAATTTCTAGCCATTCATTGGAAAGGGCAAGAAAAAGAAAATACAAAGCTTAACTCCAGCGCCAAAAATCCCTAGAAGCCGGTATGTTTCATTAAACAACACTACAACCTTGGAACATCGAAGAGGGGTGATTTGCAAATATATATAATGACCAGGACCAGGTCCGCGCACCCCAAATGCTGCATTAAGGAGGAGTCATTTCCTCACACCAGATTGCCTCACGCCAGTAGGCTGAACACAGGAATGTCTGAGCAGTTTGTCCACGGCTGCTGGAGTCCACAAGAAGAGGATGGGCTGAGAAGGGTTGGGAGTTTTTCCACCCCTGACCCACTTAAATTCCTTGTTAAATCAACCTCGTGGGTAATTAGAGACAAAGACAAGCCCCTTCTCAGCAGCACAGCCGGCACCTACCATGTCTCCCAGGTGGTTCATGCCCAGCTCGTAGGAGTGCAGCCCCAGCGAGTGCTCCAGATTGTGCAGCATCACGAGCCGCAGGTTCCTCTCCCACGTCGCGCGCCGGTCCCCTTCCTCTTTCTGAAATCAAACGCAGCCTCGTGGTGTGCAGCAACAGCCCCTGCAGCCGTTTCACCCCGTTTTATCCCACAAAAGCTTGTCGGGAGCCCCTGCCAAACCACCCCTGGGAACCAGCAGTGCCTCGAAGCGCCGTCGGCTCTTCTCCCTGCTGCGTGATGCGGCGGATGGTCACGCTGGAGCAGCACCCACCACATCGGCACCCCTAAGCCACCTCCACCCCGCCAAGACGCCCCTACCTCGTGGCGGTACTCCTTGCCGTAGGTTTTCTTCCAGAGCTGCCAGTGCCAGTCCAGCGCAGGGTCAGGGTGTCCCAGTGCCACCGCAAGCGCGGCCAGGAAGGCGATGGAAGCCAGCAGCTTCATCCCGCTCAGCCGGGACCAGGGAGTCGAATCGACCTGGGAGCTGAGGGCTCAGAGCTGGAGCCGTGCTTGACCCCTTAAGTGACAAATCCGGTTTGGTAAGGGAGGCAGAACGGTGATGACATCCCTGACCTGGACTCCCTGGCGTGCCCTTCACGGGGTTTCTACACTGGGTGATGCCAACAGCTCCTGTCCTGCCTGCCCAGACAAGCACCTGCCCTGCTCGCCTGTTGCGTACCCTCAACCCCTGCGAGATGGGAAGAGAAATCCCATCCAGGACTCGGAAACTTCCCTCGGGGAGAGAAGTCTGCTGGACCCAACCCCTGCCCGTGCGGACACCGACATGCAGGGACAAATCCAGACACGCGCCTCATCTCACGGTTCCACCCTGCCCGAGAAACCCTCCCCCAAAGGAGGCTTACGCATCGCCTGGTCAAGTGGCTGTTTTGACAAACCTGTGTTTTCCAGCACCTTGAAAAGCAAAAACAAAAAATCCTATTTTCATCCAGCTGAGGTCCACCAGCTCCTGAGGATGGGCTACCATGAACAATTCAACTACCCAGAGAGGGCTTGGGGGAGATTAGAGATAAGATGGAGCCAGAGTCAACACAAAAATACTGTTCCTTCAGTTTTACTTCCTCAAAGCTCAGTCCTCCCAGAAGGGTGTTAAAATACAAAAGCACCCAACATACCTGAAACGGCTTCTTCTGGTGGTGGGTACCGACCTTCAGCTCCCCGGGCAGTGCGCCTGTATGGGGTAGGGGGGATGCCGGGGACAAATCCAGCACGTCCCCACTGCTGGGACGCCCAGGACCTCTGACACACGGCAGCTGCAACTCATTGGACAAATCACGAGTCAGGAAATGCTCTGATTTCATTTTCACTTTGCTGGGAACTGGGCTTGCTGCACCACTCACGGGGTTATTTGAAGCAGTACCCTCAATAACATCAGAAAATGAGTGCAGCTGAGAGTTTCCTATTTCCAGCACCCCAAAAATTAATGGCAAGGCTCCCGCGGTGGTTTATGTGGCTTGCGGGGCCAGCGGGCAGGAGTCACGCTCCTCTGATACGATTTTTGCGTTTTTGTGATTTGGTGCTGAGCTAAGAGACAGGATGAGGTCGAGCACGGAGCCTGGCTCCTGGTTTGAACTGGGTAGACGTGAGCTCCCATCTCAGCTCAGCGGTGTACCGACCAGACCAAAACCAGTGCTTGGCGGGGGGGGAAATAAAAATCACATTTATTCACTTTTAACAGTGGGGTAGCACAGATGGGAAGACGTGGTTAAAATGCAGTCATGGGATGGAGCTGAGCTGGCCAGCCTCAGCGCCGCGGGGACGGCAGAGGACACATTTAATGCACATTACATTGCAGTCAGGCTGAAAACGCAGTCAAGCAAAGTCTCCAGCTGCCTGGAAATCACGCTCCAGCCTCCGGTCAGGGCATCCTGCGGGTTCCCACGAAGGACAGCCAGGCAGGAGGGTGCATTTCCCACCACTACGAAGCACCAGGGGACATAAAATGGCTGCAAGAAACCATCTTCTAAGAGAAGCGGAGGAAGCAAAACAGTTTCTCAAGAGCTTTGAAGATGCAGTTGAGTCATTTTCTAAAAAGCTGCCAGAGACTGCAAGAGTCGGCAATGACAACAGAGAGCCCTCCACCTAAATAACTGCAATAATTCCCAACAGATTATCCCTTATTAGTGGGTAAGTTCCTGGGGAGGGTGAATGAGGTGGTCATACTTGACGAGACCCTCGAACAAGCCAACTGCGACCGCTCCTAATTTCTGCTGCTTATCTGTAGAAATGCAACGGGATTCCTCGAGGCGGGAAGGCTGGGTTAGAGCCAGGCACACTCGAGGTCAGCGGGGTGAGTGGTGGCATCTCAAGACGCGTCCTTGAAGCAGGGAACCCTCTAGATCTGGGGGTAAGCGCCGTAGCTGGCAATCCCGCAGTGGTTTCCACGGTTCCTCGCCATCCGGATATAGCCCTGCTCACCAAAATGCGCACCCCAACTGTTGGAAGAAGAAAGAAGCAAAAATTAGACAACAGGAGGCAGCTGCCTCCTTCCGCACCACCCCTCACCCTCACTTTTTTCTCTCCCCACCCCTTTTTTTAAATTTTTGTTCAACTCATGCTTCCTCCCCAGCAGCCAGAGGAATAGCCAAATTCGCATCTTTTGGCCAAAAAGGCTGAACCTCCTGACTGCTTCCCTGCCAGATTTTGTTGCCACTAACTCTTCTAAGGGGGGGCGCAGAGGAAAATCACTTATTTTCTATGTGCTGGAGTGAGTCAAGACCACCAGGGAAACACCAGGTAAAGGTGAATGGATTAGTTTTGTATATTAAAAATACATTATTTAAAAAAAAAAAATCCTACCAAGGACAGAGATGAGAGACAGAGGAGGAAACGGGGGGGGGTTTAGCCCAGCCCTGACATGAGGATAAAGGAGCTTTGTCGACAGAACTGTCCACAGTTGGGATTTTTTTTTTTTGTTGTTCTTTTTTAAAAAGATAATGGTTTTCAGTTGCTGAATGTAGCTTTGCTGACATCGCAGGTTTGGTTTTTTTCCAGAGATGTGTCTGTCTGAGCAGGACTCTTCCGTTTCAGCACTTTGTTTCTTCTTGTTCTGCATTTTAGACAGTGAAAAACGCGTTCACAAAATACATTTTAATGCAAGGGGCAGCCCAGCTGCAATGATCCTTGAGGCTGTGCCTCCAAATTGGCCGGAGGGGGTTCGCCAGCATGTCCCCAAATCAAACCAGCTCGGTTTCTCTCTCCGAGAAGCACCAGCCCTTTGCGCTGACTCAGCATCCAGGAATGTTGGAAACCCTGGTGTTTCCTACAGAGCAGAAATCCCATTTTTTGAGCCGCCTCGCAGCACTGAGGAGTTAGCAGGTGCGTTTTGGGTGACATACGTCGATTTGGGTTTCTAGGGCTTAATCAAGGGCCCTTTACATCGCGGTGGTGATGGAGCCGAGCCCTAAACACGTCTAAAGAAAGCTGATGGGCATCTAAAAGCGCATCGCTGGCATGTCTTTGAAACCTCCAGGGTGCCCCTCGGAGCGGAGGCTGAAAGGAAAAGCTGCTCGGCGGCTGGGTTTGCTGTACCTGTTTTTCACGAGCCAGTAGTCCTCCCCATCCGAAGAGCCATAGCCGATGACGAGCACGGCGTGATTCACCTCCTGAGAGCAGCTCGGGTCATGGTAGATACCTGGAAGGCATTTGGAAACAGCCTTCGGACAACTTGCCCTAAGTCACTGCCCGAACGGGAATTAAATTCACTCTTTGGGAGGCGTCACCAATGCCTGTCGCCAAGAATGAGGGCAACACAAGCTAAACGCAAGTCAAAGCTGAAATAATTTACATTTAAGGAAGCTGGGTCACGGGAAAGAAAACACATCCCTATCTTGAGATCCCCTGGAAGACCCACCAGCTTTGTACAAGAAGAAGGTGGGCTGACTGGCATCAATGCTGACAGAGATGGGTCCCACGTTGGCGACGGCATCCTTCAGCGCAGCTTCATCGCCGTGCGGCAGCTCGATGTACCTGGAACACGTGGCTGCCCGCGCCGTCGGGTTGTAGCGGCACGCACCGTCCTGGCAAACGAAGGTAAGGGGGAAAACGCGTCAGATCCTGCGCAGAGTCCTGCTCTGCGTTATGTGAGTCAGAACTAATGCTCGCGGCATTAAAGACGGACAATTCCATGGTTTTCCAAAGTGGATTTCCTCTGGAAGCAACAGGACTATTAATTCCTCCATTTTAAGCTGAGCCAGCCTAAGCGTTGCCCAGATCCGATGCCTACCTGAGCCGTGTAGGGGTAGGAATCGTCCGAGTCAATCCCCTGGTTGTCGATGATGTACTGGAAAGCTTTGGTTCTCCATCCGCCACCGCAGCCTTTGTTCCCATAGCTCCTGGTGCAGTCAACGAGGTTCTGGGTGCTCAGGGACACCAGCTTCCCCGTCTTCAGCTTCACCTGGGCTTCGAGGGCTCCCACGGCACTGAACGCCCAGCACGACCCACAGGCGCCCTGGCAAAAGCCCCAGAGAGGCTCAGGTGCTGCCCCACGGGACCAAGACGTGGGGAAGCACAGAGGGAGCTTCAAACCTGGTTCTTCACATCCGTGACGCATCCCTTCTCCCTCCAGTCCACCGTGTCCGGGACTTCGCTGCCAGGCTGCGGTCGGTACGTGGAGGTCCGGTTTGACGGAGGAGTGACCTTCAGCCCAGTTAACAAAGCCGCCACTTCCTCGCTGGTCTGGTGGGAAGGAGCACGGAGGCATTCGCGACGTGCTGAGGTTTACTTTGCGCAACAGGAGAGCGGATCCATCCACGCATCCCACCCCACCGAAAGGACCAGGTTTATCCTCGCAGCCTCCGGGGACTGAGGCACGTGGTTGCGGCATCACCAACACGGCGCGTTTCATCCCCCTTGACCAAACAGATGACTTCACGCTTGAGCCTCACGGCGCGGCCGGCACCTACCATGTCTCCCAGGTGGTTCATGCCCAGCTCGTAGGAGTGCAGCCCCAGCGAGTGCTCCAGATTGTGCAGCATCACGAGCCGCAGGTTCCTCTCCCACGTCGCGCGCCGGTCCCCTTCCTCTTTCTGAAATCAAACGCAGCCTCGTGGTGTGCAGCAACAGCCCCTGCAGCCGTTTCACCCCGTTTTATCCCACAAAAGCTTGTCGGGAGCCCCTGCCAAACCACCCCTGGGAACCAGCAGTGCCTCGAAGCGCCGTCGGCTCTTCTCCCTGCTGCGTGATGCGGCGGATGGTCACGCTGGAGCAGCACCCACCACTTTCTTCCAGAGCTGCCAGTGCCAGTCCAGCGCGGGGTCAGGGTGTCCCAGTGTCACCGCAAGCGCGGCCAGGAAGGCGATGGAAGCCAGCAGCGTCATCCCGCTCGGCTGGGACCGGGGAGGGCAGTGCCAGACCCCAGCCTGGGGGTTTTATTTCCCCACCGATTCCCAAAGCCACCCCCATTCCCCTTAGTGCCTTTTTCCTTGGCGAGGGGCTGTCTCCGGTCACAGAGCGATGCTCTGCGGCCCCAGTGCCACCATGACACCCCTCCCGCACGCGCACCTGCAGTGCCACCCCCCCCCCCAAGAAAGCCCTTTCTAAGGAAACTTCGCCTATCCCCATGT
>NW_008795479.1:34197-38204 GCF_000699145.1 Aptenodytes forsteri
CCCGCCGAGTCCCCCCCTCCCTCGTGGCGGTACTCCTTGCCGTAGGTTTTCTTCCAGAGCTGCCAGTGCCAGTCCAGCGCGGGGTCAGGGTGTCCCAGTGTCACCGCAAGCGCGGCCAGGAAGGCGATGGAAGCCAGCAGCTTCATCCCGCTCAGCTGGGACCGGGGAGGGCAGTGCCAGACCCCAGCCTGGGGGTTTTATTTCCCCACCGATTCCCAAAGCCACCCCCATTCCCCTTAGTGCCTTTTTCCTTGGCGAGGGGCTGTCTCCGGTCACAGAGCGATGCTCTGCGGCCCCAGTGCCACCATGACACCCCTCCCGCACGCGCACCTGCAGTGCCACCCCCCCCCCCAAGAAAGTCGCTTCTAAGGAAACTTCGCGCATCCCCAAGTATTTCCTCTGCCAACTTTCCGCCTCCATCGCTGCGGCAGCTCTCGAGGAAAAGGAGCAGTCGAGGGACACGCACCAGGGAGGTGGAGATGAACTCCGTCCCGCAGACGAGTGCAAAGGGACCATTTCTGCCTGTTCTCCAGCCAAAAATCACCCCAGGGAGATGTCTCACCTGCCTGCCCGGCCACGGTGCAGCTTTAGTATTTCCTCTGCCAACTTTCCGCCTCCATCGCTGCGGCAGCTCTCGAGGAAAAGGAGCAGTCGAGGGACACGCACCAGGGAGGTGGAGATGAACTCCGTCCCGCAGACGAGTGCAAAGGGACCATTTCTGCCTGTTCTCCAGCCAAAAATCACCCCAGGGAGATGTCTCACCTGCCTGCCCGGCCACGGTGCAGCTTTCCACGGAGCCCGGCTCGGCCTCGGGGGGGCCTGGGACAGCACAGGGGTGCGAGGAGGTCCCTCCGCTTGCTGCCGCCAGGAGCCAGTGAACGAGGAAACGCTCCGATTTCACTTTCTTTTCACAGCATTCTGGTCTTAAACAACC
This sequence comes from Aptenodytes forsteri, assembly GCF_000699145.1. Lineage (NCBI taxonomy): Eukaryota > Metazoa > Chordata > Aves > Sphenisciformes > Spheniscidae > Aptenodytes > Aptenodytes forsteri. The sequence goes on from NW_008795479.1 coordinate 35,132, forward strand.
CTGACGGCGCATCCTGGCAGGCCCCGATGAGTTAACCAGCATCCCTCATCCTCTCCATCGCCCGGCCCGGCCATCCGCCACCCACGTTTTGGTGCGTGGCTGTGAGCGGGAAAAAGAAACTTATTTTTAAGTGTCTAAACTTTTTTTTTTTTTTTTTTTTGGCGTGAGTTTTTAAAGCGAACGTCACCTTCCCTTCCTGCTAGGGCTGGCCCTGAGCTTTGCTGCAGTCGTTTGTCAATTTGTTTCATTAAAAGGAGCGCTTGGATTTGGGTTTTTGGGGCGGCATGGGGGTTTTGGCTGCGAAACGCCACCCAGCCCTGGCACAGACCTTTACCCCGAAGCCACGGCGCTGCAGCCCGCACCGGCTGTTTATTCATTGCTCCGCTTTCTTCTCCCTCCTTTCCCCCCGCCCCGTTTCTTCAACCCGTCTCAGGGGTCCTGCAAAACCAACCAGGATTTTGCAAAAAGACCCCGGCAGCATCTTTTTTTCCCCGCTTCGCCCCAGATTCAGTTGAGTTTTACCATCGGCTCCTGCCCCCTTGGGAAAGGGAAGGACTTTTCCACCGCTGCAGCCCCATCCCACCACGGGGCCAGGACAGCACAGAGCAAACCAGCCCGAGCGTTTATTCCCAATAGTGTTTATTTTAAAAATAAAGTCATATCGTTCTCTGCAGCCCCCACGGGGATGCAGGGTGGAGGGGGGAGACAGATCCGTGCTCTCCGTGGGGGATATTCCACCTGCGGCGCTGCCCGCGCGCTCCCGCAGGCGGAGGCCGGCGTGGGACCTTTGCACAAGCATCTCCGGACGGATCAGACTCTCTGGAGCCGGCCAAGCCCGACCCCGAGTGTCTGCGGCCGCGGGAAGGCAGAACTGGGCACACACGGTGCCGGCACGGCAAAGGAGTCCCGGGAAAAGAGAGTTGGGGGGAGCCGATCACAGCCGTTCCTCTGCAGCTGGGGGGGTCTCTCCCCTTTCCCGGGGGGAGATTTCTCATGGAGAGGCAGAGATCCACCCCCCGGAGCGACGTCAGCTTCGGAGGTTGGGAGCGAAAAGGCCGAGTTTGAACACAGGGAAGCAGGGAGGGCGGCTGGATGCGGCGCGGGAAGGGAGCGCGCCGGGAGCGCTCACATCTTGGGGAAGCTGGCGAGGTTGGCGATGCCGCAGGCGTTGTTCATGTTGCGCGCCAGGAGGACGTAGCCCTTGTTGCCCCACTCCTTGCCCCAGCTGTGAGGAGAAAAGGCAGAGCCTGAGCCGCCGGCAGAGCCGCCGGCAAACCCCGACCCGGTGAAAAGCAGCCCCGCCGTCGTGCCGTACCTGTTCTTGATGATCCAGTGCTTGGTGCCCTTCTGCGTGCCGTAGCCCACCGCCAGCACCGCGTGGTTGATGTTTTCGGCATTGCAGTTCTCGTCATAGTACACGCCTGGGGGACGGGACGGATGGTTACGCGCCGGATAAACCACCCGGCCGTGCCTCAGTCTCCCCAAGCTGCCCCGCGGCCAGTTGGCACCGGAGGGGGTTCCCCCCCAGCCCCTCACCCCGGCTGTAGAACTGGAAGGAGGCCAGGCTGGCGTCGATGCCCACGGAGACGGGTCCGATCCTGGCCACGGCCCTCTTCAAAGCCTTCTCGTTCCCTTCGGGGATTTCCCGGTAGCCGCGGCACTTGGCTGCCTTCCCGGTGGGGCTGTACATGCAGCTCTCATCCTGCGTGGGACCGGCGAGGTCGAGGTGAGATGGGGACGGGAGGGCAGTCGGGGGGAGAGCAGATGGAGACCTTACCCCCCCTCCCAGCCCCGGACCTGGCCGATGTAAGGGTAGGCATCCTCCGAGTCGATGCCGCGGTTCTGCCGGACGTACTCGAAGGCGTTGGTCATGTAGCCGCCCCCGCAGCCGTCGTTGTTGGTCACGCAATCCACCAGGTTTTGGGGGCTGAGGGAGAGCAGCTTCCCTGTCTTCCGCTTCAGCTGCCCCTCCAGCGCGCCCACCGAGCTGAAAGCCCAGCACGAGCCGCACTGGCCCTATGGGGACACGATGGGTGACACCGGGGTGCCACCCCGCCCTGGGCACCCCCGGGAGCACCCTGCTTACCTGGTTCTTGACAGGCGTCACGTAGCCTTTCCTCCTCCAGTCCACGGCAGCCGGGGCTCTCTCGGTCCAGTCGGGGACGTAGAGCGTCTCGTTGCGACGTGGGCGGCCACGGGGCACCTTCAAGCCCGTCATCATCCTCACCACCTCCTCGCTGGTCTGGGGAAGGAGCCCGGGGTGGATGGGCGCAGCCCTGGGACTGGTGGGCAGAGCAGCACCCAAGGGTGCTCGGTCCCCTCTCAACCGTCCCCCGCCAGCGACACTCACCATGTCGCCCAGGTGGTTCATGGCCAGCTCGAAGGTGTGGACGCCCAGCGCGTGCTCCAGGTTGTGGGTGTTGATGTACCTGAGGTTCTTCTCCCAGATCAGCCTCCGCGCCACCTCGTCCGCCTGCACCACGGGGTGAGACGGCGCTGGGCGGAGGGGTCCTGCCCACGGCCCCCACAACCACCGCGGGGACACCCCCAAGGACACCAGCACCAGCCCCACGGGGACGTCACCAGGGTGGTCCCCAGCTCCCCCCAGGAATCCCCCAGGGGCCGGTCCCCTCCCGTGGGGCTCTGCCGTACCTTGCCGTTGTACTGCTTGCGATAGGTTTTCTTCCATAGGTCCCACTGGGTGTTCAGCTCCCGCTCGGGGTGCAGCTGGGCCACCGCCGCGGGGGCCAGCAGGGCCAGCAGCGTGGGCCACCACATCCTGGGGAGCGGGGACAGGGACTGAGCCTGGGAGGGCTGGACGGGGGACAGGACCCTGTGCCCACAACCACGTCAGGCTACAGGGGGCTGGGACCCCTGGGCCGGCCCGAGCGCCGGGCTAAAAAAAAAGGCTGGGACCTCTGTGCCCACCCAAGCGCCGGGCTGTAGGGGCCAGGACCCCGTGCCCATCCAATTTCAAGGCCACGGGGGACCTCTAAGCACCCGCTATTGAGCCAGGAGGGACTGGGCCCCCAGAGCAACCCCGTTAATGGGGGAGACCAGAACCCCGTCCCGT
>NW_008795479.1:38418-38774 GCF_000699145.1 Aptenodytes forsteri
GGGTGTTCAGCTCACGCCCGGGGTGCAGCTGGGCCACCGCCGCGGGGGCCAGCAGGGCCAGCAGCGTGGGCCACCACATCCTGGGGAGCGGGGACAGGGACTGAGCCTGGGAGGGCTGGACGGGGGACAGGACCCTGTGCCCACAACCACGTCAGGCTACAGGGGGCTGGGACCCCTGTGCCCACCCAAGCGCCGGGCTGTAGGGGCCAGGACCCCGTGCCCATCCAATTTCAAGGCCACGGGGGACCCTAAGCACCCCGCTATTGAGCCAGGAGGGACTGGGCCCCCAGAGCCACCCCGTTAATGGGCTGGGGGAGACCAGAACCCCGTACCCACCCCATTGACAGGCCATGGAA
>NW_008795479.1:39745-41148 GCF_000699145.1 Aptenodytes forsteri
GGGCTGAGCACCCACTGCTTCAGGAGAGGCACTACACGGCAGGATTAGACCCTCCCCAGCAACTTGGGGTCGTTGCGTGACATCCAGAGCAGAGGACAGGACCTCATCTCTGTCCCTAATGTCCCCCACCCAGGACTGCTTCCCCCGCCACCCCCCCGTGCCCAGTTCCGGGGGGCACAGGTAGGGCCCGGGGGGGGGGCGGGACCAGGCTCATCCCCGAGCCCAGGCAGCAACGCCACGGGGAAGCGGGGCCAGACGGTGCTTTCTGCGGTGACTGACACCTCGTCACGCGGCTCCCGCCGCGACAAGTCAGAAAACCTTGTTCACTGCCCGGAAGGCCCCGGTGTGACCCGGTGGCATCAGTCCCCTGTCCCAGGCACGCCACGCTGGGGACATCATCATCGTCATCCAGCTGTGGGCGCGCGGATGGACTGTCCTGGGCAGCAAGGGGCAGAGTTAAGGGGAGGGGAGCAGCACCGAGGCATGGATGCAGGCTGGAGTCACCTCTAAACTACACCCATGTCACCCCATCGCCCACCGCGGGGGTCCCCAGGGAGAGCGACCCGCACCCCCCGCGTGAGCTCACCCTCCCCGGCTGCCAAGAAAGGGGTGGCTGAGTCAGCCCGGGGCTCCGCCGCGGACTCATTGCCCTGAGCACGGGGCCCTGACTCGGCCGCGCATGACCGAGCAGCAAGGCCAGCGGCACGGGGACCAAACCGGGGGGAGCCGAGCATTTTAGGGGGCCACACTCCCTGCAGACGGGGCCAGAGAGAGATCAGAGGCGGGGGGAGGCGAGGCTGAACGAGGAGCACGGGGCTGTATCCCCCCCTCCGGCTGCAGGGCCCGAGGAGAACACGACGATCCACAAACCCGGAGATCACGGGACCGCTAACACGCTCCGGGCCACGACCGCGAGCAATTAAGAGGGGGAAGAAGGGCGGGAGCTCGGGGGAAAGGCAGCACCCAGGGGTCCGTCCCGTCTCTGCTGCCCCAGCATCGCTGCAAGGCCAAGGACGGGGATGGGGGCAACGCTGGTGTGACCGTGGCCCCAGCACGGGGGGAGGCAGAAACGAGACAAAGCTTTGAAAAAGGGAAAATATCTTATTGTAAAATCTCTGCTACATATAATCATCTGCAACTCCTGCAGCAAGAGGGAGCCCCGGGCCCAAAACAAGCCCCCTCGAGGAGGAGGTTTGGCTCCTGCCCGCCCCAAGCGATTGTATGATAAAATACCCGCCCCCCACATTGAAAAATAATACAATTATCAAAATGGGATGTGAAGGGAATAAGCCTCTGCCCGGCAGCTCCGTCCCACGTCGTCCTCCACCGCTCTGCAACGGCGCCGCGCATCAGCCCCTCCAACAGCCCACGGGGAGGGCCCAGCGACCCCGCGGCGGGGGGGG
>NW_008795479.1:41489-56510 GCF_000699145.1 Aptenodytes forsteri
GGAGGGCCCAGCGAGCCCGCGGCGGGGGGGCGGCAGACGCCGAGACCCCACCAGCCCCTCACCGGTCCTCGTCCTCCACTGCTGCCAGCGCCAAAGCCAGGCCAGCGCTTCCCCACAGGCTCCGCATTTGCCGACTGCTCCAGCTGGTTTCTTTTCCCCAGCGGCTTGAATTGTCCACGGCAGGATCCAAAATCAGGGGGCTACAGCAGCGACACCCACGCCAGCTCCGGGAGAGACGGGCTCTCGGCCGGGGGACACGCGGACCTGGAGGTCGTTGCTTCTCGTCCACGTGGCCCCCGGGGTCCTGGCGTGCTCGGGGCGGGGGGGGTTGTTTCGAAGCACCAGGGGCAAGTCCAGCTCCCGCTGCCGCCCTGGGACAGAGCTCAGCAGCTGAAGGACGTCGCTCCAGAAGGCGTCAGAGCTGTAGCTTCACAAAGGTCGAGTTCCCCGAGGCCCGATTTCTACAGAAATGGGAATTTTCCTCCTCCTTCGGCAGCCGAGCGCTGCTCCGTCCTCCGGCCGGTGGGGCGGGCAGGGCTCCGGCACTGGAAGAGGGTGCAGCTCAGCGCTGGTCCTTCGCGTGCCCCCTTCCCCCTGCAAGCAGGGGTCGCGAGCCCCAGCGTGAACACCCGGGATGGTTCACACCTTGCTGCTGTACAAGAGATTCTCCTCTAAGCCTGAGAAGACTCCACAGCCTGGCACCGGGGACGGCACGGGACGCGAGGGGCTGCTGCCCACGAGGAGGGGCCCGTCGGGGTTACTGCTGGTAGCAGTTTCCCTGGGTGAAAGGACGGGGATGGATCACGGGACGTTTCCGAACTCCCCAGTGGGAGGTTCCCACCTTTCCGGAGATAAATTTGGAAGTGGTGAAGTGAGAAAAAACAACTTCAAATCTTAGATTTTCCAACAAAAGCAGGGGAGGAGAAAAAAGGAAAGCTTTCTGCTCCACTACCAAGAGGAACCTCTCCGGGTCTCTGCAAGTACTGAAACGCGACAGGCAGCGTCGCAAACGTTTCAAAGCCTTCCCCGCACGGCCGTTACCCGCTAGGTACGTCTCCGAAATCTGCTCTTCGGAGGGTCTCCCCCATCATTGCACCACCGAGACCCGCGACTCCGAACACCACATCCCTTCCCTGCCCCGCGCCAGCAGAGGGGACGCTCGCGGCCAGCCCGGGGGTCTCAGGCAGCCCCACCAACGCGCAGGGAGGAGGGAGAACTGCCCAGATTTCACCCGAAACAAAACCAGGCCTCCAGGAAAGCTTCGCATTCTTCCCCCCTTGCAGCTGTGCCAGGTTTCCTTCCAAGTCGAACTCTGCAATGAACAAACGTTCCTGTTGAAGTCGAAGCAAGGCTTGCCATCACAGGGGGAATCAAGCTGCTCTTCCAGCCCCTACAGACCCTGAGGAGAGCAAGTGTGGTTTTTTTTTTCCACTGAAGAAGCCAGAAGATTCAAAGTCAAGGTTTAAAATTTAAAAAAAAAAAATTACATATATAAAAAAAAAATTTCTGTTCTCTATCTTCCCCTGCTCTCCTCCATTTTGTGATTTGGCAACCGGGTCGCCATATGGCATGAATTTCTCTTTAAGGAGACGGTGAGTGTGAAAGCGAATACTGCCATTCAGAGCGCGCAGTGAAAACGCAGCTCCTCAGCAAGCCCCCGAACAAAGCCAGGGCCTCTCTGCGCGGGGAACCCGACGCCCAGCTCCACGACGAAGGCAAGGAACTCCCATCTAGATGCGGTAAAATTGCACGGACAGCGCGGAGCGGTCCCGTCCCCCACCCCATAAGCTGACAAAAAGCCTGTTGAAACATCGGTTCACGGCAGCACAGAAACCATCAGCTGCAAAACTGATGCATCGAGAACAAAGCTACATAGATAATATTTTTTTTTTTATGGCTCGTAACTATCCCGTCATTCACAGGAACGACTGGGCCCCGAGGGATTTTACAGGTCGCACCGACTGGAGAGGCCCATATTCATTGCACAGTTCACAGAAGAGAGACGGCGTCCAAGCAAACACCGGCGTGCCTGCCAACACGGGAATCCCTAAATAAAGCACCCCAGACCGGAGAACGCGGCAACAACCCTCCAAAGACGGCCCAGCTTCCTCCGCGAAAGCCGGCTTACGACAAGGATTCTTACGCAGGCGTCCTCCAGAATTGCGTTATACAGGGTTAACGCTTGGAAGAGTTTCTTCCAACATTTAAAAAGTTACAATACTTTGTGTTTTATAGAAAAAGAGTCACGGTATAGAAGATCGAAATAAAACCAGTAAAAGCCACCTTATGAGTTTGGAGGGGCTGTCTGTACTCCAGACAGGAATCCCTCCGACCGACCCGGCGTGCAGAACGAAAACCGCTCGCGAGCGGCTCCGGAAACACGGGGCCTTCGGTCAATGAGCGCAGCTGCTCTCGCGGCACTCGAGTCCTGAAGCCTCCAGGCGAACAGTCCCCCGCTGCCAGCACCGCGCAGAGGAGGTGCCCGAAGCCACAGCATCCTCCTGCCGCACGGCCATCCATCCTCCGGGCTGTCGGGCAGAGTTTCGCCTCCAGAAGGTAGGAAGTGTTTAGAAAGTTCAGCAGTCTTTGAGAAAAAGACTTAGGTGTTTTCCTTTACACGTGGATATTATAGAGAGCTATAATCTGCTTCCCCTAGGGCTTATTTTATTCTGAAAAAGAAGGGAATATATTCAACTCTGGGAACTCTTCGTTGTTGTAGTTGGGTCCTTGGTCTCCCAGCATCGTCAGCATGTCCTGTGAGGATACAAGGAGAGAGTTATTACCTGGACTAGAAGGTCACGTCGGTAATTTAGCCACGGAGGAGTTTGCCAGAGCGGGTACTGCATACCAAGGCGGTCCCTCTCCTCCCAAGGGCACGGAGGGTTTGTGCCCGAGGCTACAGGAGAGCAGCCAATTTGAGTCGCGAGCAGCGATTGCACCGACTCCTTTGGAAACAGGGGGCAGCAAATCACAGGAAGAGTACGAACCCTCGGGAGTTACCTTCACTTTATTGGATCGGGGGGGTGTGTTTGGCTTTTTTGTTATTGTTTTTAATTGCAGCTAGAAGGGTTTAATTCAACTGCGGAGCCGGTAGAGTTTCACACTGATCCTGCAGCGGGCCAAGACACAAAGCCAGCCCAGCTGAGGCCTCTCTGCCCTCTCCCCTCCAGTTTCAGCTCCATCGGGTTATTCACAGGTTTGAGACCTCAGCAGATATTACAAACTAGAGGGACACGCTCCCGGCGCTTCAGCCAGCTGCCCACGCTTGGGAAGCAAAGACCGTTCGCTCCCACAAGATCGGCCCGCACCAGTCCTCGCTCGGGAGGTTAAAAAAGCACCGTCTTACTGAGAAGACCTCAGGCTGGCTTGGCTGCGGCTGCTGCACGTGTTGCTCCCCGGACGCTGGGCCGTGGTGCTGTCCTTGCCACTGCGGCCACATCCCCACGCCTTCGGCTGCCCGCGCCTGGAACGGGGCGGGGGTCTGCGCTGCCTCCGTGGCTGTTCAACAGAGAACAAGTCAGCAAACAGATTCCTGGTGCAGGGCTGTGGTTTCTGTGATCCTCTAACGGGACTGGGAAGCGCACAGCTCATTCTGCGGTGCCTGGTTGTTAACGGGGTAGGATCTCCCCTCCAGGAAAAGCCACTAAGCTGCCACGCGCGTTACGGCATTTGTCAGTACCCGTCTATGGGGCAGAACAAGGACGAAGGCAGGGGAGTCCCAGAGGGGTTTGTTTCCTCCCAGCCAGCCTTAAAACGGTTCAAAATTCATCTGCCCGGGAGCCTTGCGGTGGGACGACGGTTCAAGGTGACAAAGGCAGCGCTGGCCAAAGCGGGGATTTAGCTGTGCTCTCTACATTTGGGCATTCCCAACACACACGAGAAAAACGACGGAGAGCATATCACGCCAAGGCTGTTTCTGGCTGATGCTCCCGGCTTTCCTCCGAGGGGATTTTGTTGCCACCCCAGCCTCCCCAGCACCCCAAGCCACACTCACTGAAGCCCGTGCCACGGCTGGCGAGGTTCGGGTAAGCAGCCCCCGTAGGAGAAGCCGTAGAGCCAGGTGCTGCCATGGGGCTGAAGGAGGATGGGGTGCCTTGGAAAGTCCCCATGCTGAAGGAAGGGGGCCGAGTCTTCACCGTCTGGGATGCCACTTGCTGTAAGAGCAAGAAACAGGAGAGGAAGAGGAGAGAGGCATTTACTCTGAACCTCGTCTTAACTAGGGTGAGAAGTTGCTGGACTGGCCCCAAAGGGGAAAGCACACGGGCACACAGCGCTGCTCCGTCACTCAGCTAGACAGTTAGAGCAGGTTGATGCATGACGGCGAGAAGGGTCCGTAACGCAGTGGGGACTCGGGGCCTGCACCGAGGGTTCAGGCTTTGCTACCTGGGGTGCGAACGCTGGCCGTGTCCCTGGAGCCCAGTTGGTTCCGCTGACCTGAGCTGGGTTGGAGTGGCGTGAAATCTGTGCTAAGATCCGGCCCGCTGATGAGGGTTGCTGCTGAATAATGTTCACAGGAGGTACCATGCTGCTGCTCCTGGAAGACAGAAGAGGCACTCTTGGGACACTAGGTATCGCACGCAGGACGAAGAGGCACAAACACCACCCGTGCAAGTTACTGGGGGGGGGGGGGAAGGAGCCGCAAAAGCAGCGCCCACCATGCTGCCCGGCTGTGGACGCAACTGGCGGGAGCTGCTGGGTGTGGGCAAGGCTACTCTCACCCAGCCCAGCTCCTGGGCTTTTGTCTAAGCATGTCCATGTGGGGTAACTTGGCTCACGTGCCAGCGCCCACCATGCTGCCCTGCTGTGGACGCAACTGGCGGGAGCTGCTGGGTTTGTGGGCAAGGCTACTCTCACCCAGCCCAGCTCCTGGGCTTCAGTCTAAGCATGTCCAAGAGGCACAGCTACCCTGCAGACACGCTTCGGCAAGCAGCGGAGCAGAGGGGTATCAGGGAATCAAGGCAGTAGCTGGGGAGGTGAAGATGAGGGCGAGGACTGGCGCAGCAGAGGAGGGGCCGTGCTGACCCCGTGCACAGCCTCAAAGCTCCTGCACCTCTGACCAGGAGCAAAGCAGCACCAGGCAGGAGAGCAGGGGTGCAGGAGCCCTTCCCTCCCCCACCCCCCAAAGAAACCGATGCCTGGACGGGCATTTCTGTGCACGCTACATATTTATGGACAATCGCTGCCACGCAGAGAGGGGCCGGGAACACTCGGCTGGTGCAGAAGGACACACAAACAGAACAGGAACAACTGCAGGACAAGACAAAAATCAACATGAGGCCGTTCAACGTACAGCACAGGAAGCCTCACCTGAAGTTCTCGGCAGGTCGCGATGGGGTGAAAGTGTTTCCCTGCGTAAAGAGGGGCTGGTTGGCAGGCACCGTGCTGGCGGGAATGGCTTTGTTCTGGTCTGTGGAGAGAGGTTGATTCACGTTAGGGCTGAGAAAGTCTCTGCAGGAGGAACAGGGACAGAGAACCAGTTGCAAGAGACGTGCCTGTGTGAAGGAAGACTGTTTTGAGCCAAAGCATCAAACATGACTGTTCCTTATGCAGACACGGACTCCAGATGGTTTTGTAAAAGCCTGTTTAATTTGATTTCCTCTCCATTTTCTAATAAACTTCGCATTAAGGTCCTCTGCGGTTAGAGCATCCACTACGTTCTGTGCTCAGACTAGACACACAGAGAACTGCTCTCTGAGGACAAGCGGGAAGGAGCAGACTGAGGCAGGCAGCAAGACCAGAGCAAGAGACACCTTCTCACCCACTCCCTCCCCACACCTCTCCAGCAAAATGTTGGCTGCAGGACAATTCGCTGCCACAACAGCACATCGGCGTAGACAGGAATTATCCACCCGCCGTCAAACATCAGCACTATTCTGCAAGACCTGGGCTGCCCACACCACAGTCACACTGAGCCCCTGCACCCAGAACTGCTCCGAGTGACTTAGGAAAGAGCAAAGAGCGCTCGGGTTGAAGCTGAAATCGGGTAAACATGCGACGTGGCCCTGGCCACGCCTCACAGCCCAGCACTCCCTACCTGTGTTGATATTGCTGTAGATTTCGCTGAACCTCGGGTCCCGCTCCTGATTAAAAAGGCTCTCTGCCTTCTCCAAGGGCTTGCTGTGCTCTGGGCCGGCAGCAGTCACAGGCTGAACGGGAACCTGGGAGCAGGTGTAAGTGTGAGCCGTCAGCACCTCAAGCGCAAAGGAAGTCAGCGGTCTCGCAGCCAGCACGGAGAACAGCTGAGGGCTTTGCAGGCAAAGACCTCGCACGCAAGAGGCCGGGCTGCTCTCTGGACTCCCGCGTATTTTATCGGGACAGCGTGGCCGTTTAGGGCTGGCAGCATCGACACGGGCATAGCGGGGAGGATGCCACAGGGGCAGATCCGAATCAAGCGAGCGGATCCGGCAAAACCCAAGGCAGAACACCTTCCCCTCCAAACTCTCAGCAGCCTCAAGTCAATCCTGCGTGGCCACCTTTAAAGCCCCAGCAAAAGGTAATTTAAATAATGCAGGACAACAAATGCAGGGAGTAACCGAAACCCCGTTGATTTACCTGTGAGTGGTCGTAACCAGACAGGCTCTCTCTCCCTGGGACCACCTCCAGCTCTGTCTGTTGTGGCGGCTGCTGCTGCCTAAAATAGAAAGTGTCTGTAACAGGAGAACACCGGCTGCTAAAAACGATTGCCAAGGGAACAGATATTCTGTGGTTACACCAATGATTCATTAGCCCAGAGGAGTTCATTGCTGCAGAGAGGAAAGTTTGGGTAGGAAGGCTATTTGACAGGAGGGCAGAACCAGCAAGAGAGGCATGGTAAAAGGAGCTGAGCACCTCCTGACCTTGAGGGCAGCTGTGCCGTGCCCATCTCCAGGGGAAGGTTGACACTCTGCCCCAGCTGGGGCCTCTGCATTGAGTTTGACAGGGCAGGCCGAGACTCCTGGCTCGAGTTCCTTTAAAGCAAAGAAAAAACAAAAAAAAAATATGTTTAAAAAATACCAGACGAAAGCAAGCAGTTGGCTACTGTGTGTAGGAGAGCGCACCTGTCTCGGACAAGATTGGAAGCTTTGCTTTTGCAAAACCTGTTCAAGTGAAGGATCCTTCCACTCAGTTTCCGTGGTCTCTGAAAGGGGGGGCGTCACGTAATATAATGCTAACGGCTGTGAGCCAAAGGGCTCTGCCCCCTCCCACTCAGTCACTGAGCAGGGGAGCAATTAATAACCTACACCAGGAGCACGGCCAGATCTGCATCATCCTTAAAGCACGAGCAAAGGTGGTAGGAACCTAAAAACCCCCAAGGTTTTCCATTCAGCTCTATGTCAGACACTCCAGAGCTGGAGCCTGCAGAGACCACCAGCAGCTTTAGGTTTTAAGCCCAAGACGTTGGTGGAGTTCGTTATGCTCTTCTGTTAACTGTCAGAAGTCAGTTAATGTTTAACTCCCACAAGAAAGGAATAAAAGTCCAGCGTTTTCTCGACAGTTCTTTTGCAGGCTGCTGCTTCAGTAGTACCTGATCCCGAAGATGAAACAATACGGATAACCCAGCAAAGATGCACACAGATAAAATGCACCTCAAACGCGATCAGACACAGACTGCCGCTTCTCTGGTCTGAATGTATGCAGTGCTTCTAGAAAGCGTAGTATGGATGTGAGAATGGATGCGTGTGGAATTAATGAGTTCAAAGAGATATCTCTAACACCGGGACAGGAATTAAGGCCCGTTTCAGATCTGCATCAGATTTCAGCCCTGCGCTCAGACCACAGCTCTTTAAAGCCAGAGGGATTGGGTCACTGCTCAACTCTTAATGCTTTCTCATCAGAAAGCATCAGCTTGCCAGCTGCAGGAAGGGAAGAAGTGCTACCGGCACTCTAGGACCTTGCCTCACTGCAAAGAAAAAAAAAAAATCCCGGCTTTTCACCTGCCCACAAGCAATCTAGCCTCCTGTGTGCCTGGCTGGAGAGACTCCATTTGCTGCACTCACCGAGCCTGCAGTTAAGAATCACATGCAGGCTTTTTTTTTTTTCTTTTTCTTTATTTATTTCGGTTGCTGCTCTTCTGTAAGGGGCCTAGAGCTCACTCATGGGAGGAGAGAGCAGCTCTGGTCACTCCCAAAGGAGATGCACCAACCCACTGGAATAGTCAAGAGAGAAAAGAAGAGAGCAGCAACGAAAGCAGTCTCCCCACTGGAGCTCGTTTCTGAATCCAAGGACAAAACTACAGCAGTGGAGAAAAATAAAGCGTTTACTTTCTGCCACCAGCTGCAGACAGTCCTGCTCACGTGAAGAGCCACTCTCTGGACCAGCTGCCCCCCTGGACTGTCACAGGAGTCCAAGAGCTACGTTCAAAGGCAGACTTCACTAATATTAGCTCTGAATGCAAACACACAGACAGGAGACTTGCTCCAGTAACCAGAGTTAAAAAAGGTACTGCTGGAGCTGAACTTTGGCAGCTTGCTAAGCCATACAACCGAGACAGCCAAAGGAATTAAATTTCTTGCACTTTATAGTCCTCTAGCGCCTGCCACGGCCCAGGAAAAGAGCGCTCACGGGACTCAGCAATTGCTCCAGGGCCTGTGCAAATTGATGGGAAGCTTGGTGAGGGGGAGAGGCCAGAGCTCCCGCAGTTGGTTATTCTGGGACAAGATCCCATCAGGTTGGTGTGCTACCACTGGTGGTTGGCAAGTCATTTCCATGTACATACTTGACGTTCGTGTTGGTACAGATGATGTACTCAATTTCATCCGAGTAGGGGTTCTGGAAGGTAAAGGAGCTGGTTCTCATCCAGAGCCATTCCCGGTTTTTGGATCGGAATCGGAACATGACTGACAGAACCTGGCCTTTTAACTTCACCACCTAAAAAAACGTAATGCCATCAGTAGTACCTGATAAAAGAAGGTGTTGAAGAGCAACTCGCTTCTGAGCACAAGCCACCCCCCACTAAAGCCTTGTGATGGCCCTTTGCCTCAAACCCTGCAAGACCGTATCTTGGTTTTCCCCAACTAAATGGCACCGCTACTCTTCCCTTAACGCTATCTTGATTCCTGAATGATACGGGGGGGGGAATCTAATATCCCCTTTTTGGCTTTCACTTTTCTTATCTCTTTGCACTGGTGAGATGTATGAAAAAACCTCCAGTAAATGAAGCACATGCTCTTGCTTCTGATTCCAACTATTTGGACAAATGGATATGAGCAGCTACTTTTTGGAGTCATGAAAGCACAGGGGCAGTCTTACCTGCCCTGCCACAAGTCCAACGCCCTCAGAAATAAGAGTAACGACAACAGGGCAAGCAAACCACATCCATTTCGAGTTCTGCAGCACTGGGCTGGGCCCTAGAGATGAACCAGTGTTTCAGCCACAGAAGCATGGCATTCAAGTAGGCACTTTGTAGCCACGTCTCTGGCCCTAAAAGCAGACTGGACTAGCAGCCAGAGGATGAATTCAAGAGTTAAGACATCAGATGCTTCTGTTTTGTTTTGCACGTTTACAGTTCTGTGACTACATCTGTAACTGTTTGCCATCGGGCAAAGGAGAAATCTACGGTTTACTTTTCTCTTGGTTTTCCAATTAATGTCATTGCTTTGCAAGCACCAAGACAGATTCCAATCTGAATACCACGCTGCACGCAAAGCGGTAGCTGAAGTGTTTTACCTGCTGGAAGCTGTCCCGCAAAAGCTGTTGGTCTTCCGGGTGGCAGAAATCCACAATGTCTTTCCCCAGAAGCTCCTAATTTTAAAAGAATTGGGAGAGATCTCAAGTCAGTTCATCTGGCAGGCAGACTCCCTCTTCCAGGTCTGCCCCATTAATTCCACTTTGGACAGGTAGTTCTGCTCCCCCACCACCAAATCACCGTTACACAAACCAAGTACAGGAACCGGCGTGCTGTATTTTAAAGAGAAGCACAACAGCGGTTGACTAACGTTTGATCTCAAATGCAAATGGAGGCAAAAACGACCTTAATTGACATTAGACATAATCCAGAGCCACCCATCCTTCCAATGATCAAAGTACTTAGAAAAGCACGTGAAAAAGCAACCGGTGGAAGAGAAACACGTCTGGTTTAGGCCTTGGGCATCGTTTTATCAGCTCTGTTAGACAAGCAGAGCCAGGATGTACAAGAGAGGGAGGAGGGAAAGTAAGTCTGAACAGCAGTTCCTTCTCAGAAAGCTCCTACCATTTTCTCACCTGTGGCTGGTAGCCAACCGTAGCCACACAGCGGTGATCTATGAAGGTGAAAATGCCTTCGGTGTTGTGTCGGGAGATGAACTCTGTTGGCTGACAAACATTGTTCATGTCTGTGCAGTTGGGTGAGCTAGTGACCTGCAAGGTAAGACAGGTACAGCGTTATCGAATCTTGCGAGAGCTGCTTTCTCCTGACCAGCCAGCCCTGCACTCGGATTTGTGGCAATCAGGGAACATCTTCAGACAGAAGAGTTTAACTCTGTGGACTTTTAGGACGAGGCAATGTTGAACCATCGAAAGATGCTACCCACCTGGAGCCTGCCAATAGCCACGAGGCAAAACTTGCTGCCCTGGCCGGCATCCGGGTCATCATCAGGCAGTGAAACACCTGAGAGGGGAGTGCCAAAAAATTCCAGCAAGGTTAATACAGGAAAAATTGCTGATTTCAGAGGAAAAAGACATGCAGTTCTGACTTCAATACGTCTCTCTCCAGCCTGTTTTGTAATTCAATATCCTTTCCCATGAAGGAATTTGGTAAATTAAGTTGCCTGCCCCTCCCTCTTTTTTTTGCCAGAAGGGTTAGAGATCTCTAACTTTCAGCACAAGCTAGCGTATCGGACAGCGTGGTATTATTTTCATCCTCTACAGTATCTCTACCGTTCAGAGACAAAGATCTCTGATCCAGCATCTGCAAAAATCAGTTCAATCCTAAAATAAGAACAAGTGGTAAGATACATTGGGAAAGCATTTGCTGGCACATTCAGTTCACGGAATGGACAACTTCAGACCACATGCCCTTAAAAACAGCCACAACTGAACACTTCAGCTCACTCATTACCTGCGGGGGGCCAGGCTTTTATGTAACCCGTGCAGTGCACCACGACGTAGTGAGGTTCGCCGTCTTTTGCTGCACCTAAGCCATTCCTTGGGAGAGAGAAACAGCCTGATTGTGCTATGTATTAAACTGGGGTAAGGCCAGGCAAGGTTTCTACTTGTATTTTAAAAAAGCTTCCACAGAATGTCTTCAGGGTAAAAAAAATAGAACAAAGACTTAACATAAATGCAAGAGGTCCAAGAACACAATAGGTTGGAATCTATCTCAATTTCACATTAAAAAGGGACAATATACACCAGAGCCCAACAGCAACAGCGTGAGGAACATGTGGTTGTAAATTGACTTCAAATCCAATCTTGGAATAAAGAAAGATTGGTCTTCCCCAGGATTATCTTCCTCAACATAGTGGTACTTTGGTTCCTCTACCAGCCCATCTACCCAAACTCTTCTATGAGCTGTCCTAGTCTACCCTACACACTCACCACAGTGTGTCCCCAGCACTCTGATGACAGAGCTGTAGCTCCTTTTGCTCCTAGCAATGCAGCGTGCTTGCCCGTAACTCTTGTGTTATTTACCTGCAGCGATTCCTCATAAAGCTGAGACGATTCACAGCGACTGGATCCACTGAGCTGTTGCCACACCTGTACCAGAATTAGAAATGCAAGGGGAAAGGCTTTTATCCTTCTTGGTCAACATCAAAACAATCTGACAGCCTTGAATAAGAGGAAGCACTCTCTAAATGGGGATGAACCTTTGGATCTCCTCCACACAAGTGAAAAGCCCTCGCTCTACAGACTTCAAGAAGGGAGGTGACACACAGGGTCAGAACAAATCGGTACTTGGAACCGGATCTTCTACAACAGTCTTGAGAGCTATCTTAGCATAGGGCAAAGAAAAATCTCAAGAACTCGACTGTTAGCTTTGTGTGGACAGCTCAGCCGTGTTATATCACGTCTATGTCAGAATGAGCAAAAAAAGCTGAAATAAAAGCATGATGGGACCAGGGAGCCGGTTCAGCTCCAGGCTCAAGTGAGGCTTCCCCAAGGAATCTCTTCATTACCTCATTCGGCAGATGAACGATCTTCGTGAACCCATACACATCCTCATGGACTGCTGGCCTTCCTTCTTGACAGTCCCCGTCTTTAAATCTAGGATGCGACCTAAAGAAAGAAGGAAAAACAAGATGCTGCTGCAACACGAGTCCTTCCACCAACACAGGCACCAGGTAACATGTTAGGAAACTAGCAAGACACAAGTGTCACCAATGGTACCTTTAGATGCATTCTCAGGGGGGGCTGCAGGATCCTTGTTAGAAAGGCACCAGGGTTTGGTTCCTTCTACAAAGGGAAGGTTTTAATCCAAGTCCTCTGCAGGCTTTCACGCTGCCCGCCCCCGCCAATCCCTTCCCAGGCTGCTTTACCTGTCAGCGCATTCTCCGACGTGGAGAGCTGCTCCCTCAGCTTGCCCACGTCATCCGGGTGCACCTGGTCATACAGGGTGCTGCCAAACCATTCGGACTGGGGCTGGTTCAGGACAGGAGTCACAGAATCGGAGACATAGACCACCCTCCCGGTCTCACAGGACACTATGAACAGAAAGCCGTCGGCTGCCTCTAGGATCAGGTGTTTGAGTTCCTGCATTCACAGACAGACACGCTCTTAACTCCAGAGCCAAGCAGGTGAAGCCCTCTAAACCCACCCCGGGTGCCTATCTCCCCCCACCCACAATTTAACTCCCCCCCCTCTGATCGCAGTATTTCCCACAAAGCAGCATCAAGCCAAGACCTGGTCAGTGAGAAAGGAGGGTTTGTAGGTGCCGTCAGTGGAGGTATTGCCTGTGCCACGCAGGGACTTCATGTGAGAGACAGCCATGCGCAAGATGGTGAGCTTGTCTGGTTTGCGGGCCAGGGCACTGCAGGTGGGCACCATATCTGACAGCTCTGTGATGTAGGCAGTCATCTTGTTCCTTCGCCTACGTTCAATCTCGCTGTGATTTTCCCTGCAAAAGCCCAGGGAGGAGAGGAGGAAGACGAAGTTACCAACGGGCCAGAAGCCTCAGCCATTTCCCCGTGTCAACGCCTCCACACGGCCAGAGTGCAAAACACAGAGATGCATCAGGGTCATCAGGAGTTAGAAGGACTACAAGCGCCTCACATGCTGGGCGTGCACAAAGGAACACAGGAACAAGTGCAAGGAGGAGAGTCTACAGCTGGACCTTCTTTGCTGCGGACAAGAGCCTTTGCTTGAAATCACATCGCTTCCCTGGTATCTGGTGAAGGCAACGAGCTAGGCTAAGCTATTTTAGCAGAGGAAGAAGCTTCCCCATCACTTCCACAACACTGCAGCAAGCCGAAGGATTTCTTCCTTTACTATGGCCTCTGCTCTCAAAGTGGGGTTCACCTCGCTCTACTGAGAAAAATCTGCCTTTTGAACAGCACTGGTGCAGACAGACTAAGACAGCTCATCCCACCCACTGCCTGTCCAAGGACGAATCAAATCCCCCACCACCATCACCGTTCAGACACCCATGCGTCTCCAATAACCGTACAAGGAGGCCAGGGCTGCAGCTAAGACTCGGGCACCTAAATCACAACGGATGAGTCTCACCTTGCAGTGCTTTTATGAAGATACTTCTCAGTTACACCGAGAGCCTTTTACAGTATCACGGCAGGAGGGAAAGCTTTAGAGGAGATATACACCCGATTTCTGTACAGATCAAGGCCAGTGTGGGCAGACCGTCTGCCAGGCACACACCTGGGTGGTGCGCACAGACCTCTAAAGAGGCACCACGACGAATGCTGCCCACTTACAGTCCTTAAAGAGGACTTCTTCACACGCCTTTTGCAAGCCTGCTCACAGGGCACGGTCCCCATCAACCCCCGGAGACCAGAACGTAACCTCTTTAGACTTGGTTCTCGTTATCCGGCACGCGTAGTTTAACTGGGTTACTAAGGTGGGTTTTTCAAAACAGAACTTGAAAGCCAGGTTTCCTATACAGAAGGATGGATCAGATGCAAGGAAGCACACGGTGGGAAATGAAGTGAGATGAAAGTGTTGGAAGGAACATAGACAGGCAAGTGAATTAAAGAGGATAAATGCAAAAAAACAGAGCATTTATCACTACCAGGTGTGTGCAATCATTCGGTGACCTTGCTCCAAGAGACCGATATTCAGGAAAAGAAGTGCTTCAATCGTCACACTCACCTTTAATTCAGTTTCTCCAAACTCACATGCTCAAGTGTGCAAAGGAAGCTACCTTCGCTACAAAAGCTACTGGGAAACCACCAGACATTTTTCTGGCCCCGCCGCCAAATATTCTTTACTACAGGCTCTTGCATGACAGCAACAACGGACTACTGGCGACAGAGGAAAGGGTCACTACTTCGTTGGAGGAGAAACCCCCGAAAAGCACTGCTGTTTGCTGTATCCACAGGCCCCACCTCTAGCGTTTCCTTATCTCCTCAAATATTTAAGCTATGCAATACTGCAGTTAAGAAAAGGCTGTGTTTGGGGGGGGTATTTTTTTTGTTTTAAAACCAGCCAGCGGGCAATAAACCGGCCAGAATTGTGGCATTCTCAGCACCCATGACAAGTCTTTTTAGCCCTGCGCATTGCTCAAGAACGAGTCTAGGGTGGAACAGTCCTAAGAAGTTACAGGGTAAGTTTGCAAGACGGCAAGCCACAAAACAAGCCATTCTTCACGAATTACCAACCCTCAGCTCTGCAGCAGTAACGAGCTGTGGGTGGCAAGCATCAGAAACCTTGACAGTGACTTAAGCAGTTTTTGTTTTGCAGCTGAAAATAGGTAAGGGCACATTTACAGTTGATGTTTTTCTGCTGGAGAAATGCAGTCCTGACAACAACAACATCTCAACCAGCTGCAGCTGTGCGCGCACGTTCTCAGGGTACATTTTTGCATTAGTGGTACAGCATTCAAAATGACTGCTTCGGTCATTTCAGCCACAGTCCCTCACTAATTACAAATAGGGACTTGGGCAGGGGGGGGGAAAA
>NW_008795479.1:56960-65161 GCF_000699145.1 Aptenodytes forsteri
AAAATGGCATGTGGGGGGGGGGGGGGAAAATACAAATCTTGTTTTCAGTAAGCCTAAATCACTGTAATGCACAGGACACCACCTTTCCTGGAAGGTTTTAAGGGGTAGAAAAAACCTGAACTAATACACTTTTTAATGTCCATTTTGATAGTACAACAGCGTTCCTGCAACAAAACCTTACCAAGGTGAGAAGAGGCCGTTTGGCACCTTGATCCAGCACAAGAGAAACTGTACTTAGCACAGGTTAGCAAAGCCACAGCACTCAGTGAAAGCAATGGCCCAACCACGCTCTACCCTGCGGGTCTTCGGCAAACAAATCCTTTTGTGTATTCCCCAAAGACATTCTCCCCTCCTAGTTCCAATTACACAGCGATTTCCAGAAGTCTGCTCAGTTTCAACTCCTCTATTGCAGCAGATGAGGGAAGGAGGGGGGGGAATAGAGAAGGGATGCCTAGAGAAACATTAAGAAAAGGAAATACTCTGCTTGTCCATGCTTGAAATCTCCATTCTCCTACCTGGCAAGTCTCTCCTTATCCGCTGAACTCTGTTCATCATCAGACCTAAAAATAAAATCAGCGATCTAAGCTAAAATGGAAAAAGTTTAAAGAAATGAAAAATGGGAAGATGTACTAGGAAACCCAGCCTACAGACACGTCTGTTTTGCAGAGGAGCAATTCCATAAAACAAAGCAGTCATTAGTTTGCAACATTACACGTTAAATGGGTGCCCGCTATCTACATTGTTTTGAAGTTTTAAGACGCTTACCGAGACTGCAAAATAGGCAAGGGGTAGCTCTGTTTTATATATAACCGAGGTGCAGATTGTTCTGCGCAAGATTAGAAGGTTAATGGCAGACCTGAGAATTAGGGTCCCAGTCACATTAAACTACTCTTTCTTTAAAGAAAAAAAAAATAAATAGCCTCTTTGATAGTATTAACAAATCAGAAAAGCAGATTAAAAAAAACAAAATCCACAAACAGCGTAAGATTCACAGCTAACACCACACATTTTCGTAATGCTGCTACATAAACACCATTCAGGACAACACAGTCGAGATGGCTACACGACAAACAGCACAGAGAGATGTTACGCGCTTCGTCTACAAAAAGGCACACAGACATCCCCACCAACCTGCATGCACTTTCAGTTTTCCGGGAAGAGGAATCTGCAAACCTTGTTTTACAGAGGCTGATGATAAGTTTTCCTCCTTGAGGTTTGGCTGCCTTGGAAAACAAATAATCCCCCAAAAGCTACCGCCAGGAAGGGAGAGGGTACCACACGTGCCCAGTGAGGCAGGCACGCAGTCTCTCAAAGGCTGAGCATCTAAAACGTACACGGTGGATTTATGGAGTACAGGAGGCGTTTTTAGCACTAGTCAGCTGTGGTGCCCTTCCACTTCAAACAGGTTTTAGTACGGCACTTAAAACAAAAAGTAGTCATGTTCACTTCCAGGCTCTGTTTTGCCTCACGTCACCTGAGGAGGGAAGAACGTACTGGGAAAGCGAGGGCTGCCAGAGCTGCGAGGAGCATGATACGAGCAGCCCCGGAAAACCGATCCGAGCGCTACGGGCAGGCCAAGGGGGCACACGTGCAGAGGGGAGCTGTGCCGCGCTCCTCTGGCGGCTGCATTCGGGGCGTCAGCACGCTAACACCACCGATGACTTCGTCCCTGCTCTTCGCCTCCTGCCGCTGTCCTTGTTGCCTGAGCCAGTAATTGCGAGCGATAATCCCTGCATTAAAGCGCATCGGTACTGCTGGTGCCCCGCCAGAGACGGAGGCTCTGGGGCCTTCGCAATTCGGAAGTGACATGCAGTTGTTTTGTTTCTTTGTTTATTCCTTCCTCGCCTACCATGCGTGTATTAGCCAGTGTGATCAAAGGCCGCACCGCAGCAGGGGTCACAGGGAGCCAAGATCCGACTCCAGCTACGGCACCGCACAGTTCAGTAGCGGAATTTTCAGCTTTAAGGGCCACGAAGCTGTTCAGCACTACAATGCTCACCAAAAAAAGCGCATGCTGTAGGCATTTTGCATTACCTTAGCACTTAAATGTGTTATCAGGGTCTGTTATACCTTTAAGTGCCCAGAGTTTATGACTTGCACTAGGGAACAAAGCTATTCGACGTGGGCTGGCAAACATTTCTAATTTGCTTGACTTCAGATCAAGTCAAACCACTTAAAAAGCTGGAGAACCCCAGCTTAGAGCTCCCTGCTAGCCCTCTGGCAGGTAACAGCAATGATAGTGACCTGAAATTTTGGCTTTGCCCTTTTTTTTTTTGCCTCTGACACAGGTTTATAGCTCTGGAATAGGCATTTTGCAAAGCCTTTATTTCTAGACCACTAGGTTTCAGTGCGTGACCTCAGTGAAGTCACGGGGAAAGGCCCCTGCACCCAACGTCATTCCTGGCTCGCCCTGCGGTGTGATCTGCCCTGCTCCTTGACACAACATGCTGGGCACTCCTTTCCCCAATGTCCTCAATCACTTGAATTTTAACTCCAATTCCAGGGATTTCTGAAGTCAGACCCATCCTTAAGACAAGCCACTAAGCACAGCGTCTTGGCCGCTATTCTGTATTTGCTCACTTTACTTCTTAGCAAGGCGTAGCATGACGTGCCTTCGCATTGAGGGGACACCCTGGAATTTACAGCACTCGGAATATACACATAGAACCTCGCTTCGGCAAAAACATTACACTTCAACACAAAGTAAACCCATGAAATATTTAAATTGAGTTCCATGGGCTTCAGAAAGCTGTAAAAATGCCATGCGGTCGGTCCCAGTACTAGATGGCACAGAGCTACCTTCAGACACCAACAAGTAAAGAAATCAGAGTCAAAATATTGCCTGTAATGTTACTGTACACCCCGATCTCTAGGAAATCCCCCATTTATAGAGAAAGCTTCTGCCTAACTCCCCCACAAAACACACAAACCACACCATTTGCCAGGAAACCCTGTTCAAGTAAAACTTGAACTAAGCACGAAACTTGTATCTCTGCAAGTTTCTCGAGCAGGAGAAAAGAATGAGAGTCCAAGGCAACAGCTGAAAGAAATGTTGAAAGAGAGGAACGTAATTTCATCACACTCATAACAAACTGGTCCAAAAACATCAAGGAAAATGTCTGGATCCCTCGGTGCACCTTCCTTTAAAGACAGAAAATCTAACTGCTAGTTAGAAGGGTGCTGCAGGATCTCTCTTACATTAAGGTGGTTTGGCACCAAAAGCTTCAAAAACTGCATCACAGCAGATTCTTACCTGGCAAATCTCTCTTTATCGTTTGGCATCGGGTCATCATCACATCTAGGAGAAGGGGGAGAGGAAGAAGAGTTCTTAAAGTGTTTACACTTACTTCTTTCCCAAAGACACTGAGAGAAGAACAAGGTTTAATAAATCACACAAAAAAGGCCGGGTGTTAAAAAGGCAAACTCCGCTGTGCATAGGCAATCCAGGACCATACTCTTCATTTATCTAGTTAGAAGACTACCGTTTAATTATTTTTTATCACCTTGATGATGTTTTCCACATCACATCCGTATCAAGGACAGCGGCATCACGCTCAGTAATTTAAGCACAATCACACACAAAGAAATAGGTTTAATTGCACTCTGAAGGTAGTTAGCCCAAATCAACACCCTCATCCAAACGATCTCAGTAGGCAAATCCTACATTCATCAGGACCATCATCATCGCAAAGCCATTCCGCAGTCATCTTTAAAAGACTGTAACATATGGACTTCCAGTATCATTAGAGTTGTCCAATCCTAAACCACGTAGTGAGACTACAAATAAATGACGTGAGGTCTTCCAACTCTTCTGCGTTCCATATGGATCACGAGAGGAGATACTTGCAGCCTCGCCAACTCCTTGGGAGTAAGGATGTCTCTGTAATTGAAGCATCCTCACAACAGATGAGAACCAAGTAACACGTGTCTGAGGCACTAACAAAAGCTCAGCATCTCACTGTTGTGCCGATAAGCTATTTGGCAGAAGATTCTTCTCATCAATCAACAGGGGCTTGGCCAGCAGCAGTGCTCCTATAGTGCTGCGCGGAACAACCAGCGGATTGCTGGAAGCATTTATGGAAACCATTTAATCTTTTGAGATGCTGGTACCGAACGCAGCAACCGCATCACGGAGTTCTGCGACACCACTTCAACCCAGGGCTCGCAAGGCTCGCTTCTTCAGCCGACCTCATCTCGCTACGGGGCTGGCCCAGGGAGACCCGAGGTGGAGACCGCATCCAAAGCGGTAACGGGATGCCCTCCCAGTCACAGTCCCTTCTCCGGACTCACAGACCCCATGTGCACAGCAGCTTTGCTTTGGCATCAGCTGCAAAGACGGAGGAATACTGCTGACTAGGAGAAAGGGAAGAGTTTAAGGAAGTGGAGCACTGCCTCCTTCAGACTCCCCCCCGCCTCCCTCTGCACTGCTGGAGAGGAAAAGCCACACCAGCAGCAAGCTCCTGCTCTGGGGGAAATGCAGACACATCTAGACCACACAACAGAAACTTCTGGGTGCGATGTCCTCCCTCACCTGAGGAATTTACTGTTCCCTTCTCCGTCATCATCAAAATCAAGCCTGAAAAAGAGAAGCGAGAATATCATTATTAACCAAGCGGTTTCTCCTTTACGGGTCGCTTTTCTGTCTGTCCCTACAGGGATGCGGATGATTCTTGAAAGGAAGATTTAAGTAATCCCAGGGGCTAAGGTGAAACAACCCGCAAAGTTTAGAAGGGGGCTTCCTTTACATGTCTGTCAGAAACAGAGCAAGGAAACAGTTCAAGCGAGAGAAAGCCCACTTGGAGCACCCGCTGCACCACAGCCTCCTGTTCCAAACGCTCTGGGTCTCCTAGCAGCGATCCGAAGCCCAACAGGCTGCCACAACTGCTCCTCGCTGCTCAAGGGACCGATCAACAGCCTACAAATGGAGCACTCCCAACCCAAAAGCTTGGATCGGTTGCATTTAAAAAAAAAAAAAGAGGACGGCAAAATACTTCAAGAGTTAAAGTTCAGTCTGGTGACCTGCGTAGTTAGCGCCCTTAGTTCAACAGCAGACAACGTCACCGTGTTTGCTGTAACAGGGTCAAAAAACCCCCATTTCTAGTAAGTGCATGTGGGAGGACAGAGGAAAGGCTTTTCACTGCACTTCCTTTCAGGATGGAAAACTGGCGCGTAGACGCAGCACGGCAGCGTGCGTGTTCGCAAATGAAGTGCGAGGAACAAGTAGCAGACAGCGTGGGAGGAGCTGCAGGGGAGTGGGAGCACCAGCAAATGGAGGTGAAGGAAAGAGTGCGAGTGACTGGGGGAGGGCAGGGAGAGATTTTAATTAGCTTGAAAATTAAGAGGAAATTTCTTGTGCCAGGAATTTAAGAGCAGCCACTCAATATCCTTTTAATTTGCAAAGGCATTTTTAGCCAAACAAAAAGCCTACCACAAGCACATCGCGGCTTCCCCCCCACCCTCTCCCAGAGAGGGCACAGTTGCAAAGGTTTGAGTAAGGCCCCAACATTCACATTCTCTGTTCCTCTACCTCTCTTGCAACTGGCTTGTCTCACTGCTTCAGCGACTCCTGTTTCACTCTCAATCCTTGGTGAGCAACCCTCTTCCGCGAGGCGCAACTCAACTTTTTAATCCCCTCTTTTTATACGTAACACAGAACCCGGCTTTAACGGGTATGGTTGGCATAAAGCATACCACTACAAAGTAAAAGGACTGGATACAGCGCACCTGAAGGAACCGCGCAATTCTTCTTTGCTTAGGAGCAGACAAGTTTCCTCATCACAAGGCTGACCACTCTTTCAAGAGAACAATGCTTCCTCAAAAATACACTTCACACACACGCCTCCCCCCAAAAAAGTAACCACCACACACACCCCCCGAGCACACACTCACCCAGGACGCCTCTTGTTGGCTCTCTGAACGATGGCTCCTCCAGCTTGTGCACCCGGTCCAGGGTTCCCGGAGCTGACGGCTGCACCCAGTGAGGAAACATCTGATGCCATTTCTAAACAGGAGAGTGGAAAAGAGAAAATAAACCAGTATTATGTCAAATCCCTCTCTAGTTCAGAGGGTGGAGTATTCACCACATATAGCTCCCATTAAAAGCGATCGCATTTCAGCATCTGATGTGGATAGACTTTGTGCAATGTGTGTTTCTAGCCCTTTCATCTACTGTCTCTCCGGAGCCTGCACTAAGGGTCCATTTCAAGCTCTGAGCACATGCTGTTTTCATAAGCTCAAAAGCTTAGATCGCTAAACTAAAAGATGTGGTCTCCTTTTTAGACAGAGGAGGAGTCTGACGTGATCGTGGGCAGGGGCTGAACGCATTCTCATATGCTAGCTGCATGGGTATGCAGAAGGGGAGGAGGAGAGTTGCAAGTTTGCCTAATAACATCAACGCCGCCTCTCGAAGAGGGCTTATTTCTCAATCTGAAAGAGAAAGAATTAACCAAGGCGCTTGTAAGGCACCTTGAAAACCATGATCTTTCAGACAGTCATTTCTATTTTTCGGCAATACCAACCTGTGGGCACCACAGGCATGATTACCAGTCTCTGCCTACGCTCCTCCGCAACTGGCCACGCACCCAGAGCAAAAGAACATCAGTTCTTCCCTGAAATGACACTACCTCCATTAAGCACAATGGCAGTCTTGCTTGGAGCTAAAAACCTTGTCTTTTACATGTAGAAGAGTCACACAAACAGTAGGAAACCTAATCAATGCTTTCTAAGAGATGAAACAGGCAGGTAATGCGCTCGAGAAGTGTGGAATTGGTGAGCCTTCAGAGGCCGTGCCACCCAATACTGCAGTACTGCTTCTACAAGAGGTTCCACGTAGACGCAGCATTTGAGAAAACAAGAAGTCTGCTTCGAGACGTGAAAATAAGCCTCTTTTGGGGCACGGGAAAGAAAGAAGCGTCTAAGTGGAGAACTTGAACGCGCTGCCCTCACAAGTCGGACGGCAGGCCCAAGCCTGTTACGCATTATGGGTTTTTTCCACAATGAAAGCAAAGAGCCTCGGCTCTCTACGCAACCACAGACTGAACCGCTTCCCCGGCCCTGTGGGCAGGCCGGGCTCCGAACCCCTGCCCGCCGTCGGGCAGCGTGGATGCCCCCTTCTCCTCCCTGCACACTTCACCAGCAGCTCCCAGCTCTTACCAACACGAGCCGGAATTTCTCGTCCCTTGCAAGCTGCGAGACTACGTTTGAAAGCAGTGTTTGATAGCAGACACCAAGCCTTACTTCTTCGATCCTCAAGTAGGGCTTTCTCCTAATCCCAGTTGTTCAGGAGCGCGCATAACAGGCCCTGTAGTTGTTCAAAGCTTGCTCAGCGTGGCTTAAACTGAAACCATGTCATAACATTGTCACGAGAGCTGTGTTCAACGTTCTTCTACGTTAACAGAGTCTGATCTGCACCAGAACCAGTTTTTAAACAAGTTAAGGCATTTTTTCATGTTTCCGAACTAAGTCAGCTCTGTACTCATTTTAATGGTTGTGTTTTTTTAAGTTTGCTGCTAACCAACTGCTAGACTGCAACCAAAACAGTCGCTCCAGCCAGAGACTCTCCACCACCACCTTTGCAAACTGAGTTGCGTGGCATGCCTTGAAGGTAGAAAAACCGCTTCTGCTCTATCAAAGCGGAGGGGACCAAAAAAACCAACAAACCAACAACCCAACACACACAAAAAAAGCCTATTGCTGGGGTTCCCAAACCACAGCAAAGTGGTACGCTGATGCCGAGAGTTGCTAATGCATGAAACGCTGCCAGAACTGGTGGGACAAAGCAAAGAAATGAAGTCAGGTTTAACAAATATGGCAAAAAAAAAAAATCAGGGCTTAAGCTGCGAGGCTGTTGAATCTTTGCTTAGCCAAGACCATGAGGATATTGGTCGACAAGTAAAGGAGAGCTATGCTATAGGAAGCTTCTGTGCAACGATGCCTGTTTTTACTTCTCACCTCATCAAACATAAAACAGCCTTTTGCACTCCCAACATCGGGAAAGGAAAGGAAAAAACCCCTCTTTTCAACATCATAGATACGTCTGGGTTTATCAAGTATTTTTACAGTTCCTGAAGTCAGATTTCAATCCACCAGCAGTTTAATCTAAGCAGGACTTCCAGAGTTGGACGGTGGTTCGCTTGCAGCTGAGAGCGGAGCTGCGCAACAGCCCAACCACCTCTGCGGTGTGGCTGGAGCACAGCAGCTGG
>NW_008795479.1:65609-70472 GCF_000699145.1 Aptenodytes forsteri
GGGTGCCGCACCAGCCCCCACCCCCCTGCGGTGTGGCTGGACCACAGCAGCTGGCTCGTAACAGCTCCAGCTCTCAGGAAACTTGCTCCAAAACTTCTGGTATTTCTTCCAAAAAAAAAAAATTTTATATATATATATTTTACCACAGTAACATTGCTAGCCTGTATTACTGCTTGATTTGTTTTCCTCCGAGCAGCTGGCACTGCTGAAGAAGTTTCTTCCTTGCCAGTCCATAATATTTCCCAGGGGTGAGGCTCGTAACAGCTCCAGCTCTCAGGAAACTTGCTCCAAAACTTCTGGTATTTCTTCCAAAAAAAAAAAATTTTATATATATATATTTTACCACAGTAACATTGCTAGCCTGTATTACTGCTTGATTTGTTTTCCTCCGAGCAGCTGGCACTGCTGAAGAAGTTTCTTCCTTGCCAGTCCATAATATTTCCCAGGGGTGACTAAAATATGGAATAAGCATCCAGCTCAGTGCTCGGCAGTTGAAGGGGCCAACGACAACAGCCCCAAACAGCAGCATGAGCGAGCACACCCAATTTCAGCACTAACTACAGCAACAAAACGCGAGGACTTCGCTGAAGCGTCAAAAAAAATTTGAGAACAAAGAATCAGGTATGGAAACAAAGATTTTTGAAAGACAGAAGATTATCTGAGGTTAGCGGTTTTCAACACGTGAATGCATAAGGTCTCTGCTGGGACATCGGTCCCTGCGTGATAAAGTCAAGTCAGCTGACGTGATGCACTTAAAATAAACAGAGGTTGGCCTTCCTCACACTCCATCCTCCACGCTGGGACCACAGGCCTTCCCCATCTCCTCTCCGCTCGATTTCGGATCGCTTGGACACCTCTGTGCCCCTTTCCTTATTTCCAAGTGAAGTCCCAAGGTGCAGAAAGGGCTGACATCAAAGGTCTTTGTTTAGCGGAACGTGGCCTCACGTGCAAGTAAACCAGGTCAGAAGGTTTATTCCTTTTCCCAAGGAGCCCCTGGCTTTTCAACACGCGTATTTAAACACCACGGTCTAAACAGAAATAAAGTTTCTGGAGCGCGGCAGATAATCATTTTATTAAGGGGAGAGGAATTTCCGCTTTCGGGCAGGGGAAGGAAGTGACACAGTGCTGTTCCTCCGCACATCAACTTTTAAATAGGGCTGAGGGAGAGGGAGGGCGTCTTTGTTTGTTTTTAAAGGCCCCATCTGAGCCTCTGCCATTTCTAAGGAGCCTACTGCGTGGACTAGCATCTCACAGCAGCATCGCACGATGAAACCACTTTACCTCGTGCTTCAGCTTCCTACTCGGAAACATTTGCCTCTCGTGGTACAGTGTGCCCTTTCACAAGTGGAAGAAAACAAAATGTCTTGAGATCTGGTCGTGTAAATTGGTAATATTTTGTTCTGCATACTGAGGGAGAGCGTCAAAATGGTTATGTACTTTCACATGACCTACTGGCCTCTCTACCACATCCTCACCCCAAAAATAGGGAGAGCATGGGGCAGGCAGGTGGGGTGGGAAGAGGTCTAGCTTTTTCCCCTTTCAGAATTTCTAGGACACTCACACAAATGCAAACCTTCCTTTCAAAACCCCCATTTTTCCCCAATCCAAACACGGGGCCGTACAGCAATATTATACTGAGGTCAGCGTGGAACTGATGGAACCCAACCGATCAACGCAAGCTCCGAAAGCTTCGCACATGACAGGCGGGTGGTGGAGAGGGCGTCTCACGCGCACACGTTCTCAGCAAATTCCCTGGCCCAGACGCTCATCGTGAGAACAGCAGCCACTTCACAGAAATCCCTCCACAGCTACACTCGAAAGCCACACCGGCTCCAAGCGTAAAGGGCGAGATGTGAGCAGTTGGAGGCAACCCGAGCCAAAGACCCAGCTAATGGAGTCAACCGACCCTAAGAAAGCCTGGTACGTTATAACCCATGAAACGCCAGTTTCACAACTGAAAATTATGGTCACCGGGAAAGCTGCTGATCAGTTGTTCAGTTTCCAGGTATCAGGATGCTTAACTCTGACTCAGGGTATTGATACCCAAAGCGGCGAGAACAACATTTTTCAACCACTCCAAAATAACAAAAGGGGCAACGAACACGTTCCTTTGAAACAACCAACGTTAAGAGCAACGGGACAAACGTTCGTTTTCGTTTTGAAAGTGGTTTCTTCAAAAATCAGGCGTGCCACCAAAAACCCCAGTTGATCCACCCTGCCCTCTGAGAAGGATCGACTGGGGCTTTTGGTGGGTTTCGTAGAGTCACTGCTGCAACAAGCAATATCCTTGATAGCTCTCTGTTCCAGCCCTTTCCAGAATCGATCCCTGCTTGCCGTTAACACGTGTTAAACCTAATGAAGGCCAGAAGAGATAAGCAGAGGCAGCGCAGAGAAATTACGGATCCTCGTTTGTAACTTGAATATAAATCTGCAAGCACAGCCACAATTCGGCCAGCAGTTCGACCCAGAATAGAATAGGCTGGAAGATCACTAAGGGAATGTCATCTCGAGAGCCAGACTTCCAGCCCAGCTCTCCCGGGAAGGGCTCTGTTGCAACTACTGGCATCTCAACAGTGAAAAAGCTTCAGAAATAAAGTGACAGAAAATAGTCAAAACTCTGATTTACAAGACGGGCCTGCCGTAGCTCTTAAATGCATTTTTATTGTACCACTTCGTCTGCTACAGGCAGGCGCTGTACAAAGCACAGCAAAAATGGTGGTTCCTGCTGCAGAGAGTTTTAGCATACGGTTGTTCACCAGGCTCACTATCAGCCAGCGCATTTTAGCATAGCAAGATGTAGTTTAAACTTAACCATTAGCCAGCTCCCCAAAAAGCCAAGGAAGTTTAGAGCAGGTTTGCGAGCAGAAAACAGCTGCTAAGATAAACCAGCGTACCACTTGAACGAATACTTGCATTTCACTCGCAACTGTAAGGCTTCGGCCTGAGCAGCGCACGTGGCTTTGTATTTACAAAGCGTCTCAATTTCTGCGTCTCGGGTACCTTAAAGAGATTTATTTTTTAAGGAGGTGGGGGTTTGTTTTTAGGTGGTTTCAACTTCCCATGCAATGCCAGCTCAGCGCTTCCATCCCCATGGGAACCTTCCCCGAGAAGCGTTACAGAAATTAACTCAAAAAACATAGAAAAGAATGCATCTTCCATTTTCAAGTGTTGGAAGTCACGCATTCGTAAAAGTAAATGTTTGAAGTGAAGCTGACCAATCCTATATTTATCCAGCCAGCACTAAAAGTGTCCTAATAATCCAAGTTAATATTAAAACCTGTAAAGTAATGCAAGTCAGGCAAGCCACTTTTCTTTTTTTAATCCCTCCTCCTATTTCTTCCCGGTTAGTGGATGCTATTCTCTTTTCACTCCTAACCAGGAGATTTCAACAACATAAAACTTGCTTAAATTGGCACAACTGAAAGCTTTCAATCTCACAGGCTTCGCAATTTAAGCCTTTTTCAGTTAAATAAGACCAGTAAACTGTGCGGTGGCTCACCTCACCCTCAGAAAGATGAGGGAGCAGAAAGGTTTTGCAGATTTATTTTTCAGTAAGTTTATCTGAAAACGGAGAAGTGCTTTATCTACCTCTCTCTCAGGTTTCTGAGGCGACCCGCTTTGCCCGTGCAGCATTTCGAGGAAGGACAGAAGGCCCAGGATGGCACGACACTGAACGCAAGCTGCCGTTTGAACACTTAAAATAAGCTCCAGCTTATTTTTGCGGCCAGTTTGCCCTGCTCAAGCTGCGAGGACGTTCAGCATATTTGGGGGCATTATCCAGTATTCACTGGAGCCCTGCAGCCCATTTTTCAACGTCGAGAAAAAGAGGACCCAGCTTCTAAAGAACAATTTTCACAAGTAATTTACTTTATTAATAATCTCTATGTATATAATGCTTATGCAGATGGTAAGTATTTTTCCCCCTCAGTTTAAAAGGGCCAAGCTAAAATTGGTCAGTCAGTCTGCCCGTAGTTATAAATATTAAACACAGATGTTGAAAGTTCTTTCTCTTTTCCTCCCGAATTTGTTCAAAAAAAAAAAATCCTTTCCTATTACGCAAAATATCATGCAACTCCGAAGACTACCCTTACATAAACACTTTGCGATACGCTAACAGTTAAAAGCCACGAGTACCTGCCTTTCTCGTTCACTGGATCCTTACAGAGCTGGCTCATAACACACATTTTCCATTCTTACCCCAAACAACGGCTTTTTTTTTTTTTTGCTGTACATTCAGCTACGCATCCTTTGTCCGCCAAGCTGCGAAACCTTGATCTAGCACTACGCTGGCAGGAGAAGAAGTGAACTTCCTGATCAAGCCCACACCACCACCAATACACGTGACTCAGATTTTACTACTTGGAATAATCTGACTGTTTCATGGGATATCGCTGTGAGCCAAAAGCGTATTTTGCCGCAGGACGGGATCACAACTTTGACAGTTTCCCTTTCAGACATATTTTTGCTAAGCTGAATCAGGGATTCTTGTTTTTTCTAACACGCCATCTCTAACTTCTGATTGCTGAAGAATTTCAGATCATTATGTGAAACCACAACCACGTATTTCCAGACGCCAGTTCTGCACCCTTGCCTCAGAATCACCGCAGACAAATGACCCAACACGTTTTCTCAATGTTTAAAGCCACAAAAGCTTCCTATATCGTTAGAATGACAAAAAAAAAATAATCATCCTTTAGAAGTCACATTGAACAGTCCTTGATAAACCTGAACATGTCACACAACCCAAGACCTCGCCGGCCTCAAGCCACAAGCAAGAATAGTCAGAAACCACAAGCCAAAAAAAAAAAAAAAACCAACCCCACCCAAAAAAAAACAGAAGCCTAAATTCTGACCTCAGTCAAC
>NW_008795479.1:70604-71532 GCF_000699145.1 Aptenodytes forsteri
AAAAAAAAAATAATCATCCTTTAGAAGTCACATTGAACAGTCCTTGATAAACCTGAACATGTCACACAACCCAAGACCTCGCCGGCCTCAAGCCACAAGCAAGAATAGTCAGAAACCACAAGCCAAAAAAAAAAAAAAAACCAACCCCACCCAAAAAAACACAGAAGCCTAAATTCTGACCTCAGTCACCACGTTGTAAATCCATTACAACTTCACAGACGCTGGGTTATTCCAGATACATACTAATTTCAGAGCAACTCAGCCAGAAATTTGATAAAGCCCGGAAGATTCGATTTTATTCGGCAAGCATCAGATACCACCAACTTCCAGCTTCCCCCAAACAGGGAGTCACCCCTCGGTTATCAACCTGCGGGAGCAAAAGCTGAAGGAACATTCTGCGTTCTGCTGACAGGCGCTCACACCCTTGCTTATGCACCAGCTATTCAGCTCGGCAGTTTAAAAAGGGGTGGAGAGGAGATTGGTAAAAATCCTTTTCAAAACAGCGCCATCAGATTTTTGTCTGTTGCTAATTAAGAAAACCTCAGTGAAACGCACAGCAAAAAAAAAAAAAAAGGGTCTAAAACCAACATAAACCACTAAGGACAATAAACGCAAGCGAGCCCCACTAGTGCTCGCTCCCCCGGGGAGGGCGATGATGGAAACCAGACCCCGGCACCAGGTACACCAGAGCAGCCTGCGCAGGGCCCACGCCAAGCGCCGAAGCTCGGGGAGCGGAGACGAGCGCGACCGCCTTCCTCCCCGCCGCAGCAGGCTCACACGCCGTCTCCTTCTCTCCACCTCCAGCTTGCCTTCTTCCCAGCGCGGCCTGCCAGGCAACGGGGGTGCCTCCTCCGAAAGCTCCTGCCGTCTGACAACCACGCTGGTTCTCCAAAACACACACACGCACACCCACCCCCCCCAGAGCACC
>NW_008795479.1:72418-72696 GCF_000699145.1 Aptenodytes forsteri
GCACGGTGAGCGCGGCCATGCCCCGCCCCTACCACGGGAGGGGGCGGGACTCCGGAGGGGGCGTGGCTACGATGGGGGTGTGTGGGGAGGGGTGCGCGCGTGGGGCGAGCTAAAGGTCGGGTCGGGTGACGTCACGCGCCGGGTGGTTTGGGGTTTTTTTTTTGGTCGGAGGGCAGGAATGCGGCTGGGATCGGGATTGGGACCGGATTAGGGCTGGGACGGGGATTAGGGCTGAGACTGGGATTAGGGTTGAGACTGGGATTAGGGCTGAGACTGGG
>NW_008795479.1:73129-74402 GCF_000699145.1 Aptenodytes forsteri
TGGGACGGGGATTAGGGCTGAGACTGGGATTAGGGTTGAGACTGGGACGGGGATTAGGGCTGAGACTGGGATTAGGGTTGAGACTGGGACGGGGATTAGGGCTGAGACTGGGATTAGGGTTGAGACTGGGACGGGGATTAGGGCTGAGACTGGGATTAGGGTTGAGACTGGGATGGGGATTAGGGCTGAGACTGGGATGGGGATTAGGGCTGAGACTGGGATTGAGTCTGGGACTGGGATTAGGGCTGAGGCTGGGATTAGGGCTGAGACTGGGATGGGGATTAGGGCTGAGACTGGGATTGAGTCTGGGACTGGGATTAGGGCTGAGGCTGGGATTAGGGCTGAGACTGGGATGGGGATTAGGGCTGAGACTGGGATTGAGTCTGGGACTGGGATTAGGGCTGAGGCTGGGATTAGGGCTGAGACTGGGATGGGGATTAGGGCTGAGACTGGGATTAGGGTTGAGACTGGGACGGGGATTAGGGCTGAGACTGGGATTAGGGTTGAGACTGGGACGGGGATTAGGGCTGAGACTGGGATTAGGGTTGAGACTGGGACGGGGATTAGGGCTGAGACTGGGATTAGGGCTGAGACTGGGATTGAGTCTGGGACTGGGATTAGGGCTGAGGCTGGGATTAGGGCTGAGACTGGGATGGGGATTAGAGTTGGGGCAGGGATTGGGACGGGGATTAGGGCTGAGACTGGGATTAGGGTTGAGACTGGGACGGGGATTAGGGCTGAGACTGGGATTAGGGCTGAGACTGGGACTGAGTCTGGGACTGGGATTAGGGCTGGGGCAGGGATTGGGACGGGGATTAGGGTTGAGACTGGGACAGGGATTAGGGTTGAAACTGGGATTTACTCTAGGACTGGGATTAGGGCTGAGACTGGGACTGAGTCTGGGACTGGGATTAGGGCTGGGGCAGGGATTGGGACGGGGATTAGGGTTGAGACTGGGATTAGGGCTGAGACTGGGATCGAGTCTGGGACTGGGATTAGGGCTGAGACTGGGATTAGGGCTGAGACTGGGATTGAGTCTGGGACTGGGATTAGGGCTGAGGCTGGGATTAGGGCTGAGACTGGGATGGGGATTAGGGCTGAGACTGGGATTAGGGCTGAGACTGGGACTGAGTCTGGGACTGGGATTAGGGCTGAGGCTGGGATTAGGGCTGAGACTGGGATGGGGATTAGAGTTGGGGCAGGGATTGGGACGGGGATTAGGGTTGAGACTGGGATTAGGGCTGAGACTGGGATTAGGGCTGAGACTGGGATT
>NW_008795479.1:74794-75717 GCF_000699145.1 Aptenodytes forsteri
ATCTCCCCCACACAGGATACATTCTTTCCGCGTTGCGACGGGGGGGGGGGGAGTAAAGAAACCCGAGGGAGGGAGCGGATTTCTGCGCTGTTTGAGCCGTTTTGGGGCTCGTTGCGAGGCTGTTTCGCAAGAGCCAAACGGGCGGCTCAGTTCGAAGCCCAAAGCGTTGAGGTTTCAAAGAGTTTTGCCCGGTTTGGTCCGAAACGAGGCAAGGACCAGCTCCGAATTACCTCGCAGGCTGGGGAGGACCTGGCTCCCGCTGCATTTTGGGGATAAATCCTCCTCCACGCTCCCCGATTCACCCCGTGCCCTGCAAGACCCGCGAAGGGACCCCCGGGAGCCCTCGCCCGCCCGGCGCAGGGCGCCGGGCGCAGGGGGGTGCTGGAAATAGCGGGGGAGAATTTAATCCGCCGGATTCTTTCTCCCCGTTACCGGGAGCGTCTGAAAGGCGACGCCACCGCGTTCCTGCAGTTATTCATGAAGCCCCGGTGACGGCAGGCACCCGCAGCCGGGGACAGCGGGGCAGGGAGAGGGGCACAGCGTCCGTCCGTCAGTCTGTCCGTCCACGGGGAGGTAATGAGCTGCCCCCGTCGGCGCACACGGGACGGGGCTGAGACCCGGGGGGGGGACGGGGGACGGGGGACTTCCCGCAACCTCTGGGCGCCACAGAGGTCCTCTTGATTTATCTGCCGCCCTTGGCGTAGCGAGGGCTGCGGTCGTTTGCTCCTGGAGCATACGTTAGCTTTATGAACACGTTAAAAAAATAAATCTCTCTCTCTATATAGGCATACGCCTATACGCACGCAGCTCGGTCCACGTGGCTCTCCTGGCGCCGCTCAACAAGCCTCCGCGTCTCCTCCGACCTTGTACGAATCTAATGATCCGTCCGCTGCCACAAACGCCTCCCTTCAGCAGCGAGAAAA
>NW_008795479.1:75833-76317 GCF_000699145.1 Aptenodytes forsteri
GCCGCTGGGGGGGCGGGGGTCTGGGGGGGGGGGGGGAAAAAAAACAAACCCCAACCAAAACCAGCTTTAGGGGGCTATTTTAACCTGCATTTCCCTGGGAAATGAGGAGGCTGGGCAGGGAAGGGGAGCTGGAAGGGGTGGCGGGGTGAGACAATGAAGATCCCCGTGGCGAGGGTGCCTGGGACAAGGATGGGAAGACAGCGGGCGTCCCCCAAGCCGCAACCGACAGCCGCGACAAGGAGCAGAGGGGTCTCAAGGCCACGATTTCCCCGTTTTGGCTCCTTTTGACACACACACACACACCCCCCGTACCTCCCCTGCACCGCGACCCGCTCAGCCCCTGTGAATCCCGCCCGTCTCTGCCCCGCAGCGATGCCGCTGGCAGCCGGGCGCTTGGGGCCGCGCACCTGAGGGCCACCCGCGCGGAGAAGGCCACGGCGCCGCCGGCAGTCGACGCGGACAAGGGCTTCGCCGGGGCCTTCGT
>NW_008795479.1:78973-98058 GCF_000699145.1 Aptenodytes forsteri
AGGCGAGGGGGGCTGGAGACGACGGTGTGCTTGGATACAGACAGGGCGGACTGAAGGGAGAGGTGAGAGCGGGGAGCGCTGCGGGAAGGAGGAAGGTGTCTGCGAGTGCTGCTGACGGGGGCGGGGGGGGGGCACAGACCTGAAAATGATGGAGACTGGTTGGGTTATCGCCAGGCCCAGCTCAAAGGGAGACGCGGGGGCCGCAGGCCCGGGCAGAGGAAACCGCTGGGGCCATCCTTGGGGCTGGACGTTACAAAGTTCCTTGAACACGGCAGGCAGGGGAGGATGGGGGCTTCTTGGGGGCTGCTGCGTGAAGGCGGAGCTGCGGGACGGATTGGGAGAGGCATCTGCGTGGTTCTCCTCCCAGGCTGGGCAGAGGGTTGGGAACTGCCCCGCGGGTTTTGCGGAGGAGAGGGCTCTGAGGTGGCAAAGCGTAAGGCTCCGGCGGTCAGCGGGTTTGGAGAGTTTGTGCAGAGATGGGAGGAGGCGTCAGGAATCCCTGGTTGTCCGGGGAGCCCCTGGCTCCACAGTTTTCTTGCACTTCGGCTGTTTTTGGCTCCCTGTGATGTTATCTTAACATATGTAACGTTTTCTTCCTGACTAGCTTTCAAAAAACGGAGCTTACGCTCACGCGAGCGCTGTGCCTCGGAGGATGTGCTGCAGTGGTAGGGTTTCATCGGCCTTTTCTCACCCCTTTGCGGTGTCAGGTGCAGCAGAAATGGATTCCCAGGAGATCAAAGAGCTGCAGCAAGAAGTGATGGAGGAGCTGGGAATCTCCACGGAGGAGCTCCAGGATATCATCGACAAAGAGCTGGAGAAGTTTGAGTGCGTGAAGCAGAGGAAGCAGCAACTGGAGGAGCTGGAGAAGTGCGTGAAACAGAAGGAAGAAGAGGTGGCTCGCGTTGACCGGCTCTTTGATGACGCTTCGAGGTGGGCGCGCTTGGAATCGCAGCCACGTGTCAGAGTTGGGCCTCGGAGCAGAGGAGGGGGAGACGGGGTGGCCGAGTCTGATGTCTTGAGCGCTGCCCGTTTCCCTTCGCTGTAGACTGACGCTGCGATTCTGCGTCGGTTCGCTCGCGTGTGGTTGTTGAGGGACAATTAAAACTACTCCCCCGTGGCTTTAAATCCTTCGTGTGAATCCTCTTCCCTCACCTCGTCATGGCTGTATTTAATTAGCAGCTCCCCAGCGGTCGGTTCCCATTTCTTTCCGCAGTATTGCGGGACGTACGGCGGGGCTCACCTCGTCTGTTACCGTCTCTTTTTCCCCAGAGCCATTGATAAATGCGAGATATTGGTGAAGGATCTGTACTCCAAGCTGGGCCTCCAGTATCGTGAGAGCAGTTCTGAGGACGAGGACTCGGCTGCCAAGGCCACGGAAGTGATTGAGATCCCAGATGAGGATGACGATGATGTCATGAGCATCGATTCGGGCTGGAAGCACAGTTCAGTATCTCGTTGCGCCGCGTGGTACCGAGGGGAGGGATGGAGATGTGAGCGTGTCCTGAAAGGAGGATGGGAACGAGGGGGATCAGAATAAGGATGTCGTGGAGCTGGCCGTAAGCCACGCGGGTCCGTAAGCAGGGGAGGGTCGGGTAGGCAACCCCGTTAGCTCACGTGGGGAACATCAACGCTGGCATGGTCTGCCGGGGCCCGTAACTATTCCGTGGCTCCTGGAGTCCCAAACTGGGACCTTTTCCCTTTTCCCACCTGCCTGATTGTTGTCCCCATCAGATGCCGCCCCTGCAGGGAAGCTGCCTGTGCAGCACGTCGCGCGTCTAGAAAGGGTGGCTTTCTTCAAGCCTTGCTTGAGTGGATTTCTTGACAGGGACAGAGGAGGCTTTTGAAGGGATGCTTCTCTCTGTTCCCTCTTCTTTCGGCGACTTAACTAGGATGGATTTTTTCCTCCCCCAAGATGTTTTAAACCACTTCTTTTCTCTTTAAACGCAGATGATAGTAGTCCCAGAATTGCGAAGGATCAGACTCTGGTGAGTTGTAGTCTACTTCTGAAGCGGGGTTTTGCTGGAGCACGTAGGACAGCATTTTATTTGCTGCAAAAAAGAAAAGCTGCTTCATATTTTCTCTCTCTTTCCTTCCCTCCAGCTGCGGGAAGCCATGGCTGCAATGAGAAAGTCCGCCCAGGATGTTCAGAAATTCATGGATGCCGTGAACAAGAAGACAAACGCCCAGGATGCACAAAAAGGTCAGCGTGTGAGAGGTTCCTGGGGCCGACAGACGTGGGCTGGCACCCGTGTGTGCCCTCGCCCTGGTCCTCTCTGCTTCTTACACCTCTCGGTTTTTCGTTCTGAAAAAGGAAATAACTATTCTGTTTCCCCACTGGAAAGACCCATTAGGATATATTGATTCCAAATTCCTATTTTTCTTGAAGCCCTTTCCGAAAGCAAATACAAGTGGCGCGGTTTCCATAACATGAAAGCTTTTTAACGGTGCTTAAACCTCACTCGCTGAGGACACCATCCAGTAAAACTGAGGCACTTAGGCCGACTGAGGTAAAGGAAGGCAAGAACGCCTCCTGTCTCGGGTCCAACAGATGTTCTTCCAACTGCGTACGTAAGAGAGGGAGTCCTTGGGCAATTTCTAACTTACCTTCTGCTGTTGTTCCTTGAGTAGATGCACAGACCCCTCAGGAAACCCCTGGCACTCTCCAGCCCGTTGGCCCTGCAGCGGCTGGGAGTGATCTCAGCAATGACGGCGATCTGAACGTTGGCATGAGGATCCTGGGCAAGAAGAGAACCAAAACGTGGCACAAAGGAACTCTAATTGCAATCCAGACGGTCGGTACGTCCTGTGCTTGCTGCTGCGAGTCGGTGCTCGTGGCTTTCACCAGGCTTTGGGTGGGTAACGCTGATCAGGCTTGGAGCAGGTCCCCTCCCGTGTCAGAGCACCTCGTGCCAACCTGGAGCGAGTTGTGAAAGCAACACATCTCCACGATGATATTTTACCTTACAAATTAATTTCTGAAGGGCTTTCGAGTAAGTTCTGAACTTGGATCAGAACGGTACATGGTGTTGGGCTTCTTGTAGGAATTCACTTGGCTTTTATTTATCTTGCCACGTTGAAATGTCTTTCAGGTGCTGGAAAGAAGTACAAAGTGAAATTTGATAACAAAGGGAAGAGTTTGCTTTCTGGCAATCACATCGCTTACGACTATCACCCCTCACCTGAGAAGCACTACGTTGGCAGCAGGGTCGTGGCAAAATACAAAGATGGGAACCAGGTTTGGCTGTATGCTGGCATCGTGGCTGAAACCCCAAACGTAAAGAATAAAGACAGGTATTAATTCTCCTCCACAGTCACGTACCCCTCTCTCTCTCTGTTTTGTTTTTGTTTGTTTGTTTTGTTTTTGGGGGAAAAAAAAGAAAAGAAAAAAGGGTGTATTTGTATATTTGCTATCGTGGGAGCTAAATTCTTTTCTGCCCTTTCTGGGGACGTAGCTCTGAATGTTGTTCCTTCAGTCTTTCTTATCTCTGAAAGCTCTGGGTGGAGCTCCCATTCTATTAGTCATGTCCCTGAGTCAGAAATTATATCTGGTAATTCATTCAAATTATCACACAAATGTAAGTCTGCGCTGCTCAAGGCATAAAACATAACGTTAGGAAATAGAGCCCTAGAAGCGTTTGGCGCCAGCAGTGTTGTCAAAGCACTTAAGGAGAAGGAACAGCAGCTCTAAAGCAGCCTTTTCGGTCGCGTATAAATAAGAGGCAGGGCTGCTTCGATGTTGTGGTTTAGGCTTGTGGTCCTTCTGGGAAGACTCACAAAGGATATAGTCGCCCTGTTGGTTTCAGATGTGGATCTGCCGTAAATGCCTAATTGTGTCGAGTTCTACCTGATGCGTGTTTGATAACCGAAAATGAACCGCGTTTATTGATCGTATTGCGAACTCCCTCCTCCTGGCTAGGCTGGCTGTAACGCTGATCTCTCGTCACGCAGCCTTCGTACGGCTCCGTATCCTGAAGTTGTTATTCAGAGGCACGCAGCGCCAAGCGGGGGCCGTACCCAGCCTTGTGGGTATCCCCCTCCCAGCTCCCGCTCCCCCCGCAGGCGCTGGGGACTCTTTCATGCTCGTCTCCTGTCTGCAGGTGGAGCCCTGGACGTGTCCCCCAGCTCTCTCCCTGTGGTGCCGTTCGAGTCACGGCGTGCGGCCTCTACTGCTGCTGCTCTGTCCCAAAGGCTCCAAAAATATCTTTTCTTGCGGAGATTAGGAGCAATTAAACTGTCTTTTCTCTTCCTTTACCTCCCGTGGCCGAGGCACAGAGGGAATCTGGAGCTGAGGGAAGAGGGCCTGGCTGTCCTATGCTGCTGGGAAGCCTTTGGGCAGCCTCTCCTTTGGCTTTGGGAGCGCAGGGATAGCTCAGGGCCGGGGGAGAGCTGTTCTGAAACAACCAAGGGAAGCGGCAGGACTGCAAAGCTTATCATCTCCTGGCAGAAATGATCGCTTCGTTCTGGCCTCGCCCACCGTATCTGATTTGAGGGCCTTTGGGACTGGCAGGAGAAACAGGAGGGGTGCTCCACTTTTCATTATGTGATGCGGAGCTGCGTTTTATTCAGCTGCGTTCCTAATTCCAAGTTCCAACGCTTGTTCTCTTCGCTGTTCTCCAGGTTCCTGATCTTCTTTGACGATGGCTACGCTTCGTATGTCATGGAGTGGGAGCTGTACCCAATCTGCAGGCCACGTGAGTGATCTCTGCCCCTCCTGCGTCCTAACGCTGAAATTGTACGGAGAGCCTTTGGGTATATGAAAGAGCCTGGGCTCAAAAGACAGGGGACAGGCTGCATCCCCTCCGGTGCTGTGCCTGTAGGCGCTTGCACGTGAAGCTGGAGGAAATAGTGGTTTATTACTGGCAGAGCAAGTCTGCTGTGACTCCTTGCGCTCTGGGTGTGTTAACACGGCTGGCTGCCCTACCACCAAAAATCCATCCACTCGGGATTGCTGCTTGATTGTTCCTATGTAAAAATCCATCTGGGATCTCTTTAAAAAAGAATTAAAGATTCTCTTTGTAAGAGCCTTTCCTCCTCTTCCTTTTCTCCCGCCCGTCCCTTTCTGAACAGTGAAAAAGACCTGGGAAGACATAGAGGATGTTTCCTGTCGCGATTTCATCGAGGAGTACATCACGGCCTACCCCAACCGTCCCATGGTGCTGCTGAAGAACGGCCAGCTGATCAAAACGGAGTGGGAAGGGACCTGGTGGAAATCCAGAGTGGAAGAAGTGGATGGCAGTCTGGTCAAAATCCTCTTCCTGGTAGGGCAATTTCCCTTCTCCCATTAGAGGGGGAAGCTGGGCTTAAATTTGAGTCTGGGGGCTGATCAAGTCCAGTTTCCTTGCTAATGTCAGACAGGGTCCTGGGGCGAGCGGGTGTTTTGCTTAGGAGGTAGACCGCCAACGTCTGCTGTGCGTTGACGGGAGGGTGAGACTCATTTGCATGACAAAAGCTTCAAAAGCCTTTTAAAGCATTTCGCGTGTAAAACTTTTTGAAGTGGTAGATGAATAAGAAACAAAATCCATCATCTGCAGGTATTCTGCCCTGGTCCCTTTCTCGGTGTAACCACCTAGCCGTGTCTTCTGTCCAAATACAAGTGCTGGTTTGAGAAGCGGGGGAGAAACTGAGCCGAAGCTGCGATATTCTGCTTGCTCAAATTCTGCAGATTGCAGAAAGGGAGCAGACGTACTGTCTGTGCCCGCTTGGCTCCCTTCCTGTCTGGATAGCTGCAGAGCCACTGGGGCTGGGGAGGATGATGTGCGCTTGCACGTTTAACCTCCCTGTCCTAGAGCCAGGTGGGGTTTGTGCTGAGGAGTTAGCTCGTCTCCCGAGGGAGTCTGGTTTCTCCAACAGTGCCTCGTTAGTCAGTTGTTGGGCTAAGAAGAGAACTGAATTTGAAGCTTGGGGTCTCGGTATCGGGCCTCTCTCGAGATCTGGTTTGTAGTCAGCGTTCCCCCGGACACGATGAATTACTGCCTTTGTCCTCTCTTGGCTGCATGGTCTTTCAGGAGCCTTCAGGTCAATGCTTTGCCTCCTTTCCACTCGATTCTCCTCACTGTAAAAGCACGCTGCTGTCTCCCAGGCCTGTGTTGTACCTCTGGAAGCTCTTGCTGTAGGTGCTGCGAGTGTTGCCTTCTCCTTGCTGCAGGATGACAAACGTTGTGAGTGGATTTACCGGGGTTCCACACGCCTCGAGCCCATGTTCAGCATGAAAACTTCCACAGCCTCCACCCAAGAAAAGAAGCAAAGCGGACAAGCAAGGACTCGTCCCAATGTCGGTATGTGGTATCTTTTTCTTTAATTGGTATCCTGAACGCGTTGTGGGTT
Source organism: Aptenodytes forsteri (assembly GCF_000699145.1). Taxonomy (NCBI): domain Eukaryota; kingdom Metazoa; phylum Chordata; class Aves; order Sphenisciformes; family Spheniscidae; genus Aptenodytes; species Aptenodytes forsteri. The sequence continues at coordinate 85,298 of NW_008795479.1, forward strand.
GGCGGGGGCGGGTGGGCTGTTTTGGGTTTTGTTTGGTTTTGGTGGGGTTTTTTTTTTTTTTAGCAGAACTCCTGGAGATTTAAGATTTACAGTGGGCTTTTTCTCCTGCCATAAAGATGCCGCAAAACCAGACTGCAGATGTGTGAAGTGGCCAGAATCTGTTTGGGGTGACTGGCTGGGGGTCCGCGCACAGCCAACAGCCTTGAGTTAATTTCCTATGCCTCTTTGATGGTAGAGACTTTTCTTGTTGATGCTTTGCTTTTTTTCCCCTTCCACTAGGTGCTGTCAGGAGCAAAGGGCCTGTAGTGCAATACACGCAAGATTTAACGGGAGATGGTACCCAGTACAAAGAGCAAATGCAGGCAGCCTCGCTGGCTGCACGGTCCGTTTCCGTTCAGATGTGTGAAGTGGCCAGAATCTGTTTGGGGTGACTGGCTGTGACTCAGAGCTCAGCCAACGACCTGGTGTTAATTGCAAATGCCTCTGTTTTGGTTGCCTTCGGGAGCTAAATCAATATTTTGTGGCTAGCGCAACAAACTTTGGTTGATGGTAGAGACTTTTCTTGTTGATGCTTTGCTTTTTCCCCTTCCCCACTAGGTGCTGTCAGGAGCAAAGGGCCTGTAGTGCAATACACGCAAGATTTAACGGGAGCTGGTACCCAGTACAAACCTTTAGAGCAAATGCAGGCAGCCTCGCTGGCTGCACGGTCCGTTTCTCCGCAGCCTGCTGAGATGGAGTAAGTACTTGAGTCAGTTCTCTGCTTCCACCACTACCTCCTTCGCGTTTCGTCTCCAGTGCTCAGCTCTTTCAGGCACCGCCCTTTCTGTGTAGAGGAATCCTCAGGTGCGGGTTTCCTCCATGACTAGGCTTGTTTCCTGGTTGCACAAAGCGGTTTTAGTCATGCTTCTGGGGGAAGCTGTAGATAAAGGCTGCTGGATGAGTAATTGGGGGCGGGAGAGCTGACGGCCCAGCACCCCCTGAGCCAAATGCCATGTTCTTACTCAGGGCTAAAGCTTCGCACTTGATGTATTTCCAAGTTAGAACGTTTGCTCCTTCTCTTCCGAAAATCTGAATTGCTCCCTCGTGTCACGATCCAGGCACTGGCCCCCGGCTGCCTTGTATTCCTCCACTCGGACTGACCTGCTCACAGACCTCAATGACTTACGAGGCACTGAGAACTTGGGATCAGTGGTTGGTCTCGGTGGTCACGGACCAGACCTGATAAAGCTCGGCCACGGCCAAGTCGCACACGTGCCTCCTGCTGCCAGGGGCCCAAGCGGGACGTTCTCGGAGGTGCAGGCTAGTGCCGAAGGAGGCCTGGATGAAGGAGGAACGCGGCCTTGTGATGAAGGGAGCGTGCCGGAGAACACCAGGGTACCTGAGCACGTGCTCTGGGACTTTAATAACTTTCTAGGGGAGAGAGATGCTGTCCCGGTTCATTTTTGTCACCACTGTGGATTTCCTATCCGAATTTATGGACGCCTGGCCCCCTGCCACCACGTCTTCTGCTGTGACTGTGCCTTGCTGCACGGGCAAAAGGGAGAAAGGAGATGTCCCAGCTGCAAGGAACCTGTGCAGCAAGTGAATCTTTATTCACCGGATGCTCTCTAGGTGTAGCAGCATCTAAGAAACCCCACCTGCCCCCAGCCTCCCGTCTCAGGAGGGGGTTCCTCTCCAAGCACCGGTGCAATGTGACCCATTCCGCCCCTGGATGTGGGGGCTAACTTGGAAATGCTCCTCCTGTGCCATTCCGACCAAGACTTGAGAATCGAAGCCATAATAGCCTTGTTCCTCGTCTCTTTCATAACCAAGGAGAGAGGCCGGTGCTGAAGGAGGTCTGCCCCAGCGTGAGAAACGCCGACGCTGGCTCCTCCACCGTCGGTCTAGGGCCCCGCCCGCGAACGGAGGAAGAGCTGGGCTGTTGCCCTAACACTGGGGCACCCTGAGCTGTCGAGGGTGTAGGAAGGACGTGCGATGGCACGGCATGAAGACGGTGAAGTTGGACTGCGGCGATCAGCCAGCCTGCCGTCTCGTTGGCCTCCGAATCTCTCCTTTTCCATTTAACAGGCCTTGCAGTGGTTACAAGGAACACTTCTTTGTTTTCCCTCTCCCCACAGAGGCTTTGACTTTAGGATCTTGTTTTCAGGTCTAATACAAGCAGACACTACAGACGTTTCCCTGCCCTGCCGTTAAATAGTGAACTGCTTAAAGACAACTGTTTTTTAACATTTGAAGGCAGCATTCTTACATCCATGTCCCCGCTGCCCGGAGGGATACTGTTGGGTTCAAAACACATTGGTTTTAGATTATTAAAACTGGGAGAATGGTTTCTTCACTCTGGTGTTTCGTTTACTCTGAGGAAGGCCTGGTTCTCCTCCCTCTCTAGTCTCACTTTCTTCTGTGGTGCCAGGGAGCTGCTGTCAGCCTTTTCTGACTGTTTAAAGCCCGTTGACGGAAGCTTTTTTTCTCTTGCTCTTGAATTTTGAAATGCGCGTTAACACCTTGCTTTTAAGGCAGATGTTTGCAGAAACGGTCACTCCCTCCTGCTCTCGCTGTCTCCTCCCTTTCTGCCCTGATAACGTAACTGTGTTCTTCCACTTGTGGGAAAACTAGTGGCTGGTTTGGGGTGTTTTTCTGTTTAATCGGTGCAAACGGATTGAAAATCTCCGCTGTTGTTTTCTCAGAGTGTGAGGGCTGGTGTCTTCCAGGTGCCTCCCACCTTCCCGATGTTGTCCGTCGGGCTGCAGAGGTGTTTGGGGGCCCCTCGCAGCCCTTTCATCAGCGATGTTGTTACATTCCCTTGTACAATTTTATCTCGTTACTTGGTACGGACAAAAGAGTCCTCTGTACTTCTTGTTCCTCCCACTGCTCAGTACTCTGGCACTGACGAGCCTCTGTAAACTCTTGTTTCTGCTATTGCAGGGGTTTCTTCATCTACTGGTTTGTCCAGCTTCCTGAAATGAAGGCCTTGGACATCCTCGTTACACTCCCTCTCACCCTCATGCCTCACTTCCAAATAAATAGCAGTATGTCAGAAGTCACTTTTAAACGTAGCTGAGCTCTGGCATTTGGTCGGGGTTGTTGCGGGATTGCTGTAGCACAAATAGTCAGAAACGGGCTGATTTTCACGCTCGTTAGGAAAAAATCCGCTCGGTTTCTCTTGGATGGGGCACTGTTGCTGACTTCCACGGCGGAGTGTTGTTTTGACTGCCCCTGTCTGTCTAAATCCTGCCAGTTGTGTGAGCGTGTGCGTCTTGCAAATCGCCTCCCTTCTTCCCTCGTGCAGATGCTCCGACAGTCAGCTGGCCCAGTCGAGAAAGCAAGTGGCCAAGAAAAGCACTTCCTTCCGTCCTGGCTCCGTGGGCTCTGGGCAGTCGTCGCCTTCTTCGCCCGTCCTAAGTGATACGCCTCCGGCGGGAAGGACCGGTGCGTCCCAGCAGCATCGGTAAGCAAAGCTTGTTCGCGCTTACTACAAACGCAGCAATATCCCTGCGTCCCTGTGAGAGTTGGGGATGCTGGTACAGGTTCGGGGCTTGTTTGGTTTCGTGCAGGTTTATTTTGTTACGGGCTGACGCCATTATTTGCCGGCTTGTCCGGTCCTGAGCATTTGTCTTCCTCTTACCTTGTTCTCCCTCCCAGGCAACTGTTGGTTACGTTTTGTTGTTGGCTTGAGCTTGGAGGGTCCCTTATCAGTTCTGACCAGAACTTACCCAGCCTCTGACCCTGCTTGTTCTTAGAGGACTCGTTTCGACAAGCTTTCTGGGGCCAGGGGGGAGCTGCTATTAATATAAATCTGCAGGTGGCTTTTCCACGGTGGTGGCTTTGTGGCAATCAATCCACTGCACAGAAGACGTTGATCCCAGTTCTGAGACCACAGCCAGCTTGTGCTTGTTTCTGCTTCCCTAGTTCTGATTTGGGTTTTGGGTTTTTTTGTGTGTGTTCTCTGCTGCTGGTAACACTCCCTTTGGGGCCTGCCCAGCCTTGCTCCCGGGGGACGCTGGGGCTTGTGTCTAATCGGACTAAGCGGCAAAGCCAACGGGGTGTCCCAGCGCGTAACTAGCAGCTGCTTTGATAGGAATTAAGTGCCTAAAATCCCTTTGCAGTTTGAGGAGAAAGCACCGCTCTTCCTTAAGCCACAGTTGCCCAGTGTATCCCTTTTCCCCTAACAGGCTCTCCAGCGGCCAGGCAGGCAGTGGCACAGCACAGGCCTTCCATGGCATGATGGACCGCGTGCCCAACGAGCCCTCTTACCGGGCCCCGCTGGAGAAACTCTTCTACCTGCCGCACGTCTGCAGCTACACCTGCCTGTCCCGCGTCCGTCCCATCTGCAGTGACCAGTACCGCAGCAAGAACCCCCTGCTCATCCCGCTGCTCTACGACTTCCGACGGATGACAGCCCGCCGACGGGTCAACCGCAAGATGGGCTTCCACGTCCTCTACAAGACGCCGTGTGGGCTGTGCCTGCGAACCATGCAGGAGATCGAACGCTACCTTTTTGAGACAGACTGCGACTTCCTTTTCCTGGAGATGTTCTGCCTGGACCCGTATGTGCTGGTAGATCGCAAGTTCCAGCCCTACAAGCCCTACTACTACATCGCAGACATTACCAAGGGCAGGGAGGACGTGCCGCTGTCCTGTGTCAACGAGATCGATAACACCCCGCCTCCGCAGGTGGCCTACAGCAAAGAACGCATCCCCGGCAAAGGGGTTTACATCAACACCAGCTGGGAGTTCCTCGTGGGCTGCGACTGCAAAGACGGCTGCAGAGACAAGTAGGTGACTCCTCGTGCGTCGCTGGGCCTGGAGGGTGGGGGACGGCACCTGCCTGCCCTGATAACAGCCCAAGGTGGAACCTGCTCTGGACTTTAAGCCCACGCGGCTCTGGTCGGTTGCAGGTTTGACTCCCAAGTCAAGCCCCGTGTGCCCATCTCTGCACGTACGCGTGCAGGAGGATGCGATTTCTTTTCCTTTCCGCAAAACCGGTGTGTAAAACTAACTTCTGGGGCGTGGGTGGGTTTTTCTGTGCGTCTCTCTAGATCGAAATGTGCCTGTCACCAGCTGACAGTCCAAGCCACTGGCTGCACCCCGGGTGGGCAGATCAACCCCAATTCAGGATACCAGCACAAAAGGCTGGAAGAATGCCTCCCGACAGGGTGAGTAGAGCTGCGTCTTCTCCTGCCCTCACAAATACCAGCCCCAGAAACAAGGCCTCCGATGCTATCAGAGGGGCAGTATTTCCCGGAGCTAAGTGCACCTGCTGAAAACCTGCCTCTGTTCTCGATTCGTCTGCTAATGTGTGGCCCGGGATCTCTGGGCGTTACCGTAGTACCTGGCAACTAGACTCTCCCTGCTCTGCTGAGCTTTAAGCCGCTGCCGCAAGTCCCTTTGCATCATTATTGGTACAACACCAAGGCTTGGGATATTGCTTTATCAGGGAAGGTGTCTCTGTTCTCCTTTCTTCCAGAGTTTACGAGTGTAACAAGAGGTGCAAGTGCAACATTAACATGTGCACCAATCGCTTGGTCCAGCACGGGCTCCAAGTCCGACTGCAGTTATTCAAGACGCAGAACAAAGGCTGGGGCATTCGCTGCCTTGATGATATTGCTAAAGGCTCTTTCGTCTGCATCTACGCAGGTAGGATCTCACCCTGCTGAACAAGCAGGTAAAGCCTCTTAGTTTTGAAACAGGTGCTGTGAATGAAAAGCCTTTGTTGAGCCAGCGCTCTTCCCAGCGGTCACATGTATTCAGACATGAGCCTGCTTTGTTTTGGTTAAGGAGGAGGGGAATAAGTATTTGAAAAGATCTGGTTGCGTCAGGCTTGTGTCAGGCCCGAGATCTAGGCTTTGTTTATCGCAAAATGCAAAAGCCAGCAGAACGGCTGCGAAGCTCTTCCTGTGCTTGTTAAGGGCGCAGGAAAGCGAAAACGTAGGTGATGAACCTGCAGCGCTTCGATTTCCTGATCGATGCCCCTCCCTTGCCCAACTCCGATGCTGCAGAAACCAGCGTGGCCGCGGCGCCGGTGTCAAGAGAAGTGCTCGGGTCCCCAGAGCCGTTTCTGCGCGCGGAGGGTGAATCAACACATACCTGCTTCCTGTTTACATGGAACCAGTCGCCGGGACAGCGGCACAAACCAGTAAAATGCAGAAGTTGCGCAGCACGGTTGCGTGAACTCTGAAACGAAACTAACCACGGGCATTGCCTGAGCTCTGGTTTCTTGCCCTTAATATTGCCTCTGTGCTACGCCCTCACCTCCAGCCCTCCAGAGCAAGAGACAGTCACCCTGTTGGAACTGCTGTTCGGAGGTTTCCGTGTTGGAAGCCTGGATGTTAGCAAGGGCCCACGTTAGATCAGCCGTGTGCTTCGGATTTTCGTTACCTCGAGTATCGGGGTCATATGTTGTCCTTTCCCAGCCTGGCTTTGGAATGAGGTGGTGTCAGTCCCGTTTGCTCCTCAGTCAGCCTTTGGGAGGGCAGGATAAAATTTATGGGGTAGGAATATCATCCCTGGAAAACTCATGCTTAGTTTTCTATTTCCCACCCCCAGGGAAAATCCTCACGGATGACTTTGCCGACAAAGAGGGGTTAGAGATGGGTGACGAATATTTTGCAAACCTGGATCACATTGAGAGCGTGGAGAACTTCAAGGAGGGCTACGAGAGCGACGCAAAATGCTCTTCTGACAGCAGCGGGGTGGACCTCAAGGACGAAGAGGAGGAAAACACAGGCACTGAGGAGCAGGAGGAGTCCAACGAGGACAGCTCTGATGACAACTTCTGCAAGGACGAGGACTTCAGCACCAGCTCGGTATGGCGCAGCTATGCCACGCGACGGCAGACCCGGGGCCAGAAGGAGAACGGGCTGTCGGAGACAGCCTCCAAGGACTCGGGGCTCACCCGGCAAATCAGCCACGATGAGATGGCGGTGGCTGCCTCCTGTAAGCTGCCGGTGTCGGAGGAGACCTCCAAGAACAAAGTGGCCTCGTGGCTGAGCTCCAACAGCATGTCTGACGGCTTCCAGGACAACGACAGCGCCTCCTCCTTCAAGATGAGCGAAGGCGGCGAAGCCAAGGCCAGCAAAACGGAGCTCCCTGGTGAGCGAGAGAAAGCCTCCGCTTCCACCCTGGGCGACGTGGACGGAGAGTCGAAGGCATCGAAGAAAGACGTAAGGGAGGGCTGAGGGACCGGGAGATGAGTTTTGCCCCCTGCCTTGGGAGCATGGGTGAGGAAACTGAGAGGCAGAGACGTGCCTCAGCTGTGCTCTTGCTCGAATGGCTTCCCTACCCCTGCAACGCGACTAGGTGGGCTGCGGTGCCGCTTGGTGTCCGTCCCCTTGCCCCGCTTACTTGGCCCACTGTGGTGGGGTAGGGAGGTGCCTTTCTCCTTCCTGGGGGAAGCCGTGGCACAAGAGGCTACGAAGTCGTCGCTCAGCGTGAGACGACCTGAACGTCCCTCCTGCCCTGGGCGCTACCCGCTTGTGCGGCTCTGAGGGAGGGAGCCACCTCCTGCACGGCTACCTGAGGTGGTGTGGAGAGCGTTCAGCCAGGGCTGGGGACGACAGGGAGACGGAGGTGGTCTCTGTCCACCCCCCCTGCTCTGGAGAGGGGCCTCGGAGACCCGCTGTCTGGGCTGTGGAGGGTGGGAGACCTGTGGTCGTAACTTGGCCCTTCTGGAGCACCCCCTGGACCGGGTGTCACACCGAGCGGTGGGGACAGCCGGCTTCTCACACCCGGGCTGGTGTTCGGGGAGCGTTTCCGCGGAAGGGCTGAGGAGTGCTCCGAAAAGGAGAGGTTTTAATCTTCTGTACTTCTCTCTGCAGGAACCCGAAGATCCAACCAAAATTCCTGGGTAAGGCTCCTTAAATTGTATTTTCCTGCTTTTTATTTCCAAATATCGCTCTGAATGAATTGCTGCAACTCTAGGGCTGCCCCTTAACGCTATTAGCGCCACTGCCAGAGTGAGCTGAGAGGCTGGGAGGGTTTGGGCTGTGCCCCAACGTGCACTGGCAAATTAATCGCTTGGAGATGGCAGTCTTGTCCAGCTCTCAGCTTTCCTCAGCTGCTCCGTCTCTGCCTGGCCCGCGGACAATCTCCCTGGAGGTGCAAGTGTGACCCGCTCCTGTCCTCACCCCACAGGCTGAGCGATTTGGGGAGGATGTATGGCTACAACCCGAGCCCTCCCAAGCTGGAAGGGATCCGGAGGCCGACGAGCAAGACCGCCCTGCTGCAGAGCAGACGGCATTCTCTCGCCCCGCAGCCCACCACAGACGTAAGCGGCGATCCTTCGGGCTTCAGACATGGGCTGGAAGGGGCGGACCTGGCTCTGCCTCACAGCTCCAAACTGGTTTGGTGAAGGCCTTGGGCCTTACTTTGGGTCGTTTCTGCGCCACTTTCACTCCCAGTTGAGCACCAGCGCAGGGCTTGTGGTTCGTAGTTGTGGTTTCCTGGAGGGGGGTTGATTTTCTTCAGACAGTGGGGATCTTCCGCGGGTCTGAAAGCCCAAAAGAAGAAGAAAAAAAAAAAAAAGAGGAGGACAGCGTGGTGTTTGGGCCATGTGTTGTAATGGGATGTAGCACCTTGGTTCGCATACGCAGCACACCAGGGACGCATTGCTCGGCAGAGCCGGGTCTAGGAAGCCATCCTGGGGGGACGGTCTTTGGTTTTTTGGGGTCTTCTCCCTTCCTTGCAAAAAACCCGGAGCGCCTAATGGTGCAGGCTCGTGAGTCCCTGGCAGTCCGGGTGCTGCAGGACTCGCCAGCCCCCTCAGACGCCGCTGCTGTTTCAAACATTGGCCTGTGAGATGGGGTTTCTGTCCCGTGGCGGCTCCGATCGCGGTGTCCACCTGTGTGATCCACTTAAAAAGGGTTTATTAGAGCACAGGGGTCCCTCCGCTAAAAGAGAGCAAAATACTACGGGGGGGAAAAAAGGGAGCCCTGAACGTCGCTTGGAAAGCGATGGGGCGATGCTCTCCCCTGACCCGAGCTGCACTCAGGAGCTGTTAACGCCTCTCTGCAGGACGTGCTGACCCTGTCGAGCAGCACGGACAGCGAGGGGGAGAACGGGCAGGCGGTGGCGGGGCAGGCCCAGGGCACCACCAACGACAGCGACGACATCCAGACCATTTCCTCGGGCTCCGAGGAGGAAGAAGGGGACGACAAGAAAAACCCCTCGTCCGGGTCAGGTGAGGACAGCTGCCGGGGGAGGAACAAGGGCTGAGTGCGGAAAGTACAGAGGTACAGCAAGAAGTTTTGGCCAGAAACCACCAGGAAGGGCCGATGAGGACATAGCAGCTGCGAGCATGGTGCGTCCTGCTCCAGACACCTCTGAGCTGTGTCCAGCGACCGAGGTCTGAAGCTTCCCCGTGCGTTGATTCGAGTCATAACTGCAAAACCCAGTGCTCAAGTACTGGATATTTGTGGATATCTCAGAAAAAGCAACTGTGGGACTTACTGTGGTGGATCTCCAGGCTCCGCTGGGTCGAGCGGAGAGCTGGGAGATTCCCAGGAGCCATCCCAGGGTGGGATTTTAGATCCGAGCTGCATCCCTAAGGGGTTTATTACCCCTGTGTGAAAGAGGAAAGCGTCTTGGGCCAGCAGCACTACTGGGGTTCCTCTTCTGGAAGACGGAGAGGGAACGCGGCGGTGTTTGCTCTTCTCTTGCGGCAGGTCCTGTTAAGAGGCAGGTGGCGGTGAAATCCACCCGAGGCTTTGCCCTGAAATCAACTCACGGGATCGCCATCAAGTCAACCAACATGGCGGCGGCCGACAAGGGCGAGAGCGCGCCCGTCCGCAGAACCACCCGCCAGTTCTACGACGGAGAGGAGTCCTGTTATATCATCGATGCCAAGCTGGAAGGGAACCTGGGCCGGTACCTCAATGTGAGTCGCTGCCCTCGGCAGGGGATGAAAGGGGAATGTCCCTTGGCAGCCGAGAAGGGAAAGGGACGTATTTGGGGTGACCTGTCCTTTCAGTGGACCTGCGTCTCCCCAAGACTAGATAAATACAGTAAAAAAAAAAAAGTGGGAAAAGAGCAGGACTAGGAGGATGATCCAGCCCCCCCCCTCCCGAGTGAAACAGGGCAGCTGCTCCGGCCCCCTGACGCGTGGTGAGCAGGATGGCTAAGTCAGTCCTTCCAGCGACCGTTACCTTTGCGAGGGTGGATCTTATGACTCAGCCCTGGTTGTGCAGGCAGGGGAGGGAACGTGTCCTGTTTCGGCAGCCTTACGCTGGATGCAGCGGACAAATCGGGAATGCTGCTTGTTTATAAAGGCTCGTGTTTACTGCTGGCTGCTTTGTATTCCCTCCCGACGCAGGAACTTGCTCACTCTGTTTGTCTCCGCTCCCCGTACAGCATAGCTGCAGTCCTAACCTCTTCGTGCAGAACGTCTTTGTGGACACGCACGACCTCCGCTTCCCCTGGGTCGCCTTCTTCGCGAGCAAGTGAGTCACGGCGCGCTTGGGGAAGGGCTGCCGGTTCACGGGACGTGGTTGGACCCAGCTCCTTGGCCGCCGGGGCTGCGCGACCAGCCCGGGCTGGGTGTTTCCTACTCCTGGTAACTGCTGTCCCCGGTTTCGCACCAGCCTGAGCGGGGAGAAGCTTGGGGATGAGTTGGGTGAGGAACTCTCTTCTGTGCTGGAGATTCTGGTGCGATTTGCATCAGTTTTTGACCTTTCCGAAGGGGAGAGTTAAGCACGGGGCCGCCGGCTGCCCAGCTTGAGTCACAGACCTTGCAGGCGGCGCCGGGCGGTGGTGAATCGCTGCCACGTGCCTCTTGGGCACCGCGAGTGCGGCGTCTCCTCTGCGAAGCCCCACGGGAGTGATTCATTGGGGAACTTTGTCCCTTTGCTCGCTGTGGAGCCAAAGGCAGCTGCGTGGGCTGCTTCACCCTCACCCCAGGGGAAGCTGGGCTGCACCGCCCTGTCCGGAGAGGTCATACGTAAGCGTTGCTCTCTGCTAGCAGGAGGTCCAGCTTATCCTCCTTTTTGGAATGGCCTCTTCTCCCAGCCCGTGCTGCTTTTCTTTTACTCCCCAGGAGGATACGAGCCGGCACAGAGCTGACATGGGATTACAACTACGAGGTGGGCAGCGTGGAAGGCAAAGAGCTGCTGTGCTGCTGCGGGGCTATCGAGTGCCGAGGGCGGCTGCTGTGAGCCCACCCGTGCTCCCACCGGATCCCTCTTAACCACAGGCCTGGTGCTGACTTTCCCTTTGTGAGGGTAAAGTTTCTTCTCAAGAGGTGGCTGTTTAGTAGTAACCGTTACGAAGCCGAGCACCGTGGCTTCGAGTTCTCCCGTTCACTTGAAAATTACAGCGGCAGATGGACACGGACCAGAAACGTAACCTGGCACCCGTGTGACGGCTGCAGGGGGGGGGCGATGCCCCAACCTGTTGCCGTGAGCTTTGCTTCTACCACGTCCCAGGGGCTACAGTCGCCCCGTTGAGAGGATGGTCCCTCCCTCGGCGCCGCAGGAAAGGCCCTTAGCCACGCCGTTACCTGCCTGAGCGCTTGACAAGCGGCTGTTCCTGCTCTCTTCCAGCTCTCCACCAAATTTAAGACAGAAATCCCTGGGCAGCTACAGCTCACGCTGGTGGTGCTGCCGCTTTTCCAGCGGGAAACACTTCACCGAGACTCCAGGGAAGTGCTTGACGGTTGGGACTGAGCCGTCGATGTCCCTGCAGCCTTGGGCCGGGACTGGGAGGGAGCGAGGATGGTGGAGATAAGCCCGGTAAGAGTGGACCAATCTGGATTTATAGCGGTGACGTGAATTTAAGTGGGGGGGGTGGGGAAAAAAAGCATCTGTCTTCGACTGTGATATGTTGTAAAGAATCTTTTCATTGTTAAAAAGCAATAAAGTATGTTTTTCTATTAAAAAAAATAATTGCCCTGAACTTGAGACACAGCAAAAAAAAAAAAACCAAAACCCAAACCCTGAAAGAGCAGGATTTAAACCGCTTCCTTCATCCTTGTTTCCACGGGGCTCGCCAGGGGCGGACTGGCCCGGACAGGCCGAGATGTTGCACGGGGAAGGCAAGCAGCTCCCACAGGCATTTTCACCTTTCCTTCCTTCTAGCAGAACAAACACTCGTTAAACCCCCACTTGGTAAAGCTAAAGGGAAGCTGTTTGAACTGCTCTTGCCAGGCAGCAGATTTGATGCCGGTTGCCTTCCCCTTCCCCCCCCCCCCCGGATCTGACCGTAGGCTCAAAATACGGAGTTTGGCTTAAAATACCGCACTGAAGTTGCGGCTGAGCCGGCCTTGAACTTGACTCAAGCAACCCGAACTTGATTTGGGCACCTGCGGCCGGGCGCAGGGAAGGGCAGAGCTGGTGCAGGCAGCCGGGGAGGGCGGAGCAGCCGCCTGCCAGCCCGGTCCGGCTGCTGGACGCGGCAGGAGGCCAACGGCGGGGCCCCCCACAAAAAAACCCGGCCCCTGGAGCGGCGCAGAATTTCAAGTGCCGGGTTTTGGCTTCTTCGTGTGGGCAGGGCTTGTGCCTGCACATCCAAAGGGTTCGGTAAAACCACCGCGAACCCGGGCTAAAAGAGGCAGATTTTTGACAAATTGGAATCAAGTCTCGCCTCGCCCACCGGCTGAAGAGCAAAACCCCGGTCTGGGGGAGAGCTGGAGCAGCAAAAAGCGGGTTCCAGCCCCCCCCCAAACCGACACCAGCGCCCAGCCCACGCAACGCTGCGCTCGCACGAGGGAGGCAGGTTTTTTTCCATGCTAAAAAACCTTTATTTTTTTTTTTTTTTATAAAAAAATTAAAAAT
>NW_008795479.1:98531-99266 GCF_000699145.1 Aptenodytes forsteri
TTTGAAAATTGGAAATTAAACCAAAAAAAACCCCCCCCCCCCCCCAAAAAAAAAAAAAAATCAGTTGCAAATTTGTCCTGTTACAGCTGGGGAAGGGACTGGGAGAGGCCACGGGGAGGGAGAGACTCGAAACCCATTTACAGAAGAGAAATGAGGGGATTAAACTCCTCCGTGAGACGCTAGTAGTGACTAAACCCCGCAGCTTCCTTCCCCCGAGTACCTCCATAGTGTCATCTCATCATTCAGCCACTAAAACACCCAGGACTCCCTCTGCTCCTCCCTCCCAGCCCTCCGAGGGCGAGGGCGGCGGAGCAGGGACCGCGACGGATCTTCCACCGGCGGCGAAGCCGGGCACGGCTCGGGGAAGGGGCTTTTTCCCAGCGTTTGAAGAGGCAGCCGCAGGACGCGCTCCCCTCCGGCGAGGGGCTGGTCGGGAAAAGGGGGAATAACGCAGGGCTGGAGCGCGGCGAGGGGCTGGAGCCGAGCTCCCTGGCCACAGCCGATCCGAGGGGGCTGCGGGGGGGGGGGGAGGGGAAGGAGCCGTCCCGGAGGGATGCCGGCGGGAGCCGTCCTCGCTCTGCCTGTCCCGGGGCACCGCGGTGGATTAAGGCAGCAGGTGAAAGGCAAGAAAGGGCACCAACGGTGAGCGTGAGGTGGAGAAGCAGCGACCGCTGCCGCCCCCAGAGCCGCGGCCCCTGGCGCTCAGTGCGGTGGTTGTTGTTGAGGATTGAGGAT
>NW_008795479.1:103212-105452 GCF_000699145.1 Aptenodytes forsteri
ACCATGGGGAGCGCCGCAATGGTCCCGCATGCGGCCGCCGGCCCCCCCCGGGGGGAGGGGGGGGGGGGGGCGGAGAGGGGCTCTCCGGGGTCCCGGTTCGCTCTGCTGGACCGGGGAGGGGAGAGGATGGAGGGGACGGGGACCTTGGCGCTACGCGAGGGTGGCATCGGTGGGATTTGACATCTCACGGGTTTGGCCTCCGGCGGGGCCCCCGGCCGCCCCCGCCAGCGCAGAGACGGGGCGAGGGCGCTCAGTCGGTTTTGCGGTGGTTGTTGTTGAGGATGGGGTGGCCGTTGGAGAGGGGCCCGTTCTTCGCTGCCGCCGCCTCCTCCTCCTCCTCCGAGTTGTCTGTCTCTTCACGGTCGCTCCTCTCGTCCTCCACCACCTGTGCAGGGAGAGGGAAGGGGGGGCTCGCTCGCTCAGCGGCACCGTTTTCCTGCCGTGCCTCAGTTTCCCCCATCGCAACCACCGCGGTCTCCTCTCCACCCCAATCCCTCCCCACCAAGGGCTCTCCAGGACTCGGGAAGCCGAGTGCAGTCCGGCTTCGTGGTTTGGGGTCTCCCCTGCAAACCCCCCACCTCCACCTCGTTCCCCGGGGGCAGACCCGCGCGCCCCTCCATCCACCCCAAGCCACATGGGCCGGGTCCAGTCCGGATACAGCCCCTTCGCCCCGCAGCAGCGTCTCCCTGCGGGGCTGGGAGCCCCGAGCCGACCCCAGGCCCCCTCTTGCCTTTCCAGTTATGAACTTCTGGGCCATGCGGATGATGAGGTAGGCCCAGAAGATGTGCAGCGACTGCAGCACCACCATCATGAAGTTGAAGAAGTAGTAGCCGAAGAAGGCAGGGTAGAGATCCAGCGGATAAACCAGCGTGCAGTGCATGATCCTGCCGGGAGAAGCAGCTCTCTTACAGGCAGGGACTGGCATCCCACCCCCAGCGGGTCTCCCTGCCCCGTGCCTCAGTTTCCCCACTCATTCAACCAGCAACCGGCGCTCACCAAAAGGGCAGGATGACCAGGCGGGTGACGATGAAGACGGCGGCGAAGACGATGAAGATGTTGTTGCAGGTGTTTCTCCAGCCGGCGTAGTTGAACATCTTGGCGGACTGCAGGGGCAGAGGGGGGGGTGAGTCGGGGAGGGGACACGGGCCGTGGCCAAGTCCGTGGCGGCGCGGAGGGGGACGTACCTCCAGCAGGTAGTCCGACGAGTCGTGCAGGGCCATGATGAGCGTCCCTGCACGGATGTAGTTGGCGAACCAGGAGAAGCTGATGAGGATGATGGTGGCGACGTGGTGGATGATTTGCTCTTTGAAGTCCTGCGCCCAGGAAAGGGGGAGCCGGGGGTTACGGCAGCCTGGCTCCAACCCCCAGCGCCCCGCCATCCCTCTCGTCTCCAAGATCCCCTCCGTGGCCCCGGATCCTCCCAGCCTGCTGGTCCCTAACGCCCCCCATGAGGGCGAAGAAAACCCTGCCAAGACGTCCCCGTGTTGGCCACCCCTGTCCCCAGAGAGCCCCGCCGTCGCAGCCCACCTTGCGCTTGACGTCGGAGGCGATGCTGAAGAGCAGGGACCAGTAGAAGGAGAGCTCGATCGTGTAGTACCAGTACTGGGAAGGCAGCATGCTCTGAAAGCCAAGAGACAGGTTGGGGGGGGGGGATCCTCTATGTGCACCCTCCAAGGGGGTTTGATCCCCTTCCATGGGCACCAGCCAGACCCATGGGTGTCCTGGGGACCCTTCTGCGCCCCATGGCGTGCAAACCCCTTCTCCGTGCATCAGCCAAACCCACACGGGTGCCAGAGACGCCCTCCCACACCCCCGGGGGCTCCGGTTCCCATCTCTCGTCGCCCAGGCAGCTCCTGGGGGCAGGGCGGGCCGCGGGATGGCGATGGGACGGGGTCGGGTGCTCACCTGGATGGGGTATCCCTTCCACACCTCCCGGAGGTCGTAGAACCAGGGTTTCTGCGGGATGCGGGGAGGAGAGAGAGACGGAGAGGTGTTAGAGGGGGCAGGGGGGGGCCAACCGGGCCGGGCACGCGCGGCGGGGGCCAATACTTACATCCACTATGACAGCCATGCCAGCAATGAAAGCAATAAGGTAAAACGTGAATCGCCAACTGGAAAAAGGAAGCAGACGGTCCTCAGACGGGCACCGGGGCGAGGGAGGGAGACAGACGGACCCACCGGCCCCATATTCCGCCCTCCCAGGGCGGCTCCCGGCCAAGCGGGTGCCCCCACAGCCCCAT
>NW_008795479.1:107855-108741 GCF_000699145.1 Aptenodytes forsteri
CCACAGCTCCATCCACCGCAGGGACGTGGCCCACAGGGTGGGACGTGGCCCACAGGGTGACGGTGATGCCGGGCGCGGGGTCTCACCTGGCCTCCCTGAACTTCTTGAGCAGGCTGGGCCGGTCTTGGTTGCGGCGGCGGCGAAACCAGCGCTCCACCTGCCGCACCGTGCAGCCGCTCTTCTTCGAGAGCATCTCCACGTCGGCCTGGGGGACGGCAGGGACATCACCGCCACGCCGCAGGGCCCCGGCTCTGCCGCTTGCCCTCCCCCCCAGCCACGTCGAGCCCCTTTTGGGGACCCCTCTTCCCCTCACCTGCTTGGGGTGTTTGGTGGTGGCAGCGTAAAACTTCTCCAGCACGGCATTGGGGGTGGCTTTTAACCTGATCTTCTCCTTGACGTTGAGTAGCCCGGCCAGGGGGGTGGCCACGTACCTGGGGAAGGAGTAGGGGGACATAAAACGTCCCCATTTCTGCATCACCCAGCTGACATGGCCCCATCAAAGCCACCCAGGGACCCACAGCCACTCGGTGCCTCAGTTTCCCCATCCCGCTACTGCTTCTCCAAGGTGGGTTTTACCACAGGGGAATCCCCCAGGTCCCTCTGTCGCCCCCGGGTTGGGGGAACGGCCCCCCACGAAGCGGCAGGGCCGTATCCACCCCGGTGAAGGGTGCCTCCCCCTTCTCCCGCCGTCCCAACAAAGCCCCGTCTGTTCCCGGCCTCGGCTCGCCATTGTTTGCCCAACAAATCACTCCTCAAACGCCAGGGCCTGCGGCCGACCGTGCCGCGATAAGGGCGGCGGAGGATGCACAAAGCCAGGTTTGTGCCGCCGGGGGCAGGTCCCCGCCCCGGCCCCAAATGTGGGCTGGGGGGGGGGGGGGGGTAAGGC
>NW_008795479.1:109766-110255 GCF_000699145.1 Aptenodytes forsteri
CCGCCGCCCCTCGGCCAGGCAGCCGCACGGCGCAGGATTAGGGATTTGCCGGCGGCACAATGAGCACCTTTGTGCCTTAAAAAGGCGCTGTGCGTCTCCCGCCGGGCACGGGGAGGGAGAGGAAGCCCAGCGCTGTCACCGTCACCGCCGCGGCGGGGGGTAGCCGACCCCGCGCGGGGGACCGACCCCGGCCGTGGGGTCAGCGCATCCCGGCTCTTCTTTCCCCTCCACGCTGGCACCTCCCGGGCCTCGGACACAAGCCGGTTTCTCCCCCCCACCCCGGGGAGCCAAGCCCGGGCTCTGTGGGGCTGGGATGGGGGTCGGAGGCGGGGGGTGTCCTGTCCCCCGGGAGGCAAAATCCCCACCGCGGAGCAGGGATTTAGGCGAGGGACGAGCCGGCTTCGCTCCGGGCCGGGGGAAGAGGAACCTCCCAGGGCCGGTTTCGCAAGCCAAGGCGGGAGCACGCCCCGATTCCCACTTAACCAGGAG
>NW_008795479.1:113392-116507 GCF_000699145.1 Aptenodytes forsteri
CCCAGCCCCCCCGCTCCTCCTGCAGGAAGCCCTGGTCCGTCACCAGCAGGTAGAGGTGGCCCTGGGGAGAGGGGAGAGGGGACAGTCGGCCTCGGCTCAGCGTTGGGGGGGGGTCCACCGGCTCGAAGGAAGCCGGGGCAGGGGCCGGAGCCCCACCTTGTGCTTTATCATGGTGCTGAAGTGGTTGTTGCGGAAGAAGACGCTGAGCTCGCCCTCCCTGACGGCGGCCGTGAGCTCGCACAGCCCGTGGTAGGTCAACTGGGAGGCCGTGGACTCCAGGAACTGCTCCGCCACCAGCCCTGGGGCGAGAGAGCGGGGTGGGAGCGGGGCCAGGGCGTCGAGCACCCCCCGGGGACCCCGGGGAGCGGGCGGCTGGGCGGCGGGGGGCCGTTACCTTCGCTCACCAGGCTGGAGTCGCTGGCCTGTTTGCAGGTGATGATCTTCTCCACCAGCTGGTTGTAGCTCAGCTTGCCCACGGCTTGCACCACCTCCGGGCTCTGCAGGGAGGGGAAGGGACGGATGGGGGGGGGCGAGCACCAGGTCTGCAGGGACCTGCCCTCCCGCCCGCGGCAGCCCAGGGCAGGGCGAGGATGGTTCAGTTTGAACCGTCCCCAACCAGCTGGACCACCGCTCCGTCGCAGGGAGGTCCAAGAAGCTGAGCTGGTGGCTTCCACCATGGGGAAGGACCCGTCATGGAAGGGTTTGGGTTGGAAGGGACCTTCAAAGATCATCTAGACCCCCCCCTTTGCCATGGGCAAGGACATCTTCTGCTAGATCAGGTTGCTCAAAGCCCCGTCCATAGTGTCACAGAAGGGTTTGGGTTGGAAGGGACCTTCAAAGATCATCTAGACCCCCCCCTTTGCCATGGGCAAGGACATCTTCTGCTAGATCAGGTTGCTCAAAGCCCCGTCCATAGTGTCACAGAAGGGTTTGGGTTGGAAGGGACCTTCAAAGATCATCTAGACCCCCCCCTTTGCCATGGGCAAGGACATCTTCTGCTAGATCAGGTTGCTCAAAGCCCCGTCCATAGTGTCACAGAAGGGTTTGGGTTGGAAGGGACCTTCAAAGATCATCTAGACCCCCCCCTTTGCCATGGGCAAGGACATCTTCTGCTAGATCAGGTTGCTCAAAGCCCCGTCCATAGTGTCACAGAAGGGTTTGGGTTGGAAGGGACCTTCAAAGATCATCTAGACCCCCCCCTTTGCCATGGGCAAGGACATCTTCTGCTAGATCAGGTTGCTCAAAGCCCCGTCCATAGTGTCACAGAAGGGTTTGGGTTGGAAGGGACCTTCAAAGATCATCTAGACCCCCCCCTTTGCCATGGGCAAGGACATCTTCTGCTAGATCAGGTTGCTCAAAGCCCCGTCCATAGTGTCACAGAAGGGTTTGGGTTGGAAGGGACCTTCAAAGATCATCTAGACCCCCCCCTTTGCCATGGGCAAGGACATCTTCTGCTAGATCAGGTTGCTCAAAGCCCCGTCCATAGTGTCACAGAAGGGTTTGGGTTGGAAGGGACCTTCAAAGATCATCTAGACCCCCCCCTTTGCCATGGGCAAGGACATCTTCTGCTAGATCAGGTTGCTCAAAGCCCCGTCCATAGTGTCACAGAAGGGTTTGGGTTGGAAGGGACCTTCAAAGATCATCTAGACCCCCCCCTTTGCCATGGGCAAGGACATCTTCTGCTAGATCAGGTTGCTCAAAGCCCCGTCCATAGTGTCACAGAAGGGTTTGGGTTGGAAGGGACCTTCAAAGATCATCTAGACCCCCCCCTTTGCCATGGGCAAGGACATCTTCTGCTAGATCAGGTTGCTCAAAGCCCCGTCCATAGTGTCACAGAAGGGTTTGGGTTGGAAGGGACCTTCAAAGATCATCTAGACCCCCCCCTTTGCCATGGGCAAGGACATCTTCTGCTAGATCAGGTTGCTCAAAGCCCCGTCCATAGTGTCACAGAAGGGTTTGGGTTGGAAGGGACCTTCAAAGATCATCTAGACCCCCCCCTTTGCCATGGGCAAGGACATCTTCTGCTAGATCAGGTTGCTCAAAGCCCCGTCCATAGTGTCACAGAAGGGTTTGGGTTGGAAGGGACCTTCAAAGATCATCTAGACCCCCCCCTTTGCCATGGGCAAGGACATCTTCTGCTAGATCAGGTTGCTCAAAGCCCCGTCCATAGTGTCACAGAAGGGTTTGGGTTGGAAGGGACCTTCAAAGATCATCTAGACCCCCCCCTTTGCCATGGGCAAGGACATCTTCTGCTAGATCAGGTTGCTCAAAGCCCCGTCCATAGTGTCACAGAAGGGTTTGGGTTGGAAGGGACCTTCAAAGATCATCTAGACCCCCCCCTTTGCCATGGGCAAGGACATCTTCTGCTAGATCAGGTTGCTCAAAGCCCCGTCCATAGTGTCACAGAAGGGTTTGGGTTGGAAGGGACCTTCAAAGATCATCTAGACCCCCCCCTTTGCCATGGGCAAGGACATCTTCTGCTAGATCAGGTTGCTCAAAGCCCCGTCCATAGTGTCACAGAAGGGTTTGGGTTGGAAGGGACCTTCAAAGACCATCCAGTCCAACCTCCTCCCGTGGGTCATCTTCCACTAGATCAGGTTGCTCAAGGTCCTGTCCAACCTGACCTCGAGCACTTCCAAAGCATCCACAGCTTCTCTGGGCAACCTGTTCCACTGTCTCACCAGCCCTCAGATCATTCCCTTGGGTCCCTGGACCCACGCAAGCCACTGGCCGGGCGGCAGGACAGCCGTGGGGCCAGCTCACCTGGGGGTCCACCAGCCAGCCATGGTAGAGCGGGACGTTGAGGAGGTCGAAGACGATGCACTCGGGCGTGTACTCGAAGTCCGAGACGCCCGTGAACCGCACGTTGACGTCCAGCCCCGTCGAGAGCTTGGGGAGGACCGTCATGGTGGTGGTGGGGGTGGGGGGTGGTTTTGGGGGTGGGGTGGGGGGGGGGGGGGAGAGGAAGAAACAAGGGGGCTCTCGGGAAGCGGGCTGGCACCCCACGTCTTGCAGCCCAAGGTTATCAGTGCTCCCCGAGAGAGGGGGGGGGGGGGGGGGGGATGTTCGGAGTGATGGCGTTTTGTCTTCCCAAGTAACCGTTAGGCGTGATGGA
>NW_008795479.1:118018-119032 GCF_000699145.1 Aptenodytes forsteri
TCCCGCTGGGGCGGCTGCTCCATCGGAGCAGGCGGCAGCGGGAGACCCTCACCGTGGCGTCCTGCCTTGAGCGGGTCCGGATCAGGCCCCTGGGAACGCTCCGGGTCCCTCCAGGAACAGCCACATCCCAAACCTCTCCCTTAGAAGGCAAAACTTGGGTATTTCAAGAAAAAATATATATATTAGTCCAATTTTTTTACCAGGTATGGCTCGTTTAGCTTAGATTTTTTCTCCCCCATCCCTTTACATTCATTTAAATAACGAAAAATAAGACGTTGGCTGCTCCCGCCTCTAAACCGCCGGTAAAATAAATTAATGCCACGGATGCGTGCGGAAATAGCCAAGAGAATTGGGAAATTTGGCTTCGAGATGCTCAAGAGATTCGGCGAATTTGGCCCTTAAACACCCCGCGCAGGCAGGAGCGCGGCCGCTCCGGCTCCCCCCGGCCCCGGCTGCGCTCGGCGCCGTAATGGGGCACCGGACCCTCTTGCAGCCCCCCCAAGGGAGCCGGGGCTGCTCGGAGAGGGATGCAGGCGACGATGGCGATAAATGGTGACGGAAACACCCGGGGAGGGTGGAAACTGGGGGGAAAAGGGGTTTTTTGGGGGGAGGTGGCGAAAGCCAAGGAGAAAATCAAGGGGGTCGGTGCCCTCCGGGCTGTTCCCGTCTCTTTTAGGGCCGGAGCGGAGGAGGACGGACATTAATAAATAAACAAACTAACAGTGCAGAGGTAAGTAGAGAAATCAATAGGCGAAGAAACGTTCTCGAGAGAGAAACAGGTACACAGATAAATAAATAAATAGTACTAGTAAAGAAACAAATATTCTTGACAGACAGGTAGATAAGTCGCTTGAGAACAAAGCGACGTTCTTAATAAATAAACCCATAAATACATAAATAAGTAAACAGTCTTTATCAGCAAATAGCACGGAGGTAAGTATTCTCGATAGGTAAATAGCTATATAGGTAAATAAATAAATAGTATTATTAACCAAGCAAATACTGAACAAATAT
>NW_008795479.1:119452-119982 GCF_000699145.1 Aptenodytes forsteri
TTTGCAGCCGTTTCGCTGCCATCGTTCCCCCGCTCCCTCCTTCTTTTCCTCCTTTTTCCTCCTTTTTTCCTCCTTTTTCCTTGTTTTTCCTCCTTTTTTCCTTCTTTTTTCCTCCTCCTTCCTTTTTTCCTCCTTTATTCCTCCTTTTTCCTCCTTTTTTCCTCCTTTTTCCCTATTTTTCCTCCTTTTTTCCGCCTTTTTCCTCCGTCCCTCCTCCTCTTTCCTCCCTTTCTCTCCCTCTTCCTCCTTTTTTCCGCCTTTTTCCTCCTCCTTCCCTTCTTCCCCCCCCCTTTCCCTCCTTTTCCCCTCTCTCCCGGCCGGGCAGAGGCCTGCTCTCCGCCGCCGAGCCCCACGCTCCGGCTCTCTGCCAGGAAGGCGGATTTACAGCCGGGCGAGGAAGAGGAGGAGGACGGGCAGGAGGGGTGGGGAGAGAAGGCAGCTGCCTGCCGCCCGGCCGACGCCACCGGTTCCCTCCGCCACGCCGAGGCGTCGGGGCGCGGGGCGAGCGGCTTCCCCGGGCGAGGCCGGCC
>NW_008795479.1:122476-127063 GCF_000699145.1 Aptenodytes forsteri
GGGGGACTGGGGTGCAGGGGGGAGCAGGGTGCAGGGGGAGATGGGTGCCCAGGGAACTGGGGTGCAGGTGGAGATGGGTGCCCAGGGGAGCAGGGTGCAGGGGGAGATGGGTGCACAGGGACTGCGTGCTCAGGGGAGCGGGGTGCGGGAGCGGGGTGCATGGGGAACGAGGTGCTCGGGGGAGCTGGGTGCAGCGGGGAGCAGGGTGCAGGGGGAGCGGGGTGCACAGAGGATCAAGGCCCCCGAGCAGGGCGCACCCATCTCCCCTGGAGAGAGGGGCTGCCCCTCGGCCCCGCGGCAGCCCAGGCTGCGGGCACAGCCGCACCGGGGACACCCCAAGCCATTTCCACGGCCGGGGGCTCCCCAGCACCCCCCACCCCACCGCTGCAGCCTCATCCCCGGTCTCGCAGCACGTGGGTGCAGGTCCCCCGACCTGCTATGGGGTTAATGCCGCAGGCGGCTCTCGGTTGTTTACTTCCTCGGCTTGTACTGAATAAATGAGCAAATCTGGGTTATGGCATGAAATAATTGTCACCGAAAAAGGGCCTGGAGACAGGGAGGCTCCCTCAAGCGTGACAGGACGGGCGCCGGCAGCCGGGGACGGGGGATTTGCGGGGTGACATGGGTGACATTTCTTCCTTGCTGCTGCGGGCGAGAAAAAAAAAGGGGTGAAACGTTGCGTTTTGGGGGGCAGCCAGCCCCAAACTCACCGGCTCTGGAAAAACCACTTTGGTCTGGGGTTAAAATACTAAAGGCTCCCAGGGCTGCGACGGTGTCCCCCGGGTGGGAAGGTCCCCGTCCCTGCTGCCGCGGTCGCTCATGGCCGAGCTGGGTTTTCCCGTTCTCCCCGGGACCCCGATGCGCCCGGTTTCGCACATGTGCCCCAAAAACGTGAGGCTTTTGTGCCAGAAATGGATCCCGGCCAGGTCTCGTCCCAAGGGCGCCGGGCCGGTCGGCGCTTCGGGGATGCCAGGAGCCCATCCGCTGCTGGCGGCAGCTGGGAGGTGGGTGCCACCCACGATGAAGTGGCTCCGGGGACACTGGCGTGTCCCCTCGAGGGCGGCGAAGGAGAAGGGACCGGCCCGGGGGGCTTTGGAGGATTGGGGACGCGTCGCTGCCGCGCCTGACGCCTCCCGCCCCGGCAGGAGCATGTCCGGTGTCACCAGGAGATCCACGTGGTGATGGGCAACGAGGCCTGTGACCTGGACTCCACCGTCTCGGCCCTGGCCCTGGCTTATTTCTTGGCGAAGGTGAGGCTCGCCCGCTGGCTTGGGGACAAACGGTAGCTTGGGGGACGCCTCACCGGGTGTCACCCGCCCCCGACACAGACCTCCCCGGCTCCGAAAGCAGCCTTCATCCCGGTGCTGAACATCCCTCGCGCTGAATTCGCCCTCCGGACGGAGACAACGTTCCTGCTGGGGGAGCAGGGCATCCCCGCCGCCTCCCTCATCTTTCGGGACGAGATCGACCTGGGGGGGCTGCACCGCGCCGGGCTGCTCTCCCTGACGCTGGTCGATCACCACGTCCTGCCTGGGTGAGCCGGGGGGGGAACATGGGGACAACCCGGGCCACCCACGCGAAGCCTCGCTTTTTCCTTGCTTGATTTTGGCCCAGGGTGGGTAAAACCTTTCCCTTTCTGGGGCGTCTTTAGGGTAGGAGGAGAGGAACAAAGGGGGTTTCCAGGCTCTGCTGGGGGTGACCCATCGCGGCTGCAACCGCAGGGCTGTGCCGGGGGTCTCACCCTCCCCGTCTCACCCGCCAGCGCCGATGCAGCCCTGGAAGAGGCTGTGGTGGAGGTCCTCGATCACCGGCCATTGGAACGGGACCGAGCTCCCGGCTGTCAGGTGACAGCAGAGCCGGTGGGCTCCTGCGCCACGCTGGTGACAGAGCGGATCGCCCAAGGTCCCCCAGGCGTGCTGGACAGACCCACGGCCGCGCTGTTGCACGGTGAGGACGGGCGGCCCTCGCTGAGCCCCATCCGAGGGGGACGGTGACGACTGATGGCCCCCGGTTATCCCCCCCAGGCACCATCCTCCTGGACTGCGTGAACCTGAGCCCGGCGGCCGGCAAGGTGACGCCCAGGGACGTGGCGTGTGTCTCCCTGCTCGAGGCGAGGTTCCCCGAGCTGCCGGCCCGCGACACCATCTTTGAAGCCCTGCAAGCGGCCAAGTTTGACGTCTCGGGTCCGCGTGCTGGGGCGGTGGCATCCGGGGGGTCTGGCTGGGAGCGGGTCCTGGGACAGACCCCTCTCCTTGGGGACAAGGACGCGTCCCTGGGGCTCACGCTCGGCCCCTCTCGTCTCCCAGGGCTGACGACGGAGCAGATGCTGCGGAAGGACCTCAAAGTCCTCTCTGGCGATGAGCTGCTCCTTGCCGTCAGCGCTATCTACGTGGACCTGGAGGTGAGGCTCAGCTGGGGGGGAAACTGAGGCAGGGGTGGCACTATGGGGACAGTGGGGTGACGCCAGCGTCTCTCCCCGTCCAGACCTTCCTGCGCCGGCCCGGCTTGCTGCAGGACCTGGATGCTTTCTGCCAAGCTCAGGGCTACGCGGGGCTGGTGGCCATGATGATCTCTTTTAATGAGCACAATGAGCCCTCCCGGCAGCTCGCGGTCTACAGCCGGTGCGAGACCCTCCGGAGTGCGGTGAGTGGAGAGGGCTGGGCACCCCAAAACCTCAGCACGGGGGTCTGGGGCAGTTCTCAGCTGCGGCGCTCAGGCTCACCCCGAAAGCCCCTGATTTTGGAGGTGCTGGGGGGGTCCCAAGCCGCCACGCTCCCTCCCTTGCAGGTGTGCCAGGCGCTGGCGGCGGCGCTGTCCCTGCACCTCCTGCCTCTCCCGAGCCCCTGGTCTTGACCTACGCCCAGGGCAATGCTTTGGCATCGCGGAAGAAGGTCCTGCCCGTTGCCCGTGGGTCTTGTGTGAGCACCTACGCCCAGGGCAATGCTTTGGCATCGCGGAAGAAGGTCCTGCCCGTCCTGCGGGCAGCCCTGGGGGGGCCGGGCGCTGCCAGGGGGCCGGAGGAGGAGGTGGTCCTGCCGCCCACCCCGATGAACAGCCTGGTGGAGGAATGCCCGCTGGCACAGGCCGTCCCCCCCCTCTGCCCCCAAAAAAAGGATGTCCTGGAGCGGGTCAGCCGCATCGCCGCTGGGCAGCCCCCCGGCTCCCCAAAATAAGAGCGGGTGCCCGGCGGCTTTTGGGGTCCATACAAGGAGGTGGGGTCCCTGGGCAGGTCCTGATGGGGTGCCCAGGCGCTGGGGGGTTGCAGCCGCCTTCGTTAGAGCTCGCCTTCCTTCGTTAGAGCTCGGCTCCCTGACGGGGATAGGTCCTCGTTGCAATTTGCCCCCCGACGGGCTCCCCCCGCCCCGACGGCCCCACTGGGGTTTGGTCCCCCAGGGTGGGTTTTCGGGGACCCCGCGGGCAGTGGGACTGGGGCAGCACACGCACCCACTTAATGAAGGCACTTGGGGGGGTTGACGAGTTCTTGCCGTTCTTCCTCCCTTGGGGGGGCTGTGGGGGGCCCCGGCTGGTGGGTCCGGATGCGCAGCTGGCCCACGACTGTCACCCACGTGCTCCGAGGATTAAATTTCCCTCTTTTCTTCCACTTTTGGCTCTCGACTTTTCTTCCGCGACAGATCTGCGCTGCCCTGCTCACCCCGGGGGTGCCCAGCGTGGCCCCCACCCTCCCCACAGGCATCCTGGGGGGCGAACCCCCTCTCTTCCTGGGGTGCAGCCCCCCTGCAAATACCCCCCCCCCGGGTCAGAGGAGGGTTTCAGGGGCCAATAGCATGGACGGGGAGGGGGGGGCTCAGTGCGGCCGAACCCCCAAATCCGGCCCCGCTGGGAGGAAACCGGTTGTGCCGTGACGAGCTGTGGCCTCTGCCGGCTGCGAATGCGGCCAAACCAGTTTGGATGAGCCACCAGTGCCGTCACCAAAGCCCTTCACCCCGGAGAGGTGAGCGGCCCCAGTGCCGGGAGTCTCTGGGGTCTCGTAGAGGGTTGAGCAGGGCTGCGATGGGGGTCCCCGGGGAGCGTTTGAGCCGTCTCCTTGTGGCCGGGCGCACCCGTTTGCATCTGCTTTCGGTTTGGAAATGGGGCGGGAAAGGTGGGAAATGGGGGCAGTTTGGTGTGGAGCTGCTGGGGGATGTGAGAGCCCCGGGGGCGGGGGCTGGTCCCCGAGCTGGGGCTGGCATCTCTCTCTGCAGGTGACGAGGATGGCTGCGGTGACAGCCACCAGGGACGGCCTGGACCTGCATGAGGAGTGGCAGGACGAGGACTTCCCCGGGTAAGGGGGCAATGGGAGCGGTACCCCCAAACCCACTCTGCCCCCTGGGGTCCTGCTGACCCCCTCGCCCTGTCCCCGTCAGGCCCCTGCCGGAGGAGTGCCCGGGGGCTGGGGGTGCCCCACGGCGCATGCGGAGGCGGCTGCCGGCGCTGGAGCAGACCGAGAGCGCCGAGCGCTCGCCCGACGCCAGCATCGACCTCGACCTGGATGCGCTGGAGACGCCCTCGGGCAGCGACGGCTTCGAGTGGGAGGGTGAGACCCGGCCAGGGTGGGGGTACAGGGGACCCCCAGGTTCCTGCCCCCCA
>NW_008795479.1:128193-133447 GCF_000699145.1 Aptenodytes forsteri
CTCTCGCTGCAGGTGGCGGGGATGGCGGCGGTGACAGCCACCAGGGACGGCCTGGACCTGCATGAGGAGTGGCAGGACGAGGACTTCCCCGGGTAAGGGGGCAATGGGAGCGGTACCCCCAAACCCACTCTGCCCCCTGGGGTCCTGCTGACCCCCTCGCCCTGTCCCCGTCAGGCCCCTGCCGGAGGAGTGCCCGGGGGCTGGGGGTGCCCCACGGCGCATGCGGAGGCGGCTGCCGGCGCTGGGGCAGACCGAGAGCGCCGAGCGCTCGCCCGACGCCAGCATCGACCTCGACCTGGATGCGCTGGAGACGCCCTCGGGCAGCGACGGCTTCGAGTGGGAGGGTGAGACCCGGCCAGGGTGGGGGCACAGGGGACCCCCAGGTTCCTGCCCCCCAGTGCCGCACTAACCGACTGCCCGCAGAGGAGCTGCCGCACACCTGGGGCTTCGCCGAGGGGGCTGGCAGCCGGCGGGTGCCGGACACGGAGGACGAGCGGCCGGAGGAGAGCGTGGATCTGAGCGCGGTGGAGCCCTACAGCCGGGTCCTCTCCCACGGGGGTAACGCGGAGCCAGGTGCCCGGGGTGGGACTCCTGGGTCCCCTCCCTGAGCCCGCTGGGTCTGGGAGGGGGACGATAGGTGCTGGCTGTGCCACCCTCCGCTCCGGCCAGGGTACCACGGCGAGGGCTTCGGCACCATCCTGCTCTTTGCCGCCTGCCACCTCCCGGACAGCAGCATCCCCCGGTATGGCTACGTGATGGAGAACCTGCTCAGGTGGGGACCCCGGGGCGGGCCGGGATCCTTCCCACGCACCCTGTGCCTCAGTTTCCCCAAGCTGACGGGCCGCGCCGTCCCTCCAGGTACATCGTGGGCACCCTGGAGAGGATGGTGGCCGACCGCTACGTCCTGGTGTGCCTGAGCGGGGCAGCAGCGCGGGGGCAGATCCCCTCCTTCAGCTGGATGAAACGGTGCTACCGGGCTATGGATCGGTGGTGAGCACGCAAGGGCTCCCGGTGAGCGTGCCGGCGGGGGGGTGGCAGCAAGCGTGCCAGGCTGGCAGAGAGCCCTGGAGCATCCCGGTCCTTCCCAGGCTCCGGAAGAGTCTCCAGGCTGTGATTATCGTCCACCCCACCTGGTACATCAAGGCACTCGTGATGCTCTCCCGGCCCTTTCTCAGGTAGGGTTGCTCGCACCCACGCGTGCGAGGCCTTGCACGGGGACATTCGCCTCCTCCCCGGGGCTTCCCGTGCCAGCTCCTGGTGAACCAGCCCCGTCGCACAAGGGTGTAATGAGCTGGAGGGTCTCAGTCCCCCCCCATCTCCCCCAGCCCCACCTTCAGCGGCAAGGTCCGGTTCGCCGCCAGCCTGCGGGAGCTCTCCCAGCTCGTCCCTGTGGAGCCAGCGCACGTCCCCGAGCCCGTCCGGCGGTGAGTCCCCTCCGCAGGGCAGGGGGTTGGGGGGGGCGGTTCACGGGCTGCCGGCCACGGATGCTTTTCTCTCCCCGCAGGCTGGAGCCAAGCTGGGATGGCAGCCGGGACGTGACGCGGTGACGGGGACACACAGGGACAAGTGGTGGCATCAGGGGCTCTCGGCAGGCCCAAAGTGGTCCCCGAGCACCCACGGGTGAATAAAGGATGTGGACGGGAGTGCGGTGCCCAGCATGTGTTTGGGGCTTTGCTTTTCCTGGCAAATTTGGCAGCCCCGGTAGCAGAGGAGGGAGGCGAGGAGCCCCGGGCAGCTCGCGGACGCGCTCCTCGGGCCAGCACAAGGGTTTTATTTCAAGGGTGGGTTGTTTTTCCCAGGAGAGGGAAAACCGAATCAAGCATCGGCACTTGCTTACCAACGTCGAGCGCGCCACGGGGCTAGAAAAGCCCAGCTCCGCACAGGAGCGTCCTGGCATGGCGTGGAGCATGGCGAAGGGGAAAGCCTCTGCTGCCCAGCCGTGATGCCCAGCACGTGCTATTTAATATTTAATCCCGGCGCTACTTAAACTATATACACCCGCGCCCAAATTCGGGAGCCCGAGTCCCTCCTCAGGTCAGGCCCCGTCCTGCCTCGGCCGGTGCTGGTGAAACCCTGGTGGCAATCCCGGGCGGAGGTGACCCCACCACGGTCCTGCCTCCGAGGTGGCGGAGGCTGCCTAGTTGTTTTTTTGAGCTTAAAAAAAAATATATATCCTAAAAAAGAAGGAAGGTGGCAGTTTGCCGGCGGGGGGGGGGGGGGGGGGGGGAGGCACTGCGGGCGTGTTGATGGTGACGGCGCTGAGCCACTGCCGGTGGGACACTGAAGCGTCGGGGTTTAATCCCGGTTTTGCTCTTCTACGCCTTTCCGGGAGGGCACCAAATCAGCCTCCGCACCAGGACTGGCCTCACCACGATCCCCCGGGGAAACCGAGGCACTGCAGCCCAGCACCAAGAGGGGCCCATGGGAGATGTCGGCATGGAAAAAGGTAAAACTGGGAGGATTTGGCACATCTTGGCTGTGCCCGGCAGCTCCTGGCGCGCTTCGGGAAGGTGGCTGTGTCCTTTTGGCTGAAATCCCGGTCGGGCACGAGGTGGGGGCTGCCGTCCCTGCTCCCTCTCCGCGTCACCGACCCGATGCCTCTGGGAAGGAGGGATTTGCCAGGGGGACGATGACCAAAAGCCACCGGGAGCCGGGCGAGGATCACTCTGCATAAATTACCGCGGGGTTAAAGCGCTCGAGGTTGGCTTCTCCTCCAGTTGGGGGATCAGGCAGTTCAAGTTTGGGCTGAAAAAGCCGGGAATCTGCAAAGTCCAAGAGGCCGGGTTACGGAACCGCACAAGCGGTGGCTCGTTTGGGTGTGTGAATTAGCAGTGGTGCCTCGGAGGGGGACAGCGGGTGCTCAGGGCTGCCACAGCCACCCCCACAGCCGTATACTCACACGCTACAAGACCCGGGAGCTGCTCCACTGTCGCTCCCGACCGCCCTTGGACCTCATCTCCTGGACAGCACCGGTCTGCGGGGAGGGTGCAGAGATGTGACATCACTGCTGTGAGACCCATCACCCAACTGTGCCACCCCATCGCCCAAGCATAAGACCCATCACCCAAACGTAAGGCCGCTTCACCCCACCCTGAGACCAGTCACCCAACCATGAGACTCTACCACCCCAACAGCGATGCCCGCCACCCAACCATGAGATCCACCACCCAATCATGAGACTCTACCACCCCAACAGTGAAACCCATCAGCCAACCATGAGACTCACCACCCCAACAGTCACGCCCATCACCCAACCATGAGACCTACCACCCCAACATTGACACCCACCACCCAACCATGAGACCCACCACCCCAACAATGACACCCATCACCCGTGCGTTTGGGTAGGGTACCATGGGCAGGCCTTCGCCCGCGGCCATGTCGCCAGAGCCGATGTGTGTCAGGTGGACGAAGTTCATGGGCTCCCCAATCATGGAGCGGTCAATCCGTCTCCTCCTCTTCTTCTGCAAGCGGATGAAGGCCGTCAGGCCCCGCTGAGCGCACGACCCCAGGACCCCAAACCCTCCCCCAGCCGGCCAGGCTGAAGCTACTCACGGGCTGTGGCTTCTCTACGACGCAGCAGCCCAGCTTGTGCCAGAAGTCGCTCATATTCGCGGTGGCGTCCAGCTTCCCTCCCTGCCGGGCTGGCTGCCGGGGGGGCCGCGCCGGTGCAGAGACCCTCACACAGGGTCACTCCATGGGGATGGGTGGGGGGACTTGGTTGAGGTGGCCGAGCTGGGTGGGGATGCACCTGGGGGGAGGCAGAGCCGGGGAAGGGGTGCGTCACGGTCAGGAAGGGTTTGTCCCTGGGTGCAGGGACATATCAGACGATGGCGGGAAGGGGACAGATGGATTGGGGATGTTGGGGTGCAGGATCAGCCCCACTCCCCGTCCTGGGGCTACCCCCCCACTGCCACCCGGGTGATGCATCAGATTGGGGAAACTGAGGCACAGCACGGAGAGGAGCAGACAGCTGCGGGTTTGAAGGGAAGGGGGTGATGCCTGCAGTCCTGACTCCCAAATCAATCCTAAATCCACTTCCCATCAACCAAACGGAGCCTGAGACCCCCAGGGAACACCTGGACATCGCACAGAGACCCCCAGGGACCCCAGGCATCACACAGAGACCCCCGAGGGACCCCGGGCATCAGAGACCCCAGGCATCACACAGAGACCCCCAGGGGACACCTGGGCATCACACAAAGACCCCCAAGGGACCCCGGACATCACACAGACAACCCAAGGGACCCTGGACATCAAACAGAGACCCCCCAGGGACCCCGGGCATCGCACAGAGACCCCCAGGGGACACCTGGGCATCAGAGACCCCCGAGGGACCCTGGGCATCGCACAGAGATTCCCAGGGGACCCCCAGGTATCGCACAGCCACCCGGAAGAGTTGTACCCATGGCCAGGGCAGGATCCGGCCCCGGCCCCCACCCCAGTGCAGGACGCAGCTGAGGGATGCTGCGGCAGGATGGGGGGGACGGAGGCGGCCATGGCAAATCCCAACTCCCTGAGCCAGGTGGCTATAAATATCCCAGCCTTTCCGAAAAGGGGCCGGAGGTTGAGCTCTTCCGCTCCAGCTCGAAAAGCAGATGGGGGAAAAATAAATGGGGGCTCTGCCTGGCTGGTGGGACTCTACCCCAAACCCCCACGGCCACGGCCGGGATAGCCAAGGGGGGTGTGGAAAGGGGGGTTCACCCCCAAAATGGGTGCTGCCCCCCCCCCCAAGAGAGACAACTCTTTCGCTGCAAAAGCACCCGGCGGCACGCACAAAACTCACCCAGCCCCCGAAGGCTGTGGCCTGAGCACAACCCTGTATCAGCCACCGGAGAGTCCCCACGCCAGCGTGGGGGGCAGCTAGCGGCCGCGCCAAGGCAAGGCCAAGTTTTGCCGGAGCTCAGCCGTGGCGGCAGATGGGTGCCAGACCCCACCGCGCCGGCAAACAGGAAAAGTCCCTTCCTCTACCCCTGCGCCGGCGACGCCGGATGGGTCCAAAGTCCGCGGCAGCCGGCCGGCACTTCCTGCCTGCAGCGGGGAGGAGCAGGGCCCGCGGCTGCTGGGTGCCAGGGCCGGCAGCTCCCCAAAATGGGGTGCTAACCCCCTCCTTGGGTGCCTAGGGATGCTCCGACCCCGCGGGATTGCATCGCCTCAGCGCTGTCCGCATCCGCAGACTTGCCAGGGCCAGCGGGCAGGATCCGGCCCCAGGGTGACCCGGCTGTCCCCAGGGATGACCCCACAGCCGGACAGC
>NW_008795479.1:134291-134544 GCF_000699145.1 Aptenodytes forsteri
GCTCTGCGTCGCCGGCGGGGGACTGGGGAGAGGAGCGAGGGCGTCCGGGGGGCCGCTCCAGGCCCCCCCAGCTCTGGGGTCACCCATCCCAGGGGTGCCCGCTGGGGTCCCCCAAAGCTCAGAAGGAAGGGTGGCATGGGGGAACGGGGCCATGCCGGGTGAGAGCCCAGGACTCCCCAGGCTGCAGGCCCGGGACCCCCGGGATGGGGCGGCAAAGTAGGGGGAGAACCCCCTTTGTGTGGGACGGGCACGG
>NW_008795479.1:136281-136756 GCF_000699145.1 Aptenodytes forsteri
GGGCTGGGGGTAACAGGGCTGGGGGTCCAGGGACTCAGCAATGTGGGGGGGCTTGGTAGGGGCCCCTGGCAGGGCTGGGGTTTCTGTGGATCCCAGTATGGCTGGGGGTCCCTGGCGGGGCTATGGGGGGGTTGCTATGGGGGGCGTGGCAAGGCTGGGCGTCCTGGTAGGGCTGGGGGTCCCCAGCAAGACTGGGGTTCCCCACCAGGGCTCAGTTATGCTCCCGTTTGCTCCTGAGCCTTATTCCCTCTTTTTCCATGGATGTGCCAGAGCCCTCAGGGGACCAAAGCACCAAAAGGGTGGAAACCCCCGGACCACCCCACAGCTGGCGTCAAGCAGCGTTGCACCACTTCCAGTTCAGGGCCCTTCCGCTTGCACAACACCTGCCGCGCTGCTGCCACCGCCACTGCCGCCCACCGTGGTCCTGCCACCACCGCTGCCACTCGCGGTGGGACTCCCCTCTCCGCAGGCCCCC
>NW_008795479.1:137055-143412 GCF_000699145.1 Aptenodytes forsteri
TCCACCTTGCCACGGCCCCGGCAAAATCCCGCAGCTCCGGCCACCAGCTAAGCTGGACTGGGACCTCTGGCGCGTCCCCTCCTGCAGGTCCCCAGCCCGCCCAGAGGGACCCATGCAGGGGACACCCCTGGGTGAGTCCCAGAGTGTCCCTTCTCACGTCAGCCCCCAAATCCCAACCAACCCCATCGCTCCCACTCCAGAAATCCCGAACAAGGCGGCACTGTCCCCGCTCAGTCGGGTCTCTGTCCCCCGCCTGTCCTGAGCCGTCGGGGCGGCCCCGGCTGATAATACCCCGAGTGTTTGAGACCTCGTTTGAGCTGAAGAGCCCTTTTTTTTTTTGCTTCTTGTGCTGCCAGAGGACATTGTCCCCTGCTACAGCCTCCCCCCGACAACGTGTCTGCTGGGTCTGGGCAGCCCTCCCAACACCGCCGCGTCCAAAGCCACTGCGGCGAAGAGATTTTGGTCCCTGCGGCGCAGAGGGACCCCGCATCGCCACGTCCCCCATCTTCGCCCATGGGGTTTGGCTCCAGGTCCCTTCTCGGGGAGGAACGTCGCAGGTTTGGGTTGTCACACGTGAGCCACACCTTTCAGTAGGTGACAACCCGAAGCGAAGGGCTCGGGCAGGCAGATGGGTCACATCCAGCTCCTGACGGAGTCGCCCGGCCAGGCTGCACCCCATGGCCTCGGGGAACCCCGAAAACACAGCAGCTCAACCCCCTGGAGGCATCGGCATCCTCCGCCGGGCCCCTGGTTGGCATTTTCCCCACGCCGGGTGCTGGCGGGGCCAAGCTGAGACCGGCTCTATTTAGGAGCAGGGGACATGGGATCCTCTTGGCTCACGGCGGCGGTGGGGAGAGGAGGAGGAGGAGGAGGCGGCAGAAATAGCCCCAGCTGAAAGCTGAGCGCTGGCGAAAGGGCTTGGCACCGGCAGAAATGAGCCGCGCACAGGGAACAGGGAGGAAAAGGGAGAAAAAAAAAACCCTAAAGCCCCAAAGGAATGTTGATCCCGGGCAAAGCCCAGCGGGGAGGAGGGTGAGGGCTGCTCTCAGCCTCTCAGGTGCGTGAATCCGGCCTGTCGTCCCCCCCAAAAAAGGGTGTTTCGGGGCTCAGCGGTGGCCTGGGCAGGGAGATTCGCAGGTCGGAGGGGTTGCATTGGGGTTTCCTTTGCTGTCCCGCTTCCCAGGGTCGCCATCCCTCTGACACCGCGTCAGTGCAGGGGCCGTGGCCATGGATCGGGGCCCAGGGGTGCCGTGGCGGGGAGCGGGGGGCAGTGGGGCTGTGCGAGGTGCCCCCCACCCCTGGCTTTGAGGCAGCCCTTCTCCTAGCCCTGGCAGTGATGCCGGCTTCGGGTGTCTCCCTCCTATTTCTAGCTCCACGTCAGGCTTCAGACACAAAGCCGAGATATTTTTGCCGTGCGGCATCAGGACCAAACACCTCCAGACTCAGCAACACCGCAAAAAACCCCTTATCGGGGTTTTTTTGCACCAAACTTCCCTGTGCTTGACCCACAAAGTGCCCTCCTACAGCCCAAGGTTCGGGGGTGCCGTGGCACCCCATTTCTTCACACGCAGGTAAAAAGAAACCTTTGCCAGCTCCTTGGAGGCTGAAAACGGTCCGTTATCCCCCCAGATCCTGGGCTGGAGGCTGCAGGAGTGAATCGGGAATCGTTGTGGGAAATCTCCCATCCTCTGTAGGTTTAATATATTCCCATCTCGAGGGGTCCAGCGCGCAGGATCCCCTCCTGCGCGTCCGCGTCGGCCATCCACCCCCTCCCCGGCGCGGGTGGGAGCCGCTGACTCATCTGCCCATCGTCTCCCCCCCCCCCCTCGACGCCCTCCTGCGCGCGTCGGCCATCCACCCCCCCCCGCGGCGGGGGGGGCCCGCTAATCCACCTGCCAACGGCACCCCCCCCCCCCCGGCCGCTGGCCCCTCTGCCCCCCCGCTCCCCCCCCCCCCATGACGAAGGGGAATTCGTCGAGCGGCTTCGAGGGGCTGCATTGCAGACCCAGACGCGCCAGCAGACAAAAGCGACGCTGCGACGCCTGCGGCTTCCCAGCACAAAGAGCCCGGCCGGCATCGAGCCCATCCATCCTCGACAGGTAAGGGATGGGCGGGATGCGGGTGGAGAGGGATGAAAGGCAAGAGGATGCTGTTTTTGGGAAGAGATTTGGGTGGAGGGGGGCACTGGCACCCCAGGATTTTTTTTTTGGGGGGGAAGTAAGCAACAGCGGGGATTAAGCGGATAAAGGTGTTTTTGCCCCCACGGGACGAGCGGACCACACTGATCCTAGGAGAGATGCTCTTCCCTGGGGGTGACACGCAACGCAGGAGGTTTTTTTTTCCCCCGCATCGATTGCCTTTTCTGGATATTTGAATTTTTTATTTCTTGTCACTAAACTCCTTTCCCCCCCCCCCTTTGAAGAAGCTTTAAAAGCCATTGTCCGCAACATCCGTCACCGTTAAATAATTCGCCACTGTTGCGCAGAAAGATACCCAGGGATATATCCCCGGGGGGGAGGCTATTTCAAAGCCCTGTGGCTCAGTTTACCCAGGGGGGTGACACAGGAGCCTTTCATAGCCTCTGAGTTACATCGGGAATCTTAAATTTAGCAGCTGGTCACCCCACATCGCACGGACGGGGAGCGAGGGAGGGCGTGATTCAAGGTATGTCTGAATCATCCTTTAGGATTTGGGTTCCCAGGGCTTAAAATGGGGGAATCAGCGGGAAAAGGAGGATATTTTGGGTCAACCAGTCGATTTCTTTTTTCCCACCTCCGTTGCCAAATGCACGGAAGTGAATGACATAATTCTGCCAGGGAAAAGCAAGTCGGCGCGGCAGTGACTCAGCTCAGGCCATGCTGTGCCGGAGAAAAAGCTGAACCACGTCCCCGCCCGCTCTTTCCCAATTCTCCGTGGATCCGGGTGGGGTTGCGGGAGGGGCTCTGAGGCATGGCATGGCGGGATGGCGGGCACACAGCCGGCACCGGCGGGGTGGGTGGGGTGCGATGGCAACGCTCAGCAATGCTTCTTCCAGCCCTTTCTAGAGGGTTCGGTCGCGGTCCCCCAGGGCGATGTGATGCCACGAGGGCCGGGAGGGAGGGGACAGCATGGGCTCTACGGGCAGTGGGGGGATGCACAGGGACCCCCTCTCGCTGCCCGCTCCGCGGGGAGCTCGGCACAGGGAAAGGACAAGACCCTCTTGCACGGTTTGGTGGAAAAAGTGTTCATTTGGATCCCGCTTTCTGTCCCTCCCGGCAGAGCGGGATGTGGGGGACAGCCCGTCTTTGCTCCCTGCTGATGCCACCCCACAGGCACGGCGGTGCCCAGGATGGATGTTGGGAGATGCGGTTGGGAAGGGGCTAGCCCCCACCCTGGCCTTCCTTCCCACGCTCCCCTTTGTGCAGATGGGGAAACTGAGGCACAGGGCAACGAGTCCCCTCCAAATTACGACTCAGAGAAGGGCCGTGACCAAGGCCATGGATAAGACCAGTGGCAGGGCTCAAGTCTGCATTTAGACCCAGCCTAGAGTCAAACCTCCATGACACCACACTCTCCTGCCCCATCGATTTTTTGGTGGGGGGGGGATTTGGTCAGTATGGCAACACCTGAGAGTTTCGGCCGCTTTGGGGAAGCTGTCCTCCTGTACCTTTGGTAGAGCTTTTCGCCTCCTCTTCTCTCCCCTTGCCCCCTTCGCCTTCACAGCCCGAACATGCTGGACACCATCAGCAGCCAGTACGATTCCTTCATCTACTGGAGGATGCCGATCCCGCGGCTGGACGTGGCGGAGCTGGAGGGGCTGGGGCTCAGCGACGTGGCCCTCTACAAACCCAAAGGAGGGCTGGGCAAGCTCGCCAGCGAGCGGGATCAGGTCAGCCAGGACATCTCCGACGAAGAGGACGGTCTGCTGCAGTTCAACAGCTTTAATTTCTGGAGAGCTCCTATCGCCAGCATTAGCTCGTTAGATTTCGATCTAATTTGAAGCCCTCCTTTCTGCCCTCCTCACCCCCCCTGCCCTCTCCCTCTCTGCTAGGCATGCAAGGATTTGGTTTTGTTGTTGGTTTGGAGGTTGTTTTTTTTTGCTTCCGGGCAGTTTTTGACATTGTTAATTAACTCAGCAGTTCACCCCAGCCCTGATGGTGGTGGGCTCCCCACAAAACTTCAACCTCTCTCCACCTTCTCCCTCTTTTCTTCCTTTCTTGCAGTAGCGCTGGAAACCCCACGACGGTGCAAGGAGGGGGTAACAGCACAGGGGGCAAATACAAGGGGAGGGGGCAGAAACAGCCACCCCATTGCCCCACATCCACATGCCAGCGGGTGCGGGAGGTGCTGGGAGGTTTCTGCCACCACCCCGCACCCTGCGGCTGTGTGACCGTGGGTGTCCCCGTGCTCTGGGACGAGTGTTTGAGCTCATTTCTCATGTGCTTTTTTAAGAAGCTCATTTGTGCAAAGGGAGCAGTGCAGGACTGATGGGAATCCTCTTCGTTTTGCAGAAAGCATCGTCCCCGCTCCTCTCCCAGGGATGCAGAGACCCTCTGCGCTCCCCTGGCCCAGTTTCTCCAAAAGCCGCTTCGCTCCTTAACCTTCCCTTCGGGATAATCAAGGTGAAAGAGGCAGGGATGTGCTCGGAACACAGGCAAAAACCTCTTTCTTGAAAGAAATAATCTCTTTGAGCCTTGTGGCTTGAGCCCAAGCAGGAGAAATGATGGCCAGGAGGGTAAATACACATGGAAATGCTCTGACCTTGCTTGGTGGGGTCAAGGCTGGATGTTCACTGCCTGAAATTTGATTTTTCTCCCTTTTTTATCCCCCGCGTACTTTATCCCAGGTGTGACTCCCTACTGGGACAGAGGCCAGGTGCATCGTGGGGTCCAGATGGGTAACGGGGGCTGAGCTGAAAGATAAGACAGAGAATTTAGTTTGATCTTACCCCGAAATGAAAACGCTTCTGGTTCCCCACCCAATTAATCAACCCCTTTAAAAATAACAATGAAAAAATGCTGCATTCACTCAAGTGGAAGCCTTGCATTTTCCTCGGGGGTTTTCACCTGTGGTCTCCATGGGCTGAGGTTTATTTCTGAGCATCATCCCAAAATGGAGGGGGGGGGAACCCACCCTGAATAATTTTTGGCTTTTAAACAGGTTTTTTTTTTTCCAAGACTGTTTTCTGGGAGAGTGAATGCGACTGGTTTGTCTTCTTGAATGTGCTTTTTGGGGGTTTAATTGGGGTGAAGTTGTGATGTGGAGCATCCCGAAACTGTCCTAAGAGTTGGGGGGGGGGTACGTGGCTGGGGGAAGGCTGAGGCAGCACCTAAAAGGTGCCCCAAAATAGGCAAATATTGGAAAAATCTGCACTCTATTATGAAAATGGAGCACAGCTCTCCTGTAACCTCCAGAAATGACCCAGCCTGCTGACTTTGAACCACCCATGTTAAACCAGAGGTGAAAAATGTAAACTCTCCTATGCAGAGCTGTTTGATTTCTGTGTTCCCAGCTGGGAAAACCCGCAGGAGAAGTATTTATTATGAAACTTTAAATAAAATGATTTAAAAACATTCACATTCCTGTGGACACTTAAAAAAATTCATGTAGACCGGCATCAAGTTCTTTCCGTAATTTGCCATTAAATTGTTTTAAATCTTTTTATGGTGAGCTGAGAACTGACACAAGAACACATACCCATGTGTATTTGCAAAGGCCGTGGAGGATTTAAGTGTGGAGAAACTAAGCCTAAGGGATTATTTTAAGAACATTAAGGATATTATTTAAACTTCAGCTTTTCCAAACCCCACAGGAAAACGTCCCAGAGGAAACCCAGAGAAGAAGGAGGCCCCAGGGTTTCACATTTACTCCAAAACGAGCACTTGGAGTGTGTCAGAGGCACCTGAGGGGGTAACGCACCACAGAGAGGGGGGCTTCAGCACCCCGAGGGGGGACAATCCTAGACAGGAAGGCACTCAGAGGAGACAAGAGACACACAAACTACTTACATACACAAATCTATTTATAGACACAGATCTATCGAAGGGCCGAGGGCCCTGCGAGGCGTGAGGACCAGCCCCGCCGCCTCAGGGAGGCGCCACCGCCGCCGCCCTTTTATACTTGGCGCCTAAACGCCTCTGCCGGAACTAACTACAGGGGCGCATCATCCTCTTCCGCGGTTAGCGCCACCGGTCGCTTCTTCCTGCTATCCTTCCGCTAGAGAAAATACTCCCCTTTTAGAGCGCCCCCCTTCTCGCCGCCCTCCCCCAGGCCTCTGGGCGGGGAGGCGGCCGGGGAAAAGAAGGAGGAATCCGCTAAGCCCGCCCCGTGCCCTCTGCGACAGAGCGAGGGGACGTCCGATCCGCCCTTCCTCCGCCG
>NW_008795479.1:143875-159495 GCF_000699145.1 Aptenodytes forsteri
GGGGTCGGGTGGAGTGGTGCTTATGGGGCGGGCAGGGGGGGGAGCAGGAGGGGCCCTGAGGGGTGTCCTGGCGCGGGAAGGAGGGTCCCTGCCCCGGGGGAGTGCTGAGAGGACGGACCCCTCTCGGGGAGAGCCGGGGGGGTCCTCGACCGGGGCAAGGGAGAGGGCCCTCCTGTCCAAGGAGGGGGGGCTCGGGAGTTTTGGGGGGGGTCTTGAGGCAGGTCTGCAGAGCCAGCCCCACACTGGCTGGTGGGAGGGGGGGGGGGGGGTCTGGGAGGTGGAGGGTTCTTGAGAAGCGTGCTCGTTCCTTTTTCTTCTGAAATGCAGCGAAGGGGAGGTGGAGGACTTTGTCAACAGTAGTCCAAGCTGCGAATACTGTAAATAACTTAAAAAAGAGAGAGGGAGCCTCAGACTTAAATCCTCCCTGAAAGCATCCAGCTGGGAAGAGAGTAGGAATGCAAGGAGAGGCCTCCAAATAATTAATAAGTGACAAAGGTTCAGTTTAATATGAGAAGAGAAACTGATCTGTTTTAGTAATGATCCAGCTTCTCCTTTTTTTTCCAAACACACCCGGAGTGGTAAACTCCGGTCTCACAAATACGTAAGCTGATGGTTAACTTTGTGAACGCAGAATTCAGTGCAACTACTCATGCCCGGAAACCATGCAAGTGTTTTCAGCGTGGGCGACGAGAAGGAACATTTAAAAAATACTGTCTGTCCCACAAGAAGTGCGAAAGGGGGAAAAAAAACAAACCCAAACTGGAAAGTCCTAAAAGGCAGAGGGGTTGTGGTAGTCAAACACATGCATCGTAAATGCATCAAAGGTCCTGATTGCAGGGTAAACTCTGAAAACTGCTCTGGGCTCTTGACTTCCAAGCCTCAGGTGTTGCACGTAATAACTGCACGCCTGGAAAAAGCTACAAGTTCAAAATAGTCTTATAAAGTGAGATGCGTTTGCGGAGGGAGGTGATGTGGGCAGTGTATCTTGATGAGATTTAGGGGTGAGGTTTGCTCTTTGGCTTTACTGATAGCTGGTTCTATTGGTCACTGAGGACAGGGTGGGATGTTTCTCTTGAAAGAATAAGAAAGAAAGAAAGAGAGCTTTCCAACTATTTCATAGATCTGTAATGGAAGAAATTGAAGGAAAAAATCAGTCGAGAGCCTCGGTGCTGTTGGAATCGCTGTTATGCTGGGTGGCACGGTGCCTCTTTGCACAGACATTCGTTTGTAGCCGCTTGCTGAACGTTGTACATGAGTTAATGGATAGACTTTGAAGTCAGTCTTTGATAAGACTGGCATACCAGTGTAACCCTATCGTTGAGAAAAATGCTATAGTTCACTATTGCCATAATTATGCTATGCTTTATGTAGCTTGGAATAGAGACACTGTTGTTTGGTGCGTTGAGCACGGCTTTTGGGTTTTGCTCCTTTTATGACCTTGAACAAGTCACTGGAGGATAAAACCTACCAAGGTTTGTTTTATCCTCTACCAGCAGAGAACAGGGATAGTTCCCCCATGCTTAGCTGCTAGTGCTGGGGTCAGAGGGAGTGTCTCGGAGATTAAATCATGTTCTTAAAGCGCTTTAAAAATCAAAATGATGTTGTGCAAGGAGCGCGAACAGCTTTGCCGTTGCTTTTATAGGTTCTGCTGTTGGAACTGAATCCACATGGGCAAGTCTTTGTGTCCGTGCAAAGCGCTGTTGAGGTAAGCAGGATTTTGCAGGAGCTCTGGTGGCTTGTGGTGTCTGACCTGGTTGCTGACCCTGTGTGCTGCCTTCTCTTGATGTTTCAGGGCACGGGACTGAAAAATACGATGAATATTTATGCCTCTTTATTGGTCGTGTTGGGCCTAGTTCTGTATGGGAAGACAGTGTCTCCAGATGGGCCGTAGTTGTACAGCGCTTTTAAAATGTCTCTGCCTCACTGCTTTTTGTTTGTTTTCCATTTCTTGCTCCCACCTTTTAAAGCAGCTTTCGGCAAATACTTGTTCCCATGTATAAAGATGTCCTTAGTGGACCTAGGGAAGAGGTTGCTAGAAGCAGCTCGCAAAGGCGAAGATGACGAAGTGCGAAAGCTGATGGCAAGCGGTGCTCCCTTCACCACTGACTGGGTACGTCGGAGGAATAGGCATTGGTTTTCTGTGTGAAACAGGTTGCGTGTGTGTTCTTTAGGGCTGGACCTGAAGGATACAAACGGAAATTGGAGCAGTAAAACCAGAGTGTGGATTGGCAGAAAATGCATCTCTGGATTTCTGTGGCGCAGCAGATTCCAGATGAAGCACTTTAAAAACCAAGACCTTCCTCAGGCAAAGATGGAATTGATGTTTGTGTAAAGATTGATCTCTGCTTAATGCACGAGAGCACAATCATAAGTACCGTGCTGTCCCGGACAGCAACGTATATAGGGTTCGATGCTTTAAGAAGTGCAGTTCTCAACAGCTGAGATAAATGGTGAGTCAAGTCAAATTGGAAGAACTGTTAAATCTCTCAGCGATAGGAAGTTCTTTCAAGAATGCTTCATTTAATTGTTTA
The DNA here is from genome assembly GCF_000699145.1 of Aptenodytes forsteri. NCBI lineage: Eukaryota > Metazoa > Chordata > Aves > Sphenisciformes > Spheniscidae > Aptenodytes > Aptenodytes forsteri. The sequence goes on from NW_008795479.1 coordinate 146,407, forward strand.
AACTCTCTCAATCAAGAAACTCATCTTTGTGGTTTTTTTTTTTCCCCTTAAAAAAACAAAACCCTGAAAATAAACCAGCCCATCCTGGGTTGGAAAGGAAATAAAAGCTTTAATGAAACTGAAGAATAACAGTTGGATAAACAGGGAACCGGAGTATAATGAAAAACAAACCCTGAAAATAAACCAGCCCATCCTGGGTTGGAAAGGAAATAAAAGCTTTAATGAAACTGAAGAATAACAGTTGGATAAACAGGGAACCGGAGTATAATGAACAAGCCATCGGTAGCCATTTTCCATCACCAATTGTCTTCATTTCCTGACTTACCAGTCTGTTCATTCATAGTTTTGTGAGATGGAGGAATTAACCGTATCGAGAGGAGCAGAGCTTAGTCATATTGTAATACTGCCCTTTTCTAAACAGCGGTGAAATGATCTGTCATGATATGGAAATGGCAGAGCTGTTCCGCTGTGGTTTGGACAAGAAGCAGAGTGGTGCTCAGGGGATAAATTAGTGGCACAGTGGAGAAAGTAAAGCATATTTGATCTTCAAGTTATCAGATAACATAAAGATCCCTAAAAAGTTTAATGTTTATCAGGAAAATTATTGGTTGTGCAGCCCCCTTTTTCTGAGTGGAGGAAAAAAAAGGTTAAATTAATTTCTTCCAGAAGCTTTGTCATTCCAATTACTGCCGGACATACACATGGCGATTACTGTGCCTGTCCTCTCTTGCTGTGAACTGACAGCAGCTCTTCTAAATTAACACGCAGCTTGGGACGTCGCCTCTTCACCTCGCTGCCCAGTACGGCCACTATTCGACAGCAGAAGTGCTGCTTCGAGCTGGCGTTAGCAGAGATGCCCGAACAAAAGTGGACCGGACGCCACTACACATGGCTGCGGCTGACGGACACACTCATATTGTAGAACTGCTAATTAGGGTAAGTACAGTAGATTAGGTATCACTTTAAGGCTGGTCTAAATGGTCCTTGGAGTTAAGTGTTGATGTCCCTGTTTAAATGCTAGCGCAGGCACCGCCTTTAAGACATTGAGAGAAGGCAGCGTCCAGACAGGTACCGCTTATTTCTTTCAGAACGGGGCTGATGTAAATGCCAAGGACATGCTGAAAATGACCGCTTTGCACTGGGCGACAGAGCACAACCACCGGGACGTTGTAGAGCTGCTCATCAAATACGGAGCTGATGTCCATGCTTTCAGCAAGTTTGATAAATCGGCTTTTGATATTGCTTTGGACAAGAACAATCCAGAGACTCTGGTAATGCTACAGGTAGGTTGAGGAAGGAGAAGCTTGTTGGTCATTCTCTGACCTACAGCTGTATCTGCGCTAGAGTGAGAGGGATCTTGTCGTGTCTGTTGGGGCCGTTTTCTGTTCGCAGAGAGAACTAGAAATACGGAGGTGGATGAGGTTTGTATTATTTCTAGATCGACCGGTGTGTGCCTGCTAGGACTCAGTGGGTGATGGGGTTTTATTGCCATGCATCTTGCGCGGTTGTAGCGTAAGTTGCCAAGCTGAGGTGGCAGTTTTGTCACAGCTTTTGCACTGGTGTCCCTGACGTGCTGCAGAGAGAAATAATCTGCCTCTCAAATGTTTCAAGGATGCTGAATACCACAGAAAGCGTGACGAATGTATGCCTGACCCCACTCTCTTTCCTAGGAAGCAATGCAGAACCAGGTGAACACTCATCCAGAGAGAACGGATCCCATCACCAACACTGTGACTCTCACCTCGCCATTTATTCTTGCACCAGGGGAAGTTCTCAATCTCGCTAGTCTCGTCTCTTCAGCAAATGCCAAAACAACCTCAGGTAGGGTTTTATGTGACCTTGAGTGGGAGTGTCTTGAAAAAAGTTCCTAAGACTGCTTACCAGTAGGGGGCAGATGGTCATTTAGTAGAGGAAAAATGAAATACAGCCAAACACACCCAACTACTGCTTCCTGCCCCAGAATATTTTTGCCGTCGAAGGTAACAGCAGATTTCTAGCTGATGTAAATAAAGGTGGTTCTGCTGGAAGTGGCAAAGCTCTGCTGAGCTCGGCTGTGGGTCTGCTCCGGGTCTGTTACAAGCAACAGAGCTTGAGAAAATGGATTTGGCTGATTGCAGCAGAGGAATAATGAGAATTATTGCCTGTGCCAAATTCTGAGCACTGCAGAGTGGTTGGGGAATGGTTTGCTTTGTTCTTTACTGGCTTCAAGCATTGAATTAATGTTTTGCTATATATAAATGTTGAGTAAGGAAACTGCAGAATAAGCAGGTCTATTGGGTATGTAGCTTAGTCCTTATTTCTTCTGTCCCACATGTTAGATGGAAATAATTAGGTTCCTCATTGTTCTGTGAGCCTTATTTTGGTGGGGAAAACACTTTTAACTTAAGGCTGAGTGCGAATTCTTTTTGTGTAATTCCAATTTTCATAATAACTCTTAAAGTGAATTTTCTGTATTTGGGAAATCCAAACCATTGTTTCTTTTCAGTCTCAAGGAGGCTACTAAATGCAAGTGTTGTGAAGCTATTTGGCCTCATCCTGCAAACACTTCTGCATGTGAGTAATTCTTTGGTTAGTGGGACTGTTCACATGCGTGAATGTTTGCTTATTAGCTAGAGAGTGCTTTTAAAATCCCCGATACCGATGTTCTGCGGTCCCACCCAGACCTCTCTGCCTGTGCCTGGCCACAGCGACTTCAGCAACGCTCCAGACTTGCTCTCAAAGCTTTTGGGGCTGCTCGCAGCTTTGAGGCACTGACAAATCCTAATTTAGAAGGGGAAGAATGACCGAAAATGTTCCTGTTCCACCTGTGAGGAAACTGCAGTGTGACTGGTGCACAATGTCTTCGGTCAAGGATATTCCAGAAACTCAAAGGGGCATAAAACATGGGATTTTTGTACCCCGGGAGATGCTCTGGCCACGGTCAGTGTCACTGTCTCTGCAGACGGATCTGGCTCTGCCTGGAAGCCAGGTAGGAGTCGGAGAGGCCAACGCCCTGCTGAAAGGCTGTTAGTTGAAATCATTTTTCTTTTTGTATCGCCTCCATCCCTTTGATGTGGAAATCAGTCCTGTCCTCTCTCTGCCTTTGTTTTGCTGGGCTAAGCAAGCCGGTCACCCCGAGTCCCTTGAATCGCCCGTGGCGTGTGGGTGAGCGGCCGCAGGCAGCGCTCCAGCTGCGCTCTTGGCACTGGCCTCGTAAATCCCCATCTCTCACCGCACCTCTCCTCACATATCCTGCAATGTAATCGCCTTTTTCAGTGCCACAACACGGCGGTGGCTTATTGTCCACGTGTGACTGGACTAAAATACCCTGGGTTTTTCCCCCCACGACACTTCAAGCACCGGTAATAGCCGGTCAGCGTGAAAATAGCCAGTGTCTCCTGAGGTTTTTTTCTCATTTCCCACAAGAGGGCATCAGCGACTGCACCTTCGTTATAACAAAAATCTCTTATTTAACACTTACAGCTAATAATTGTTCGTGCCTCTCTTAAATTCCCTCTGTCTTCTTCTGAAGAAATCTGGTCACAAGCTGCTGAAAACAGTCACTAGGCCTGTGGTATTTTCACATGCCTAGCCCACGGCCTTCTGAAAGTATCGTTCTTTGAAAATGAGTCCCTCGATAACCTTTGTAAAATCAGGAGCCGGTGAGAAAGAGAGAAAATAGGTTGCAAGGGTTAAGGCTGGGGAACTTTGGATGAACTTCCCTTTGTATGCTTATAATCTATTTATCTACACTGGCAATGAGGTACAGGATCTCTTTTTTTTTTTTTTTTTTTTTTAAAGAGGACTTGTGAGTTATATGCACTGAGTTTGCGCCCGTTTAGTTAATTTCCTGTTCCATTCTTATTAAGTCTGCCTTTGAATAGGAATTACTATGGTCAATTGGAGGAAGAAACATTGTTTTTTTTGAACCCAGAAGACTTGTTTATCTCATTCAAATCAATACCCCGTTGCAGTAACCGTGGCCTTTCCGTTACTGAACCTGAGAGGGGAGGAAGAAAGGACCTGTGTGCCCAGTACATTGAAATCAAGTGATATACGTAGCCAATTTCTGCGTTTGAGCAAAAGGCTGTTAACTGACTTGTGCTAAAACGTTTGGTCTATGAAGTAATGCTGAAGACTGAACTTGGAGACTTTCCCAACTGAGGAAGAACTTGGGTGCTGTAATTTACTCATAATAGCAAATGAGTTTAATATCGTCTTTAGGTTTTGCAATTTTTGAAAGTTCCAGTACGACACGAAGCCAAGTAATTACGTGCGTAGCAACCGCTCTGCACAACATTACAGCAGTCAGACTCCAGCACGTCTGTGAGTGTCATCAGGCAGCGTGGCTGCATCTTGAAAAGCCGTCCACGTCTCCAGATCGAAGCTCGGCATGCCAAGTAGCCCGGCAGACAGCCTGCCTTTCTCTAGTTCTTACAATAAAGCTGGAGCAAATCGGTTCACGTTTGCTGTTCTTTTTGTTACGCGATTCAGAAATAACTTAATGAAATATTTGCTTTCGATTCAATTAAAATGATCATAAAATATTCGGAGTGGGTACAGTCTGCCCTAAAGTAGCATCAAAGCCCTTTTTACAGTTAGTAGAGGCACCTCTCATGAAAAATGATCTGTACCACCTCCCTTTATTGACCATTGGGAGCCCAGAAAATACTTCATACCTGGTGTCGTCATCTCTAGATGACAAAACTGTTGCATTCTGTATTCGCTGTTTAGATATGGCAGGTCCTGACAATCCTTCAGTTTGCCCTCATCTTTCCCAACCAGGTGACTCGCATGTCTCGACGGTGCAGTTTTCCAATTCAACGACCTCCGTGCTTGCCACGCTTGCGGCCCTCGCTGAAGTATCGGCACCGCTTTCCAACTCAAACAGAGACACAGGTAGGGGCAACGGGTCGGATGCTGAGCCAAATTTGTGTAGTTCTAGCGAGTATCTTGCGAGGAAATTGAAGGAAATTTGGGATGTGGAAGTGAATTTGCCTTCTTTCAGAGTAAGGGAGAGGTGATGATAAATACTTGTGAAGCAGTGGGTTAATTTTGTTTATTTATTTAATCCCAGTTCAAACTTAATTAAAAAAACAGCAACTGTTACCCACAGAAGTAACTTAATTTTTATTAACCAGCATGTCTGACCCTGACATCACAGTACGTTGCTCTTGATGTGCTTTAACAGTTACATAAAAAAGAAAAAAAAAAACCAAACCCAGCGCACCAGAACATGGGTTTACTTTAACATATAAACGTAGATAAATATTTGTTTAAGAAGGAAATTGTCTGAAATGTTTTCTGTCCCCAGTTTGCTGTAACATGTTGGTAGTCAACAAATGTTTTGAGTCTCTTGAGGCTCTGGTAACTTTTTCTTATGGAAAGGATTGGGCGTTTTTTGTGTTTGCGTTGTTTTTATGATCTTTTATGGTATGTTTGTAGAGTGTAATGTTTGACCTTTAATTAACTTCACATTTAGAAATTTGATAAAGTTTATATAACCCTTTCACCTTGGAATTCATTTATTTTCCCCAAAGCTAAGCGTTTTTCCTAGAATCTAGAGACGAGCAATTTGACTTCTTTAAGCTGCCGGTGCCACACCGCTGATTCCTTGACCTGCGGTGCTCGAGTGTTTTCCTCTTTGGCACCCAGACCGTGTGTGGCAGGTCAGATCCCCTCTGTTTCCTGCGCTTGCAGCGTACGCTGGGAGCAGGATGCAGCCGAGGGTTTGCGATCCTGATTATTTGTGCGAGCCGTAAGTCACACAAAAAGTGTCCCAGGGAGTTGAACCGGTCTGCGGTCATCCGGCCAAACTAAACAGCCTCCTCATGGTTGCTTTGGCCGTGCTGGTGTGGACGGGGCTCTTGAGGCATGAGGGGTTTTTTTGCGTGTGGTTTGTCTTCGTTAGAGCTGGGGGAAGGGTCATGGAAGGAAGCTTTGCAGAGCCGGGTCTGCTTAACAGCTGCCTCCAGCTCCAGGCTTTTTAATTTGATTAATATGCTTGTGTGCTAGTACTTACTAATTTACACAAAAATGCTGATTTTACGCTAGAAGACTTGTTTTCTTTCCCCTACTAAGGCTTACTCTGTTTCCAGATTGTTTTTCATAAGAAGGCATCCCAGGAGTCTCAAGCTGCTTACTTGAGCTTTTTCACTAGACTTCAGTTTCTATTCAAGGAAGAGAGAAGGAAACGCTGACTTTTTTTTTTGGCACTTTACTTTATTTCTCAAGGTAAGGCGGAGGAAATAGTGGAAGCAAATTCTGTCGATTCTGCCATACAACAAGTGGTTGGCAGCGGAGGGCAGCGCGTCATCGCCATTGTAACAGACGGAGTTCCCCTGGGCCAGCTGCAAACAGCCATCCCCACCAGCGGCCTCAGCCAGCCCTTCATCCTAACCATGCAAGATGGGCAGCAAGGTAAGGAGGAGCTGAACTCGGAAGGCAGCGCTGAGGATTAACTTCAAAAAGGAAAAAAATAACTGCTGCCTGTGAAGCCTGTCGAGCCCCGCAGGGCAGGCGGCTGGTGTGACCTGGCTTGTCAGCGCTGTGGTGTAACGGATCTGTGCCTGACCGCTGGGCTCCAGGAGGGGTTAAAATGTCTGTGTGACTTATGTCAGCGGGAAAGCTTGCCAGCGACTTGTTTGTAGCTTAATACACATTCACGGTGCTACGCTTTAATATTTTGGTCTTTGCGTTAAAACCAAATACCTTTGGTAGAAGGTTGCAGGAGGAGAAATGCCAAGTTAGCTGTTGTCTCTTTGGCAGCCGGGCAAAGACGATTCCTTTATCTTCTGGTGAACTTCCTGGTCTGGGAGTAAATCACTTGGCCGATGAAACTGCAGCCTGTTACCTTTAGCAATCGCTCCATCGTTCTTGTAAAACTTAGTATTAGGCCATTAATATCAGCTTAAATACACCTTTTCCTCCCATAACTCCGTTATATCGCCTAGGGCAATACAATCTATCAATTTTACAAGGCAAAAGTAAATCGCGTTCGGTAAAGCTCCAGAGCATTCGTACAGTGAATTTTTGTTTCCTCAAGGGCTGTAATTCATCAGCCTTGTCTGCTACTGACAGTTCTTTAGGCATGTCCTAGGTTTATTCGATTATTTGGATTAACGGTGGTGCAGAAAAAGAGGATTAGGAAGCAGAGCAGCTCTCCTGTAACACGCATGCAGTGTTACAATGTGAGATAGGTTACATCAATTCTGTTTACGGACTTCACGAGTGAAAAGCAATTTTCTAAAGCTGTTAATTATTCAGAATTATTTACCAAATTACTACAAATAATCCTGGCTTGTAACCCACTCTTGGACTAAGGAAGACAAAGGGAGAACTGTTTAGGTAGAGCTACCTTCAGTAGCTCACGTGGTGCGTTTCTCCTCCTTGGTTGGACGAATTCTTGCTACTGGCTTCCCGAAGTGAAAACCCATGTTTGCAGATTTAAAATGTGTTTATTCTCTGGAGTATTTGCAGCTCTTGCATGCGCTTAAAGCTGATTCGGAGCTTAGCCACTGGGACTGTCTGTACTGGGAATTTTCGAGAAGAGCTTTCTATTCCTCTTGCTTAGCCTGTCTTGGCTATTAATTGCATTACTGAGGCATCAGAATGATAGTTTTTTACCTCGCATGTTTTCTAAGATGCAAATCTTTGACTTCAGAGTCTGTCAGCCCCGTTGTGGTGAAATTCTCAAGTATTTCAGAAACCTGAATAAAGGAAACTGGAAACCCGGTCCAGAGTTTCTCTCCTCTCCGGGAAGACTTCGGCATTGCCGATCCACAGGTCTCCTCTTTTTCTCCAGAACCACGCTGATGCACTGACTTCAGAGAAGTCTTTCGGGAAACATCTGTGCAAAAGCATGTCTCACACTGTATGATTTGTCGCCTTTTTAATTTTCCAGTTTTAACTGTACCTGCTGGTCAGGTTGCAGAAGAGACTGTTATTGAAGACAGAGATGACGCAGAAGAGGAAGAAAAGCCACTGGCCAAGAAGCAAAAAGTGGAACAAAACGTAGATGACTCGAAGGAAGACAAGGTAGATACTCCTGCTTGTAACTTTGATAGCCGCCATCTCCTGCGTGTTTCTCTGCTGTGCTGAGGATGTCGGGCTCCCGGTCTGCCAAAGCCACCTCAGAATAGAAACGAGCTGCGCCCTGCTCGGCTGAGCCCGGGGATGTCTCTGTAACAAACTCTGCTGGGTGGTTCTCTGCTCTTCCCGCACATGCTCCTGCGTTAGCAATGAACACGCAAGCGGCTGAGAGGAGCAGTGCTCAGTCGGGTATAGGTAGGAGGAAAAGAGCTAGCTAAATCACTTGTTGCCGTTTTGCCTATGCTGAAGCTGTAGCTCAGGGTTTTTAGATGAATCGTGGTCGTTTACTGAGATTATTTAGGATTTCCTGTAGAAGCACAACGCGTGGGCTGGGTGTAAGCCAAGTCTCAGCTCTTCATAAAGCAGCAGGAACGACTCTCCCATCACTCTGTTGGGGAAGAAGAACGTTCTTCTCGATTGCCTCTCAACTTTTCAGCGCCAATAGCTCTTTATTTTTCATGCGTCTTGGTTACACCTGCTTCCAACCTTTGAAATTCATCATGGTGAGATCACGTGTAGCTTCCCAGCCCACCTCCCTGCCCGCTGTGGGGACACCTGCCAGCCGGTTTGTGCCTCTCCGTGGCCCGGTTGCCTGTGGTGACCTGCGAGGAGCAAGCCAGTTGAACAGAACTCGACCCGAGCACGTTTCTAGCGCCGCCTTAGAGCCTTTGACTTTTGTAACTCGTAACTGTTGGAGTGCTTGCACACCCCGCTTCCTTCGTGTCGCAGGTTGGGCCTCCATCGTGGGCTCTCTCAACTTTTGTTTTCTGTAGGACAGCGTTGAAAGGGAAGTGCTACAGCAGCAGTTGCAAGAGGCGAACCGGAAGGCTCAGGAATATCGTAGCCAGCTCATAAAGAAAGAGCAAGAGGCGGAAGAGTACCGGCTGAAGCTGGCAGCCATGGTGAGGCAGCAGCCCAACGGAGCTGAGGTGACGGTGCTCGAAGAGGTCGCCGAGGTCGACCCGCTTGTGGTAACCTCAGAAGACATCAAGGAATCCGTGCTGTCCATGCTGGAAACGGATCAGCCAACTGATATTGCTGTGGAAACTGTAACCTCCTAATCCTCGGTGATTGACTGGGTTTTGTAAAGGAAAATAACTTTTTTGTGTTGTTTTTTTGTTTTGTTTTTTTTGTTAAATAAGGTGCTGTTGGCAAGCGGTGTTGAGAGCAGAGGGCTGTTGCCAAAGCCACCCCATCGCCGGGGGTAGAAGCTTCTCCAGCCGCTTGCAGCATAACTCTGCTTTCAGCGCGGTGCCAAAAGGTGCTTTTAAAGCTTGACCTTGAGAGATTGGAAGCTTTTTAACAAAATTTTAGCCAGAGGGTGACCTGACGGCTTATTCGGTGATGTCAATACCTGCATTGTTGGGGAGTGGAAAAGAAATACCTCATTGCCAAAGCAGCTGGTATTAGCTCTCAGCTGCCTGGAAATTACAGCACTGAAAAGAGACTTTCTGCAGTAACCTGAGGTGTTCGCTCCCTTCTGCGAGGTCGAGTGACCGGAGCTGCACCTTCAGAAAAAGTAGTCTCTTGGGGTGTTGCTTTAAAATCTTGAGAGGTGCGGAGGGGATTTCCCCTTTCAGCCAAAAAGTGAATTACACGTTCTTTTTCTTCCAAAACTATGAATCCTTTTGATTGAGGCAACCTTCAATGCAAGAGCGAAGGCCGGGCTGAACGTCTGTCAGCCGGAGCATTTCACGCTATCGGGGAATACTACGCTTCGCCCTCTTTGTTTCAGGAACAATTTGGGGGAGCTCTTCGTCAGACCCCTTAATTACCCAAGGGGATAGCAAAAAATTCCTCTTCAATTTTATGATATTTAGTCAAATGTTCTATTTGACACTTCTGCGCTGACCAGTAGCGTTAACTGATTATATACGCAGAACTATACGTACGGCGGCTGCTGCAAGAGAGCTTGGGAGTCGAGCTGTCCCTGGAGATACGTATGTCACTTTTATTTTGTACTAAACAGTTTTTATTTTTAAAGATACTAAAACCTTTTTTAACAAGCAGCTGATCTTGTTACTGAAACGTTTGTCTTTTTTTTTTACTCTTGGCGGGCCTGTTTAGTGCAGGGATCCGTTTAGTACAGCGGATTATGGGTTTCAAAGACAGCAGGGAACTGATTGGAAGCACCCCGAATAATCGGGTGGAGCTTGAGAATGAAAGATTATCAAGTGAAGTTTAGAAAAATACCGTAAACGAGTGAAGTTTAGAAAAACAGCCATCACGCAAGCTGTGCCGTCGGTCGCAAAAAGGTTATAATGGCGAGGAGTGGCTTGCAGCTCCGAGGCCCCAGCAGCTGGCCTGCTCCCTGAGAGTCTCTTCGCGCGAGATAAAAATTTATCACTCTTTTGGCCCGTAGTTCATTGGTTTGGGGTTTGTTGGGGTCTTTTGCCCTAGTTTTGTAACTGTTGGCGGGATTCAAGGTAATAATTCAATGTCACGGTCCTTGCATTGCGTTTTTCCCTGCTATTTCCAAGCGTGTCCAGATAATACGGTTTTCTGTTGGTTCAGGTACTGCCTTTGTTAACGTTTCTTTGCCGATAGATCGGCCGTATCGTGACGTCGGAGACGTAATGCGGACTAACGAGTTCATAAAGGTATGAGCGTACGGTCACGGCTCTGAAGGAATTTCTCACCCCCGAGAGGAAACTGCTTTTCACCCTAAAATCAGTCAGTTCCTGGAGGTTGGGCCCGAAAAGGAAGGTGGGATCTGCCGAAACCCCGTCTTCGGCAACGTTTCACAGCGTTTCGCCGGTTGGGTTCGCCAGCGAGCGGTAGGAGAGGAAGGTTTACGTGACTGTTACTGTAAAGGCTTCGTGAGACTTGCTGGGTTTTGAGAATCTAAGTGCATTTATTTATAACCAGTGTAGCTATATTTATAAATAAGACTTTTTTATCTTTTTCCAAAAGATGGTTTGAAGAAGGCTTTAATAATTATTTTTTATCGATGAATGTTTGGAGAGACTCGGTTCCTGGTTATCGATTACTTCAGCGTTTCCTCGCTGACTTTAAGCACGTGTTAAGTTATTTTCTTTTGTTCCCCAGAACACTGATAATTTGGGTTTGTTTGAACTTAAAATCTGCGTCAGAGGGTTCGAGACGGTGTTAAAGTAAATCCAGGCAGATTCTTCTAATACCCAGAAGCGTTTACGGATGTAAAGGGACACTGTCAACTTTGGCTTTTACATTTTGCCTGAAATTTGTGCTTATTATTTGTAAATTTGAAGAGCTCGGCAGCTGTAGTGTGTATAAACGCTGTGTTGTGCCTTCGACAGCACTGCGATTCTCAGCGATTTCCATCCTTCCCCTGAAAAGGGTTGGTTTTGCCAAAAAGCCCCTTCAGCTGGGAAACAAACTTCCCCTTCAGAAGAGGAGGGGAAAAAAAAAAAGTCCGCGGCGCTCACGGTAACTGCATTTGGTTTATAGAGTTGGAACAAATAAAGCTGACAGTGTTCTTGCTGCTTCGCCTTGTGGGGGGGGAAATCACACGTTAATTTTATGTTTGGAAGCACTCGCGTACGGGGTCTGAACAAAGACGAGGAGAACTTGATCGCCGCCCAAATTCCGAAAGAATTTAAACCCGGCTGCATCCTCTGCTCTTCCACAGAAAGGATTTGGAGCTTTTTAAGCCAAGACCAGCAATTTTCTGGTCGGTGCGTAGTCAGCTGTGGCAGCGTAGGGCTGTTGTGAGCGGGTAAATAACCTCCCACGGGAGTCCGGGCCGGACTCTGCCGCGTCAGGGCTTTTCTCACCCACGCCTCGCGCCACTTTCACCGGCGAGCGCAGGATCTGAAGAGGTTAAAGGCTAAACAAACCCCTTCGCTCCCGAAGGCTGCGCTCTTACCGAGGCAGAGCAGCCGAGCTCCCCTCCGCCCACACATCCAGCCCCACTTCCCCTCCGCCGCGAGCTTGGGATCGCATCCGCGCTCGCTTGAGTGCTCGTGCGGGCGGGAGAATCCTGGCCCGCTTCCCGGGGACGCCGATGCAGAAGTTGCGGTCTTAAAATGAGCGTGTGTTGTTTCTCCTCGGTGGAGGAGGTGGCGTGGCGCTAACGGAACCAGTTTGGGTTTGATTAGACATCTATTTCCCTCTCGTTGGCAGTAACCAGCTCTAACCGGTTCCCATTCTCCTAAATCGGAAGCAGGGCGTTGTAAATCCGGCGGGGATGAGCGGAGGAGGTCACGGAAACGCAAACTAGATCCTCTCTAGACGACCACGAAGGGGAATAACAAACCCTGGGAGTTAAGCTGAGCATGGCGCGGGTCCCCCGGAGACCTCGGCCGGGGCCTTCCCTGTCCGTACCCCCCTTCCACCCCGGCCCATCGCCCGCGGGGCGCTTCTTGGTGCCAAATCTGATTATTTCTTTAATCTTGCCTTTACCAGATCGTTTTCCCCCGTGCCAGGCGCAGCGCCGGGGTATTTATCGCAGAATAAATTGCCGCTTCACGGCAGCAGGTCCCTTGCGGACCCCGTTAGCGCTGTGACGAGGAACCAAGCGCTCGGACCCCTTTTCTACTGAGGGTAAATGTTTGGAAATGTGGAAATTTCAACGTTTATACTTTTTTTTTTTTTTTGTACTATGTTTCTTAATAAAATACCACGACCTCCGTCAGCAGCTTTGCTTTACCCCTGGTGTCAGCCCTGTCCCCCTAAGTCAGCGCACTGCCACCCCCTTTGTGTCCCCTGATGTCTCATGTGCCACCGTCTCTGCGGGGACGCCCCAGGGCCACCACGCTGGGCCTCCACCCTGTCCCCGAGCTGGGCTCAGGGCTCTGGTGGCACCTTCCCCCCCACCTTGTCCCATCCCACTCTCGTCCCCCCTCGTCCCCGACAGAGCCAGGCGGGCACCGGCGGAGGAGCGACCACGTATTTAATTGCCGCGGCCGCCGCGGGGCCGAGCCCTGGTCCTACACGGTAGGACGAACCGAGCTCTGGCATGGAAAGCCACCGTGTCCCACGCCCTTCCTGGTGTCCCCACGGGGGGGGGGGGCTGGGGCCCTCGGCACGGGCGGCGGC
>NW_008795479.1:163517-163938 GCF_000699145.1 Aptenodytes forsteri
GTCCGCCCCGGGGGGGGGGGGGGCTGCGGCCATCGGCACGGGCGGCGGCTCCAATGACCCCCAAAGCAGCGAATAAATTAGAAAGGATCAAAAACAAAGCCCTGGGAGATGGGGACATGGGGACCCTCATCACCCCAGGCTGGGACATGGGGACTCTCCACCCCGGGCTGAGAGATGGGGGTGGCTCAGAGTTGCGGGGATCCTGTCACCCTGGGCAGGGAGACGGGGTGGCTCGGGGACATGGGAGCCTCATCACCCAAGGGAGGGAGATGGGGGCAGCTTGGGGACACGGGGACCCTCGTCACCCTGGTGGGGGCCAGCCTGGGGACACAGGGACCCTCATGGCTCAGGACATGGAGCCGGGCAAGCGGGGACCCTGCCACCCACGGCAGGAGGACAGGGATGGCTCGGCCCCCCCCCC
>NW_008795479.1:164842-166258 GCF_000699145.1 Aptenodytes forsteri
CCCCTCACCCCTGGTCCTTCTCCTGTCCCTGGGGTCCCTCCTGGTGCCCGGGGTCCCTCTTCCACCCCTGGGGTCCCTCTCCTGTCCCTGGGGTCCCTCCTGGTCTCTGGGATCCCTCTCCCATCCCTGGGGTCCCTCTTCTGTCCCTGGGGGTCCCTTCCTGGTCCCTGGGGTCCCCCCCCCCATCCCCAGGGTCCCTCCCCGGTCCTTGGGGTCCCTCTCTCCTATCCCTGGGGTCCCTCCTGGTCCCTGGGGTCCCCCAACCGCTGGGATCCCTCTCCCATCCCAGGGGTCCCTCCTAGACCCTGGGTCCCTCCCACGTCCCTCCCTGGTCCCCAGGGTCCCTCCCAATGGGTGTCCAGGAGGGACAGACGGGGTGTTACTGACCATGGGCCAAGTCCCTGTTCCCGTCACCGTCCCCTGCAGCTGGTGCATCTGTGAGAGCAGAGTGGGGTCGGGCCAGGCCACCCACGTCCCCTGGGGCCACCTGTGTCCCCCCGATGTCCATCCTCCGGTGTCACCCATGTGTGCCAGGGCCCCCAGTGTCACCCTGGTGCCACCTTGGATCCCCCCGTGACCCCATATCCCCAGAAGTTCCCATGCTGATCCTCTATGTCCCCGAATATTCCCATGTCCCCAGTGCCCCCCAGTGTCACCCATGTGTCCCCCCTTCACCTTGACAGGTCCCAGTGATCCCGGGGGATCCCTCCATGTCCTGCTCGAAGCCGCTCCTTGGGGCACACAGGGGGGGACGTCACCCACTGTCCCCAGTGTCCCCACCCCGTGAGGAAGGGACCCAGGAGATCGCAGAGGGCGGAGAGCCCCCAAGGAAAGCCACCACGGGGGACACTTACGGGAGGTCCTCGGAGAAGGGGACGCAGCCCCCGGGGGGCAGCCAGACGCAGTAGGGGTCACGGGCGGCCAGGCAGCTCCTGCGCGGTGGGACCCAGGCAGCCGGGTGCCGGAGCCGCCCTTGCATGTCCCTGTGCCCTCGCACGCCCTCGCGCACCCCCCGGCCCTTGCACGCCCTCGCACGCCCCTGTGCCCTCACGTTTCCGTGCCCTTGCACACCCTCGTGCCCCCATGCACACACCGTGCCTGCGTGTGCCCCTGTGCCCTTGCACGCCCTCAGGCCCTTGCACACTCCCATGCCCATGCCCACCTTTGTGCCCTTGCACAATCCCATGCCCTTGCACACCCTCATGACCTTGCACACTCTTGTGCCCTTGCACATTCCCATGCCCCTGCACCCTCCCATGCCCTCGCACGCCCCGTCCGCCCCCCGCTCACCTGCGGCAGGCACCGTGCCGGGCGCAGCGGCTGAGGGGCAGACGCACCAGGCACCCGGCGAAGGCGACGTAGAGCTCCTGGCCCGGCGGGTGCAGCTCCAACCACCCGGCTGGCGCCCCGCCCCGC
>NW_008795479.1:171169-172418 GCF_000699145.1 Aptenodytes forsteri
CCGGCTGGCGCCCCGCAGCCCCCGGCACCTGCATCCCCCATAACACCCACCATGACTGCACCCTGCACCAGCACCCACAGCCTCATGGCACCCGGCAGCACCCCACAGCGCCTGCCAGCACCCCACAGCACCCATCGGCACCCTGCAGCTCCCTGGCACCCGCATGGCCCCACAGCACCTGCATGACCCCAGAGCACCCATCAGCACCCTACGGTACCTGCATGACCCCATGGCACCCATCAGCTCCCCATGGCACCCATGTGCCCCCCCCAGCACCTATCAATGCCCCGTGGCACCCACACTGCCCCCCCAGCACCCACAGAGCACCCACACCACTGCTGCACCCATCGGTGCCCTCTGCCTCCTAGCACCCATCAGCACCCATGGCCCCCACAAGCCCCCCAGCACCACCAGCACCCACAGCTCCATGGCCCCTACGAGCCCCCCAGCACCTCCCAGCACCCACAGCCCCGGGCACCCAGCGCCTGGCACTCACCGCCTGGGGTCATAGAGGCTGATCTCCTCCAGCAGCAGCGTCTCAGAGCCAGCATCCCCGGTGCCACCAGGCTCCCGGCTGTCACCGGGTGCCGGGGTGCCACCGGGGTGCTGGGTTGCCCCGAGGTGCCGCATGGCTGCCAGGACCTTCAGCACCCGCCCGTCCTCGGCACCCAGGAAGAGCACGGTCTGGTTCCCCCGTGGCCCCGCGCCCGTGTCCACTGCCAGCTGTGTCAGCCTGCACCCAGCGCACCCTCGCACGGAGCCTCGCACGCGGCTCTGCAGCCGCTTGCACACCCTTGCACCGGGGTCTTGCACACCCGAGCACCAGGGCGTCGCGCTGGCTTGCACTGGGGCTTTGCACACCCTTGCATGGGACCCTTGCACACACTTGCAATGGGGCCTTGCACGCTGTTGCACACCCTCGCACCGGGGCCCTTGCACCTGTGTCTTACACACCCTCACATGGCCTTGCACCAGGGCTTTGCACATCTTTGCACTAGGGCTTTGCAGGCACTTGCACTGGGGCTTCGCACACCCTCGCATGGCCTTGCACGCCCCTTGCACGCGAGCCCTGCACAAGGACCCTCCCCACCCCGCAGCACCCACAGGACTGGCTGCACCCTCACCCCCCCTGCACACCCCACACCCTCCTCGCACGAGCCACCCCCTGTCCCCAAGGCCACCCTGTCCCCGAGGCCAGCTGTCCCCCCGCTGGGGCGCACCTGGTGCCAGTGCGGGTGAAGAGGGGCCG
>NW_008795479.1:186999-188450 GCF_000699145.1 Aptenodytes forsteri
CCGCCGTGGGGCACAGCCGGCGTGGGGACCCAGGCGTCCGGGCGGCCACCGCACCCTGCGGGGGGGACCCAGGCATCTGGGTGCGGGGCGGGGGCGGCAGTACCTGGGTCGGGGTACCCTGTCCTCGGGCACCGGGGTCCAGGTGCCAGCAGCGCCGCGGGGCTCGGCAAAGGGTCCCTCGAACGCCCGCTCCACGTCCGCCAAGTAGAAGGCGCAGACGGCTGAGCCAGGGATGCTGCAGTGGCGGCGGAGGGTGGCACCGGCGCTGGGGACACCCCTGTCCCCTCCCGGGGCTGCCGGGTCAGCCTTGGTTTGGCCAGGGCCCCTCTGTGTCCCTGTTGGTCCCTCCTGTGTCCCCACACCCCGTTCCCCTGTGCCTGCATCCCTGTATCCTGTCCCACTGTGTCCCCATGTCCCCTTGTGAGTCCATCCCCACGTCCCCATGTCTGTCCCTCCCATGTATCCATGTCCCCGTGTGAGTGCATCCCCACGTCCCCATCTCCTGCGTCCCCATGTCCCCATCTCTCCTGTCTCCATGTCCCTGCCCACGTCACCCCATGCCATGCTCCCCTGCCCTGTGTGCCTACAGCCCCATGTCCCCTTGGCCACCCATGTCCCCACGCTCACGTCCCCCGTGAGCCCGTGTCCCCCCGTCACTGTGTCCCCGCGTCCCTGCTGCCATGCCTGTTGGGCTGGGTGCCGAAGAGGGCGAGGACGGCGGGGCGCCCGTGCAGGGCCCGGGGGGGTGTCACCGCCTCCAGGACATCAAAGTAGAAGACGGCGTCCCCGGGGACGGAGCACTGCAGCCGCACCTTCAGGAAGGACGTCCAGCGCCGCTCCAGCACCCGCGGGGAGCCCCCCCGGTCGTTACGGCACACCCGTGCCACCCGCGCCACCGCCACCTGCGCCAGCACCCATAGGCGTCAGCACCCAGGAACCCATGGGCATCGGCACACGGGCACCCATGAGTGTCAGCACATGGGCACCCATGGGCGTCAGTACCCGGGGACCCTCAGGCATCAGCACCCCGGGACCCTCAGGCATCGGCACCTGGGCACCCATGGGTGTCAGCACCCAGGGGCCCGCAGGCATCGGCACATGGGCACCCATGGGCATCAGCACCCAGGCACCCATGGGTGTCAGCTCCCAGGGACCCACAGACATCAGCACCCAGGGACCCACGGGCATCAGCAGCGTCACCCGGGCAGCCAGGGGCATTGGCACCTCGGGCTGGCACCCATGGGCACCCATGGGCACCTGCACATGGGGCTAGCACCCAGGGGCACCCACGGGCATCAGTCACCGTGGGCTGGCACCCAGGAGCACCCGCAGGCAGCAGCACCCTGGGAGGCACCAGCACCCGGCCAGACACCCCGGCAAGGGGCACTGGGGTCTCCCCTGCCTTGATGGCAGGGGATGGGCACACAGGTGCCCCCCCCCCATGCCACCAC
>NW_008795479.1:190352-191161 GCF_000699145.1 Aptenodytes forsteri
GCCCCGGCCCCCTTACCCGCTCGGGGTACAGCGTCCCCTTGTCCTGCCCCAGGTCGAAGGCGTAGATGTGGTCCCTGGGAGGGGAGGGCGTGAGCGTGCGAGGGGCACGGGGACGTGCGAGGGGACACGGGGACACACGGCACACGCAAGCGCAAGGGACCGCGGGGACACATTCGGGGCCACAGGAAGGAACACGGGGGCACGAGCACGCAGAAGCATGCAGGAGCACACGCTGGCGGGCACAAGCGTGCACAGGCAGGGGCAATCGGGCTCGAGCATGCAGAAGTGGGCACGAGCGCATGCAAGTGTGCCCAAGCATGCCCAAGCTTGCACAAGCACAGACAAGTTTGCACAACCATGCACAAGTACGCAAAGGGGGGGACAAGCGTGCACAAGCACAGAGAAGCTTGGACAAGCTTGCACAAGCAGAGATAACCATGCACAAGTGTGCACAAGCACACATGAGCTTGCACAAGGACAGACAAGCACATACAAGCATGCACAAGCGTGCACAAGCACAGACAAGCTTGCACAAGCTTGCACGGGCACATATAAGCATGCACAAGTGTGCACAAGCACTTATGAGCTTGCACAAGCACAGACCAGCGCGCCCGAGCGCGCGGCCCCGCTCACCGGGCGGCGACGAAGAGGGTGCCGTTGAGGCGCAGCATGCACTGGAAGTCGAGGCCGAGCTGGGCCGTGACGTTGTCCCCCCGAAGGCCACCGAAGCGGGGGTAGGTGGCGGTGGCTGCAGGGACAGGGGGGGGACGCGGTGACACCCCACCGGCCCCCCAAGCCCCGGTCACCCT
>NW_008795479.1:192571-192968 GCF_000699145.1 Aptenodytes forsteri
GCCGGGCGCCCACGTCGCCGGCCCCCGTGCCCACGCGTGTGCACACGCCCACGTGCAAATGCCCACGCACACGGACGTGCACGCGCGACGCCCGACCACGCGCGAAGACCCTTACACACGCGCGTGCGACGGGGCTGGCTGTCACCTCTGTCCCCCTCCCGAGTGGGGACCTGTCACCTCTCCCGCACCAGCGCGTGTCCGTTTGCACGCACGTGTGCACCTGGCCCAGTGGGGACTGGGAGCTACTGGGAGCACTGGGAGCTACTGGGAGCACTGGGCTCCCCCCCAGGTGCCACTCAGGCTCCGGTCCCCAAGTGTCCCCAGCCTCCCGGGGGGGGGACGGACAGGGGACCCTGCGGACATCCCCGGGGACTGGGTGGCCCTGGGGGTGCTGGGG
>NW_008795479.1:193003-193554 GCF_000699145.1 Aptenodytes forsteri
TGTGTCCCCGAGTGGGTGCCCGCAGCCCCGGGGGCACGACTGTGTCCCCAGGGTGCAGAGCGTGTCTCTGAGGGGTGACAGCATCCCCAGAGGGTGACACTGTCCCCAGCAGGGTGACACTGTCCCCAGGGCAGGTGTCCACATCCCTGAGGGGATGACCGTGTCCCCAAGGGGAATGGCTGCGTCCCCAGGGGGTTAACCGTGTCCCCAGGGCTGTGACCATGTCCCTGGGGGGGCAATCATGTCCCCAGGGGGGTGTCCATGTCCCCAGGGGGGTGCCCATGTCCCCGGGGGGGGGGAAGTGATGATGTCCCCGGGGGGGGAGTGACGGTGTCCCCGGGGGTGTGACAAACAGGCAAAACCGGGTGACAGTGCTCCGTTTTATTTACAGGCTCTTGGGGTGGGGGGGTGACCGTCCCACCCCCCAAACTCCCCCCCCCAAGAGCAAAGAAGAACAAATAAATACAACCAGAAGAAAAACATCAACTGGTAAATCGCGTCCCAGTACCTCCCAGTACCTCCCAGTACCTCCCAGTAGCCCTGCAAGAGGC
>NW_008795479.1:195533-196259 GCF_000699145.1 Aptenodytes forsteri
AAATCCCCGCCTTGGCCCAGGCCACTCCTCGAAATTGCCCCCTTCTTCCGCCTCAGCCTGTCCCCATCCCCCAAACCGCCCCCTCCCCAGCCTTGACGCCCCAATTCCCCCGCCCAGCCTTGCTCCCTCAGAGCGCGGTCCCCAGGGTGCCAAGGTTTCCTGGCCTAAGGGGGGACAGGGCTGGGGACGAGGGCTGGTTCCCCACGGGGCGAACTGGGGGCAGACACTCCCCCCCTCCGGCAGCAGGCGTCGGGGGGAACGAGCGCTCACCCGGCCCCCTTGGTCTCTCCCAGAAAAGACGCGTTGCAGACCTGTTGGCCAACTACATCCCCGAGGACGAGGCATTGCTGCTGAGGAGCGGGAGGTGAGTGAGACCCCCGAGGGCAGCCCCCCACCTCCGGCCGCTTGCGGGGTCCTGATGGCAGCTTTCCCCCCCCCTTGGCATAGGTACGCCTGCACGGTGTGCGCCCACCCGTCTTCGACACGCTGGATGTGCTGACAGTCCACAGGGCCGGCAAGAAGCACACGGGCAGTAAGTGGGGGGCCGGCGGGGGGGTGGGATGTGCCGAGCGAGCGTGTCCCCCCGTCCCCTTCTCTCTCTTCCAGGCCTGCAGCGCTTCTACGGCAGGAAGCGCTCGCTCCAGGACGCGGCCCAGAAGCGGTGCCACGTGGAGGAGGTGCAGGCAGAAGAGGCACGCGTGCAGGTTGGTGCTGACGCCCCTTCCT
>NW_008795479.1:196346-197305 GCF_000699145.1 Aptenodytes forsteri
TCTTCCCAGAGGGGGAGGTGGCCTCACCACCGTCGGGCATTTGTGGCACAAGGCCCTGACTCCTTTTCGCAGGGCGGAGGGAAGCAGAGCAGCCTCTTCTGGCGCAGACGAGGAGGATCGCCCGGAGCGCTCTGCTGAAAGCCGCTCCCTACAGCAGCTGCTGCCGGAGGACGGGGTAAGACCTTTGGTTTTGCTGCTGGAGGACGGGGCTTCCCAGAAGGGGAAGTGGCCTCACCACCGTCGGGCATTTGTGGCACAAGGCCCTGACTCCTTTTCCCGTCGCAGGGCGGAGGGAAGCAGCTCGCGAGCTGGTGTGACCCAGATGGGGCCGAGTGCCGCTGTGACGCCTCCGGAGCCATCACAGAAGGACGGAGAAGCCATGGACGCCAGCCCTGCAGCCCTGCTGCCGGGGCACTGCGGCAGGCGAGCGGGTAAGAGCCGGTCGGCTGCTCCGGGGCTGTGCCGGCACTGGCGGGGCAGGGCGCCCGGGCTCTCCGCCGGGCCTCTCCCGTTTCTGTGCGTCCCGCCAGCCCCTCTCTGCCCTCCCAGATGCACCGAAGGTGGCTCCGGCTCGGACGCAGCGAGGCGGCAAAGGAAAAGCCTCATCGTCGGCCCTGAGCCAGCCCGAAGCCCTCAGCCCCGAGAGACGCCAGGCCCTGGAGCGATACCTGCAGCTGCGGAGGTGAGTCTTGGCCCCGCTGGCGCGGGGAACCCCATAACGAGAACGCCTCTCACTCCCTCCATCTGTCTGTCCGTCCGTCCCCAGCGCCGGCTGGATCCAGGACCGCTCTGGCAAGTGGGTGAAGGACGAGAATGCCGAATTCGACTCTGACGAGGACGAGCCGCCCGCTCTGCTGCCGGCCTGAGGCCCCCCTCTGCCCCACCGGTCCCCGCGGGGACGGTCCCCCCCCAGGCTGTCCCCAGGCCCCGCCGTTACTAGAGGCAGGCGGAGGGGCAGG
>NW_008795479.1:198319-199003 GCF_000699145.1 Aptenodytes forsteri
AAGTAGAGACTGCTGGGGAGGATGGAGGTGTCTGAGCCGTTGGGGCAGGCCCCGGGGAGGGGTGATATTGGGGGTCCCAGTGTTTTGCCGCCCTGGGATGCTCAACCTGGTGCCTTTTTGGGGTGTCCCCACCCCGGCCAGAGCGCTGCGAGCCCTGCCAACCTCGATGTGGGTTTCTGCCCGTCCCCTCCTGTCCCTGGCCCAAGTCACGCTCATTTTCTCGCACGCTGGCAGCTGCCTGCGGGTCGTGGCCTTTCGGGGTGGTGGCGCCGGGTTCCCCCCCCTCCTCCCCAGCCCCGGCAGCTGTCCCAGTGCTTCGGAAGGCGCTCGGCCATGCCGCCCTCCCTCTGCTTCAGTTCCCCCCCCTCCTTTTCCTGCCAGCCTTTGGGTGCCTGCGGGTGCTCCCACGTTGGGGGGCACCCGTGGGACTGTTGTTTACGGGGCTGCATCCTGAGCCAGCATCCACGCCCCTGGGACAGCACCCACCACCCACCTAAGGGTCTCTCTGGGCACCGGGATTTACCGTGGTAAATTGGCTCGTGCCTATAAATAGGTGGTGGGACCTATAAATAGGCCCTGCATCCCCCCCACCTGCCTTACCGGGCTTGGGGGTGCCGACCCCCGCGGGCCCTGGGTGCCCAGCTCTGTGCCACGGGGGCACCTGGCTGCCCACCGGGGGGGGGG
>NW_008795479.1:199448-201035 GCF_000699145.1 Aptenodytes forsteri
CCGCCCCGATTCCTGCCCCGGGAGGGGACGCAGGGGACACTCACGGAGCTCGTTGTTGTTGGTGATGGCGATGGCGGCACGGGCGCGGGGGCCTTGCTGCGTGAAGTGGTAGCCGAAGCGCACAACGGAAGGGCACTGCTCCAGCATGGTGGCCATCTCCATCTCCACCGTGTCGCCCAGCCGCTGGCACTGTGGGGCCGGGGTGAAACCAGGCACAGCGGGAAGTCGGGGACACCCATGTCCCCTCCCCGGGCCACCCACGGGTGCCCGTCCCTACCTGGTTGTCCACCTTGAGCTCGCTCAGGGTGGCGTTGTGGTACATGGCCTTGATGATGCTCATCATGCCGGCGCTGGTGATGAAGTTGGATTCGATGTTGAGGCTCTGCAGGGTCTTGTTCTCCATCAGCATCTCGGCCACGGCCTGCGTGTCACCTCAGGGTGTCACCTCGGGGTGTCACCCCGCCTCTGGCATGTCCTGGGCCACCGATGCCCCAGGTGACGGTGGAAAAGCCACCGTCACCTGGGCTTGCTGGTGCCCAGGATGGAGCTGGGGGCAGGGGACCGTGTCCCCTCCCTGTCTGGGGACACGGGGCTGGGACTCACGCTGGCCACGGGGTCGTTGCTGCGGGTGGCCACCAGGCTGAGCTTCTTGACGTGAGTGTTGGTTTTCATGGCCTCGCAGATGGCCTTCAGCGTGGAGATGGGAATGTCCTGCGGCAGGGGGACATGGATGTCACCAAGGGGATGGGGACATCCCTGAGGGGATGTGGGTGTCACCAAGGGGCTGCAAGTGGCGTCAAGGGGGTGGAGATGTCTCCAAGGGCACAGGGGCATCCCCGAGAGGGTGCTGGATGTCACACGAGGGATGTAAATGGCACTGAAGGGATGTGGGATGTCACCACGGGGACACGGATGCCCCTGGGTGAGGACCAGCACCCTGGGGTGCCCTGGAGCCACTCCAGGATGGGGACAGACACCCCAGGGATGCCCCAAGACAGGGACAACCCTGCAGGGACACCCCGGGACAGCGAGCAGCACCTTGGGACAAGGGTGACCAAGCCTCATGGGGACACCCCAGGGTAGGACCCATCACCCTGGCACCATCCTGGGCAGGGAGCAGCACCCAGGGACACCCTGGGGACGCTGTGGGGGCCACAGTGATGCCCCAGCATGGCGACCAGTACCTTGGGGTGCCCTGGAGACACCCTGGGATAGGGACCAGCCCCACGGGGACACCCCAGGATGGGGATTGGCACCCCAGGACCGGGACTAGCACCTTGGGGACACCCTGGGGACACCGCCACCGGGTCCCTCACCTTGATGTTGTTGAGGTTGACGTCCTCCAGAGCCCCGTCGTTGGCCTGGATCTGCCGCAGCGTCTCCTCCACGTTGGTGGGATTCGGGGGCTCATCCGGCACCGGCTTGTATGTGTCGGGCTTCACCACGCCTGGGGCACACACGCGTGTGTGCAGGGACATGCGTGACCGTGCACAGGGATACGGTCTCGTGGGGACACGTGTGTTTGCATGCGTGCATGGGGTCACCATGGGGAGTCCCAGAGGGGTTCTGGTCCCCAAATCCCCCCCC
>NW_008795479.1:201343-202780 GCF_000699145.1 Aptenodytes forsteri
GGAGCCATGGGGAGCCGCTGGGCTGGGGGCCAGCGGTGAAAGCCGAGCGCGGGGGCATGGCGCTGCTTTTAGCTGGGCCCTGGCGGAGACCCAGAGGGGACGGAGGGGGGTCCGGCACACGCCTGGCAGCGGGGAGCACGGGGGTGACGTGGGGCCGGGGCAGGCGTGCAACACGTTGGTCCCGTGCAACGTTTCCCCCCATGCGACACTTATCCTTGTGTAATACGCTGTCCCCGTGCAACACGCTTCCCCCCCTGTGCAACGCTGCGGTGCAACGTGCTGCCCCCATGTGAAGCTGCTGTGGGACACGCCACCCCCGTGCGAAGTTGTGGTGTAACGGGGCAGCCTTGTGCAAGGCTGCGGTGCAACACGGCAGCCCCGTGCAAGGTTGTCGTGCGACGCAGCAGCTCCGCACAAGGCTGCGCTGTGACATGGCAGCCCCGTGCAAGACTCTGGTGTGATGTGGCAGCCTCGTGCGAGGCTGCGGTGCAAGGCGGCAGCCCCATGCAAGGTTCTGGTGCAACACAGCTGCCCCGTGTGAGGCTGCGGTGCAACATGGCTGCCCCGTGTGAGGCTGCAGTACAACGTGGCTGCCCCGTGTGAGGCTGCGGTGCGACATGGCTGCCCCGTGTGAGGCTGTGGTGCAACAAGGCAGCCCCGTGTGAGGCTGCGGTGCGATGCAGCAGCCCCATGCAAGGCTGCGGTGCGACATGGCTGCCCCTTGCAAGGTGCGACATGGTGCCCCTTGCAAGGCTGCGGTGTGATGCAGCAGCCCCATGCAAGGCTGCGGTGCAACGTGGCAGGCCTGTGCAAGACTGTGGTGTGATGTGGCAGCCTCGTGCAAGGCTGTGGTGCAACAAGGCAGCCCTGTGTGAGGCTGCGGTGCGATGCAGCAGCCCCATGCAAGGCTGTGGTGCGACATGGCTGCCCTGCATGAGGCTGCGGTGCAACGTGGTTTCCCCGTGTGGGGCTGTGGTGTGATGTGGCAGCCCCGTGCGAGGCTGAGGTGCGATGCGGCAGCCCTGTGCAAAGTTGTGGTGCAATGTGGCAGCCCCGTGCGAGGCTGCGGTGCGAGGCGCAGCCCCGTGCGAGACCCACCGGCGATGTCGCACATCTCGGCCTCGGTGGCGTTGGCCAGCGCTTCCTCCAGCTCGGGCTCCAGCGTGATCTGCTCCTCCCGCGGGATCTCCCGCGTCGGGTTCTTGGGCACGAAGGGCTTCCCTGGGTGCGGGCACACGGGTCGCACCCTGCCTGGCCTCGCACCAGCCGGGTGACACCGGACACGGTGGCCCCGGGGTTGGGGCTGGCAGAAGCACGTGGGGATGTGGCCGCTGCCGGAGGGCGACCTGGCATAAGGGTGGCCGTGCCTGGGGGTGACGCTGCCGGGGGTGGGAGTCTGGGGGGTGGCATTGCCAGCGGGTGACAGTCTGGGGGGGG
>NW_008795479.1:205295-206656 GCF_000699145.1 Aptenodytes forsteri
GTCGTCGCTGAAGGAGATGAAGGTGCGGGAACACTTCCCGGCAGAAGCCGGAGCCGGGGCTGGAGCTGCTTCGGCCTGCTGCGGGTCTTGGTCCAACCTGGAAGAGCCACAATCAGCACCCAGGAGACCCCTGGGGCGGGGGGAAACGCCAGGGGAGCTCCCATGGCGGGCAGAGCTGCCAAATCTGCTCGAGCCACCCCCCAGGACTGGAGCGCGTGGCCTGGGGGGCTCCAAGGTGCTGCCCAAAACCCGCTTCTCCCTCACCACGATGGAACAGAGCCTGGGGGGAGGGATCAGGAGCGGGAGCCGGGGTCCGGCTGAGTGCGGTGGGGGGGGAAAAACCCACTGGGGCCATGTCAAGGTGACCCCAACCTACCCCTCCACGTCCACGTTCTCCTCCTTGCCCGGCTCCGGGACAAGGGGCATGGTGACGGACCAGTACCGGATAACTGGCCCCACGCACTTCCGCTTCTTCTGGACCTGCTTCTTCTTGTCGGCTTCCAGGCGCTCGTAGTTCTCTGGGAAAGCAGGGACAAACCGAGGGGGAGGCTCAGTGCCTCAGCGACACCCTCACCCTCCATCCCTGCGCCATTTCGGGGGTCCCTGCGCCCCTTGGCGTGGCGCCCAGCTCACCCAGGGAGCGGAGGTTGATCTCCTCCGTGATCTTGGCCTCCTCCAGCAGCTCCTCCTGCGTCAGTGGCCGGTCGTAGTTGGGGCCGCCCTTCTTACGCTTGGACTGGACCTGCCGCTCCTGGATGCGCAGGAAGGTTTGGCGCGTGTGCTCCGTCGTCGACTGCCGCATGTGCTTCCGGCCTGCGGCGGGAGGACGGGGCTCACCGGCAGGCACTGGCCGGCCCGGCTCACTGGGAGCTCTCCCGGAGCGGGCCCGTTTGCAGCCCGTCCCATCCCGTGCACACTCACTGTCTCCCACATCATCCTGGAGCTCCAAGGGGATGGATTTCACCTCTCGTGGCTTCTGGGAGCTGCCGCTGGGGACGTCCGTCTTCTTGGGGCGAAGGGTCTTGAGGGGCTCCTACGGGATTGGGGCAGAGGACGTGAGGAGGGAGAAAAACTCGCCACGGCTTTGGCCTCGTTTAAACCTCGGCTCTTCCTAACGGGGAGCCTGTCTCCTGCCCGCGGTGCTGGGAAGGGGACCCAGGAGCCCCCAGCCCGGTCCCTGGCCGCCCGCCCGCACCCGGTAGGCCTTGGTGACGACGCGGCGGCGGCGCTTGGGCTCGCTCTCGTCCTGGTCGCTGGCGGGTTCCTCGCCCTCGTCGATGTCGAAGTCCGAGTCCACCTCGTCGTCGCTGTCCGACTGGTCGCCCCTGTACTCGTCATCGCCCGACTCCTGCGGGGACAGA
>NW_008795479.1:208750-236220 GCF_000699145.1 Aptenodytes forsteri
GGGTGGTTGGAGGGGGCAGAGGGCCTTGGGGAGGGGGGACTGGGTTACGCTAGAAGGGGCGCTGCGATGGGGTGGGGGGAGCGGAGGGGTTGGTGCCAGGGGAAACTTGACTCTCTGTTCCCTTGTATTTCTAGGGCCTGAGCCATGAGTCAGGCCTCCTGCCTTGGGGGTGGCAGCGGGTCCCGGGTCCACGGACTCGGCTGCTGGGGCGCAGAGGGGTGGGGGGAGCTGAAATATCTTCCTTTAGGCAGGACCGTGTCGGGGAAGGGGGAGGATGGCATCTCCCCGGTGGAGGCACCCTCTTCTCTGCTGCATCTGGTGTTGGGCAAGGCGAAGGTAGTTCGTCAAAGCCATTTGGCACCTGTGGGAGGCAAGATACCGTGGGAACGTAAACATCTTCTGGTTAGATTTGCTTTGATGACTAGTACCAGAGCCGGTAAGAGTCAAGGGAAAGGTCTTGAAGTCCTCTGACGGCTGAGAGTTTCTCTTGCTCCGCTGATTTTAAAATGCGAGCTGAACCAGAAATATGCAGGGTTGGAACTGGGCATCGTCCTCATTGCCGCAGAGGGATGGTTACGAGGGGTGGAGACCTTGTCTGCGATAAAACAGGGCACTTTTGGTTCTTAAACCTGTGACTCTGCCTCCTGCCAGCATTTCACAGGTCTGGCAGCGTTCTTGGGGGATTTGAGAGCCCTAATCCCCTTTCCACAGGCCCCAAAACAGCTTCTTCATGCTAGTTTGTGGCTAGAAACCAAAATTACTTTCTTAAAGCCTTGAAATTTGCATTTGGCAAGATCCAGCCACCCCTCCCGAGCTTCTCTGGTAGAGAGTGGCCAGACTTTTTGTTTATTATAATGCAGTATGCGGAAGCTTCCCGGTCGGTGTGACAGCACTTGTCACCCAACTCACAGCAAGGAAAGAAGAAACCCACGGGAAGACCTGCGGCTGAACCTCGACTTCGTTTGGTGCTCTGGGAGTGTTGGTGTTTTGCACCTTAAGCCCCGCTGCTTGCTACCCCGCTTCTCTTCTAGAAGTATTTAGGGCCAGATTGCTGTGCGCCACCGTAGGAGAGACTCATTTAATTATTGCTGCGGTGTTGATGAAGTATCGTCTAGTGGGGATGTCTGTATGTGCTCGATTTTCTGGCTTCTTAGCTGTGTCCTTTGGGCAGTTTTGAGGACAGACCTCCGATGTACCCGCTTTATCTTTGCTCACTGTGTGAACAGGCACGGGGGAAAGTCGTACCTGTCGGTCTGATAAAGCCAGTTTTGTGAGGACAAAGAGAGCACTTTTGGGTCTTTATTGGCTGCAGCAGCCACGGTGCCTCAGCACGGGGCTGAGCGGCCGGGGGCGAGACCCCTTTTTCTGTTGCTTTGGGGCTTCCTTTGAGACCTTGACCTTCTCCCATGCTTGCCTGTCTTCTGAGCTGAGAAGGAGGAGCCGGCTTCAGAAAGCTTGAAGGGTTTCGAGAGCATTACTTAAAGAGAAAATATGCAAGTACACAAGTAAATCTCTTCTCCCTTCCTGGTGGAATAATTGCCATTGTTTGTTTCTCCGGCTAGCGAGGTGTTGGCTAACGCGTGTTTCCCACAGGATTTGAATTCTGGTTGTGACAGAGCCTCCGCGGCATGACGTGTGCGATACATGACGTATGTTCACCTCAGCTGATCCCTGATGGCACAGGCTTTAAACCCTGGATTTCAGCCCCACCTCTGGGAGACTCGGGGCCTCTCCGTGTGGTTGCCCTCTGCCCCGGGCAGTGTTTGGGCTTTGGGTAGGACCTGGTTACTTTGCAGCTTCTGGAGAGGACAGGTAGAGCTGGAGATGATGAGAGCTGTGACGTGAGGAGAGCGATCCCGAAATGGGTGCTGGAAGGGCTCAGCCGCTGCGCGTTGGGTGATGTGGCTGTGGAGGAGCTGCCTGCGCCGGGGGTCCCACCGTGGCTGTCCCCCTCCCGAGACGTCTGCAGTGCCTGTGTTTATCATCCTGCCAGGAGGAGGCATTCGCCTGCCTTGCCGAGTGCTCCCTCCCCGGTGTAATAACAAGCCCGTGAGCAAACACCGGGTCAGAGCCGTAACTGGGGCTTTTGTTTTCGCCCTGGGCAGAGGGTGGGAGGGCAGCAGGATTGATTTTGGCCGGACCGTGGCAATGCACGGCTTCAGCTTGAATGTCTGACGGCCGTAGCTGTGCCTTGCTTACCTTGCAACCCTTTCAGATGCCAGAGGAACAGCTCTGCGAAAGGCAGGGCACAAAAGGAGGCCGGTTGTTGTTTCGGACACGAGGTTTTGCTTTGCTCCATGGTAAACCTTAAACCACCTCAAGCCCTGCCACGGCTTTTTGGGGCAGGGTCGCCCCAGTGGCCCATGGTGCAGTTTGCCCCGGGGGGCTATTACTCTATTGCTGGCATCATCCAGCGTAGATAAAGAGGATGCAGATGATTTTGAAACCCTTCCTGGGCCAGGCAGGCAGCAGTTCCCCCTCTCCCTGCCTCAATGTGTATTTAACTCTCTGGGGAAACACCCAAAGAGGTTTTCTCATTTTGCTGCTTTTGCTTTGAAGCAGCATCTGCCAAAAAATGCTAATGTGGGATTTCAGTTGTTTGGTCCTTTGTGCCTTGGGTGCCGCGGCTGCTTTATCGTTACGGGTCTGAGTGAGTTGAGAGTTCATTGTCGCCCTGGCTTCAGGCCCCTCCCTGGAGTCCACAGACAAAAGAATTGCTCTCAAAATGGCTCAGTCACTTCTGGGGACAGGGAAATCATCCCGACACATCTGAAGCGAGCGAGAGCAGGGTCCCGAACTGCTGAGCCCTTAATGTAGGTGTAAAACACCCAGAAAGACTCGCCGCCCTCCCCCACCCAATTCCTGCGAGAGGGACAAAGCTTTCTTGATCCCACCTAGCTGAGACTGAGCGCGCAGGAGGGAAGATGAGTTTATTAAATAGAAACATCTGAATGGCTCATCATCCTCAAGCTTAAAATAGGACTGTCAAATGACTCCAAGTCCCGTCTCCGTTATAAAAATCTCTCTTCTTCCCAACCATCAGCTGTGAAATCTCTGGGGGTGTCGCGGGTTGGTATCGTCAGCCGGGTCCTGTCGCCCAAACTCTCGCCATCCCTTTTGGTGCCGTGGGAGTCATGCTTGTGTGTGATGCCCACCCCGGCGTGGGGCAAAGCTCCTTTAAGATGGAGACAAAAGATTACCGTCGAAAGAACAAAGGTAGGAGCCAGCTCGTCTAAATAAATGACAGATTTGTCTGTCGGAGGGAAGCTCATCTGGCAAAGCGGTAGCTAGAAAACAAGTGAGAATTGTGCGGTTTTGGGGGGGCACTGATGACCTGGAGTACTATTTCCTGAATTGTAACTGAATTTCCCTTTGGAAAGTAAAAGCCGCTCCTCCCTCTCTCCGTCTCCGCCGTGTATCGTTGAAAGGGGCTGCTCGGTGTTTTATTTCTCCTCCCCGCCACCCCCATTAGCCCTGCAGGGTTGAAAAGCCTTTTTTTTGAGACGGAGGTGAATTAATGCCCCCTGCGCTGCTTCCCTCTGCTCACCCAGAGCTTCCTGCTCCAGGATCGGGGCTTCCTTTTCCCCCAAACGAGGCATTGTAGTTCTTCTTGCCCTTTCTTGATTACTATGTAATAGCGGTGATTAAATGTATTATCTCGCCGCATCCCCACGGACTCTGCCTTGTTTAAAAAGCAGAGCGCTCCCAGGGCAGGAACATACCTTATATCTGACCTAAATCTTACTCTTCTGGGAAGGGATTGTTTATCTTCCCCCAAATTAAGAAGGTGGTGCAGCAGGCAGGGTGCTAATTCTGGTTTCCCTGCCGCCAGCTCCCTCTGGGGTTGGTTTTGAGCAAGTCCCGTAATCGCTCAGCTGGCTGTTGACACGCTCCCTTCCCAGCGCTTGGTGATGTTTGCAGAGCAGGCTGGAAGAGGAATGCTTGGAGCTTTTATCGTTAGGATTCATATCACCAAAGTAGCTCCTGATAGCCATAAAGCTGGACTTCAAATTCATCAACACCCTGGAAAACCCCGTGCCTTTGTGCTTCTTGAATAGGTGTTGCTGTCCGGGAGCGGGGATCGGCTTAAATTTTAAATCATCGAAGTGCTTTGGTGGAAAGCGGGAGTAATGTAGAGCTGTAAAATCGATGGTCTTCGGCCAACAGTAGGATTAATTTTCAAATGGCAGAACCTTGTGCGAAGCCGATGTGCCAGAAGATGCTGCTGTAGGGAAGGAGGGTCTCCATAGCTTTTCTGCAGGTTACAGGGGCAGGAGTTGCCATCAAATATTCCAGAAAGTGGTCTTGTCCAAAATGCCTTCAGCAAAAATTAGTCTGCCCCCTCTTCTGCTGGGAAGCTTGAGATAGTTTTGCTGTGAACCATACGGAAAAGCAATAACAGGAATACTCGCCGGCCGGCGTCTCGCCCGGCTGTGTTAGCCCTTGCTCATACGTGCCTCATTTCCAGCCTCTTCCCTGAAGCTGAAGGTGGTTTTGCTGAACTTGCTCACCGATTTATTTTCTTTTAATTGTGATTTTTGCGGTCCGTGGTGCTCTCTGACTCCCAAGCAGCTCAATAACAAGGGCCAAAGAGTTCGCGTGCTCTACCTCGGAGCTGGCGTTTCTGGGGGAGCAGGAGGGCACGGCTCTGGCCAAAGGGCTGGGCTCAGGAGAGGGGTGGTGGGGGAAGAAATACAGCCGGGAGTCAGGAGCAGGTGCTGGAAACTTCTTGCTCACTGTCCTTTTTGTCTTCAGAGTTTCCACCCTTTAGTCCTACCATCTGCCTACTGGTCCGTGGGCTGTCTCCATCCTCTGCTGCTGAAGACATCATGCATCTGAGTCTCATTTATTTGACTCAGAGGGTTTTTTTATTTACTTCCAATGTTTTTCAGTGGAGAGAGTAACTCGTCGTCAGTCAAGATGTATTCGTGTTTCCGTGCACATGTAGACGGGGTTTTGTTTGTTGGTGCTCTTGTGACCACTGATCTTTGGTCAAGGTCTGTTGTGCTGACGAGACACGAAGGAAAACGGGTTTCTTCCCAGCCCTGGTGAGTTGTGCTGGTTTTGGATTGAAGCTCCCAAACAACTAGTTGCCGTGAAGCACGTCTCTTCCTGGAATTGCTGGGATAAGCCCCAAACGGTGGATCCAGAGTTTCAGTGAGGTCAGCGCTCGTCTGCTGACACGAACAGACCCGTGCTCACCGACCTCCAAGTGATGGAGGTGGAAGCCCAAACCCCATCCTCTTTGGTACGTTCTCTTCTCCTCACCTCTGGTGAGCACCTCGTCTGCTCACCTCTGCAGAAGGCAGAGGAATTGCTTGTTTTGGGGTTTTTCTTTCTTTTTACTGATTTCTAGATGTCATGCCTGGCCTCAGCTCTCTTCTGGGTACTTAGAAAATGCTGGTAACCTTGTGCGTGGAAACCTGTTCTTAATTCTGTCCCGGCCTCTTGGATTAAAAAATTGCTTTATTTCTCCGTGGCTAGGTACGCTGACCTCCTCACAAAGCTCTTGGCAGTTTGCTGGTGAAGAGAGATTGAGGAAGGGTTTACTGTTTCTGCAAAGCAGCGAGAAGTGTCTAGATAACGTTACACAGATTGCGTCTCCTCTGTCTTTCCCTGGGCCTTTTCCCAACGCGTCACCCACTTGCCGGCGTGGACACGTCAGCGGTATCCAGTGACTTTCAGGAGTGTCCCGTCCTGCGCCTCCATCCACAGGCTCGTAAAACAAGTGAAGGGGAGAGGGAGGAAGATGTGCTAATCCGGGGCAGTAAAATCAGTCATGCATACATCAGCTGCCGGCTGCTAAGGGTGGTGGGAAAGATAACCCCGAACAGGAATCTACAACGTGCAAGAGCTCTTTATCTAGAAACTGAATTCGTGAGCTCTCTTATGGCAGCTTTGATGCCATTGGTTTAATGTCCTTAACATAATTTATCGGAACAAATCTATTGATGCAGAGAATTTCAAAATTATTACTCACTGTTTGGCCTTCTGGCCAAGATCAAGTGTTTGTAAGTGTTTTATCTTCCTCTGGAGGGCCGCGTTCTGCGCTGGCAGGGGCGGGCTGCGTGATCTCATGGGTTTTCTTCCATCCCCAGCTGCTGTGATTAAGAGCGTTGGCTTTGACTCTTAGTTCAGGCCGGACTTCTGCAGTTTTCCATAAGAGCTTCCTGAGAGAAGCAAATGAAATATTTAGGCTCTTATCTTCCAGAGCCGTGGAAGAGGTTTTTATTGTGTGCGACCAAGGTGCCTTGCTCAGAAGTGTTTTGCTTGTGAAGTTTGGACCTTTGTTTTCTTAACTAGTGGAAATAAGATTTCTTTTCGTGTTTCTTTAACTTTCTTGGGGAAAATATCTCCTGTTTCTTCAAGCAGCAGAAGTGTCAGTTCACTGCAACAACTCTATAACCTTTTTGTTTTTCCTCGTATAGATTTCAGCTTTTTGTGCTGCTCGGTGATGTCGTTTCGAAGAGGTAGATGTATTGCATATATGTGCTTAAAAAAAAAAAAAGCATGGTTTCTTCCTCCTCCAGTAACCAGCAGCAAAATGCCATGTTACGTAACTGCCTTGGCTTTTGAGGATTGACAAAACTTGGTGGGTTTTTTCCCCTAAATAAGCTGCTACCGCTCTCAACAAAAGCTGCTGTTCTGTTGAAGCGTGTTGTGTAAGCGCTCTCCTGACATCTAAACAGCTCTCCGCATCGCTGTGTGCACCAGCAGGATTGTTCCAGCGGGGCTTTTCTGCTTTGGTTTCTGCCTGGTTTGCACTTTGAAGAAAAGAAATCTCGCTGCTATTCCCGTTTGCAGCCGTGGCCTTGGACTGGGGGGGACTGATCCCAACAGACTTTTTTTGGGGGGGGGATTTGCAGGCAGAGGAAAAAAATGTGTTGGGGGATTTCTGTGCGGACAGCGGCTTGGATGTGTCCACGGAGGCTCCAACATACTACGCGTCCTCCGGGTAGTGTTTGGTGGGTCTAAGGCTTGGTCTCACGACCGACTTCTGTGTGCGCAGAAGTGCTCTTATCGATGGTGCCACCACCTGCAGGCAGAGTCCAGGTGAGGAAGGGGCATGTTCCCATTTCTGAGCGTTAAGAGGACCCGTTTGGGGAAGAGCCAGCTGCCGCTCTTGCCCTGGCCACTTGTTTGGCTGAGATAAAGCCCGCAGTCAGCAGCAGGACCGGGGAGGAAGGGCAGTGCATGCTGGTGTGGTGTGTCCTGGCGCTCGGCTTGCCCTGCTCAGACGCTGGAGAGTTGAGCTTGATGATGTGTTTGGGTGTGCTAACGTTTTAACTTTTTTATTTTCATCTAAAACATGAGGCGTGGCTAAAATCTGTCTGAGCAGCTCTGTTTATAAAAATAGAGCAAAGTGAGCATTTGTCCTGGCTATACCAAATTAGCACGCTCGTTTGCTAGACGAGTGAGGATCTGACCCGAGTGCCTTGTTATGTGCTCCTTCCAGTGAAATATTTGTCTGAACCGTTTGACCAGGTGCCAGCGCCACAACTTTTTAGCTTTTTTTCCCCCCAGCATTTAGTTCACAGTCGGTAAGAGCATACTGTCTGTTGCTGGCTGAAAATAATCCCGGACAGCTAAGGCTGGCGGAAGGCAGACAGCTATTTATTTAGGTTGATTCAGGTTCCAGTAAACAGCTCTGAGGAATGCTCTGAAATCACCCGTAGGGATTGCTCCCAGAATCACGAAAGAAAGAAGAAAGGAAAGGTTTTGGGGCATCATGAATGCATTTTTGGACAGGACTTTCTAACCCTGATCTGTTTCCTTTGGCCAGAATTAACCGTTTAGGTCTCTCCAGCCATTTTTTTCAGTTGTCAATATGGGTAGAAATTATGACTGATGAATTCTTTCATTTTAGAGGTGTTTAAACAGATCTAGAAATAGCAGCTTTTTTGAAATGATTTCATTTTGTTAAGTTTATGCCATTGAATTTAACACCTTCACTTCTCCAAGCGGAGTGTGTGTGGGACAGACAAACTGCCTTTACATAGCAATGAGAAAGGGTGGAGGTAACCGAAACGTTTTCATATGGAAACCTCTGGGGTTTGTTCTCTGACCTCAGCCGGTAACGCTTTTGGTAATCGAGAGAGCTTGTTTTTGCAGGACATGCGATAGACCTGTACGTAGCTTCAGTCCAGCCTCAGAGCTGAGCAGACCCCGTCAGCTGCGTGTTCATCCTTGCACTCAGAATAAGTGAATAAGTGGGGTTTTTTTTATCATGGTCAAACAGGAATTACCTATTTCCCAATCGGCAGCAAACTTGTTTGGAAACTAGCGGGAGGGAGGGAGGGGAGCTTCCTGCTGCGGAAACTGGGTGTGCTGGGACCGGAGCGATGCTGCGACCGCACCGATGCTCTGACCGCGCGCTGCGGCTTTCCCTCGTTGACTCACCCTTTCTTGTAACTGGCCTGATTGGGAGGATCGTTGTTGTCGCTTCCCAAGTCACTATGTGAAAGGGTGAGCCGAGGCACCGTGGTCTTGGGGCGGTGGGGGAAGAGGAGAAGGTGAAGCTGATGCTCTGGTCTGTGCTGAGATGCTGTACTTCTTCCTTAAAATCACGGTGAAACCTCCAAGATGAAGATACCCCATGGTATGGCAGGGGACAAACCAGCTAGCTCTTCCAACCAAGGCTCGTTGTATATTCTCCCTTTCAATGTTTGTTGCGTGTGATTAAGGCAGCAGAAGAGAAGATATGCTGCTGGGTCCTCTGGCAAGAGAGCTTTAGTTAAATCCTAGTGGAATACGGTTTTGCACAGATGATTAAATATTAACACAGTGAATCTCCAAGGTGATGAGGCTGGCGGCGCTGCTTCAGGATTGCTTAAATCATGGGGCTTTTAGAGGTTTTGATTTACATAATTACAGATACTTGCTTAAAAAAAAAAAAGCTCAGTTGCTATTGAACAGGTGTTACATTGTGATGCCCGGGGTGTTTCCTCCATCCCTGCGTCCTGATGGATCTTGGCAGGTTCAAAAGCCTTGTGGCAAGGTGATGGAGTCAAGCTTTATTGGTGTCATTGTAAGGCGCTAAGTCACAGGAGCTTCCTTCCGGCTGGAGACGCTCCCTCTTCCCCTCGCTACCGGCCCAGATTTGGGAAGGGATGCGAGAGAGTCTTTTTGTAAAGGTCTTTTCCAAGCTAAATGATTCTGTGATTCTATTGTAGATGTGGCACTTGGGGACATGGTTTAGTGGGACTTGGCAGTGTTAGGTTTACGGTTGGACTTGATGATCTCTTTTTTTTTTTTGAGGTCTTTTCCAACCTAAATGATTCTGTGAGAGGTGAAGCGGGGTGGCCGGTTCCAAAGAGCCCCAAGTGTGCCGGGGGGAGGAGGAGGAGGAGGAGAGCCAGCTGTGAGAAACTTCAACTGCAAAAATTGGAGCTTGTCGGGACAAACTTTCTTGTCTTGAAAGGGGGATGAGAGGGGGTGGGAAGGCAGTTGGAGCCAGTTGTTCTGTGCTCGCTTTGTTTAGCAAAAAGCATTTGTCACAGATTTTTTTTTTTCTTCTTGTTTGCTTGTTTAATATGTATTGAAATGAGAACTTTGATCATTCGATAAGGGGATCAGAAGGCTGCTGGATTTTGCTGTTACGTACCTCTGTTCCTTCTGCTGAAATGCAGTTTTTGTAGAGCTGTAGTGCTTGCTGAAATCACAGCGTGAGTCTTTACACCGCCTGTAACAGGCGAGCAGAAGGGGCTTCTCTGCTGAGCGAGCGGTGGGTGGACCCAGAACCACTGTAGGGATTATATGTTGTAATGCTTAATCTGGTAAAACAATTACTGGATGTCGGGGGAAGCAACCCTGTGCTTACTCCGTGGTACGATGGGGGTGTTGCTTTTGGGTGGGGGTGGTTCTATAAGGCTGTGGTTATGGCTCCCATGTAAAAAAATCTGTTGCTGTGTCTAAAGTAGAAAGAAAAACAAAATGAAAGTGCTTGTCTGGCTTTCTGGGCTGGAGGCAGAAAGCACATCACTATTTTATGCATCTGCCTGGTAGGGGCAGCGTCCCTGTCATGGGAGCTCTTGGCCTCACCAGCGTTGGTCTCAACCTGGCTGGTGGCTTTGTGGTGTAGACAGACATCGCAGAGGGGCAGTGTCATCTAATTGCTTTTTTTTTCCTCCTTACTGCATCCAAAAAAACCCAAGATGGGAATCCAGGCCTAAAAGATAAAAGTTAGTACGTCACCTCGCAGTTATTTAGCACCATGGTAGTAAGAAAATCCCTGGGCTTGGCTTCGAGTGGAAGGGTTGATGTTCTGGGCCTTTTAATAAAAGGTCCTGGAAATGATTTTAAGATAAAGTGTGGTCAGCATATCTACTGAAACATTGCAGAGCACTTGGCCCTCTCAGTTCTAATTAATAGATGGCAGTAATCCTGCAAAGCCGTGTAACTCCGTTGAAGGCAGGGAAGTTGCTGATACCGCCTCTGAAGGTGGTCCTGCGTGTTGGTGTGCAGCCAGAGGAGTGCTGGAAGCCAGCTGAGCAGGGCAGAGCAGACCCTAGCCGGTAGCACCGACACAAAACCGAGTTTGGCTAGTGAGCAGTAAGCAGAATAGCATTTCCTTGTGGCTTGGTTTCCTTCTTCCTCTGCTGTAAGAGGAGAAGCTGGGAAGAAATCAGCCGTGAGTCAGTGCTTTTTCAGATGCCTTAAAACGTTTGTTCGAACCAAGGCGGTGTGTCAGGCTTTTTTGTGATGCATAATAATGATTAACCCTTTCTGAGTGTGGCTTTATTCTTTTGACAGGATCATCTACTTTCAAAAAATCACTCACCCCTGAGGTAAGTTTCTGACCAACAACTTGGTTTGTTCCGTGGCTGTGAGAGAATACCCAATTTCAGACTTGTCTGCTATTTTTCCAATCTCATTCAAGTTAGGGGTAAACCAGGCGGTGGTAAGTACAGTAAGCTGCAGGTACTCATTTGAGAAGTCAGAGCATTTCTCCTTACCAAGGGAATCTCTGCTTAAAAACCCAGCTTGTCCTGGAACTGAGCAATTCTCGTGCCACCAAAACACCGCATAGATCTCCTGCCGCGAGCAAGACGTTCAACTCGTTTTGACTGAGAAACACCATTTAACAACTGCATGTGTTAGAAGACGATGAGTCAAGCGCGCTCTTGTGGCATGAATCAGAGGAGAATTTGCCACCTTCCTAAAATGTTTCCTCAAAGACTTGGCCTTACTGGCAGAAAGCATGGTGACCAGCTGCGGTGGGTCCAGATGTGCTTAGAGCTGATCTGTTTGTGATGAGGGTGATTAGAAAAAAAGCACACTCTTCCAGGTGGTCTTGCATGAAGGTGTTTCTCTCTAATTATATGTCCGGCCTCAATCACACAGGAGTCAATGGGTTCTTTGAAGGCATTTCAATGGCATTGCTGTCCTGGAGGCCAGCCTGTACCGTGTCCTCCCTTTGCGCGTGTGCAGGGACCTGGGGCTTCAGCATTTCACAGGCTCCATCTTTGAGAAGAGCAAAATTATGCCAGGTGGTTCTGGGCAGCCACCGGCCTCTAAGAGATTGGGTTTTACATCCTTGGTTCTTACCATCTTTTACTCCAATCCTAGATGCCAGGTTCTTCTGGGCAGCCAGGCTCACAGACGATAAAGAAAGGGCACAGAGGAGTGGACTCCACGGGCGAGACTACCTATAAAAAGGTAAGTTGCCCCTTGCACGACTCACTTGACTGTTGTCATTCTCCTCTTTGCGATGCAAGTGCTGCCCAGAGCAGCGGTGTGTCTCAGGAGGTTCGGCATTGGACACTGGATAACGTCTGTGACAGTCGCTGAAGAAGATCTCAGAGGAAAGGAACCAAAGGACTGAATATGTGCTTCTTAGCTTCCCCTCTGCAGCCTTCTAAAGAGGGGATTATTTTTAAACTTTGCCCATTAGCAACACTTCCTAGGCCTCTTCTGGCTTACTGGGTGCTTTCTGTGCTCTTTGGGCACAATAGTTTCTATAGATCTTGTGGCATTACTGGAATTCGCTTTACAAAGGGGAGATTGTTTGGGTACTTGTAAAAAGCCTGTAAATGTGGGTATTTTGTGGATGCTGCTTCCAGTTTGTTGGACTTCTGTCGGAATGGGCTGACTTTCTCTGAAGTGAGGTTGACTTCTAGGCTGTAGGTTGAATGGGTAATGGCTTGATATGGGCATTTCACTGTTTCGTGTAAGCGAAGCTTCTGGTCTGAAATCTCTAATCCAGATGTACCTCTCTCTGTCAGGAATCGGCATGGAAGGGAGGAATTCAAATGGTATTTCTACAGAAGCTGGCTTTTGTTATAATGCCCTTTTTGAAATTGCTTGTGTCTTCAAGATTGGGATGCAGCTTTCAGTTTCCCAGCAAATTCAGAGATAGAAGGTTAGACAGCAGTAATAGGAGAGAAAAGTAGAAGTCAATGGAAAATGCCTGAAGTGTTGTCAGGAATCGGCGTGGAAGGGAGGAATTCAAATGGTATTTCTACAGAAGCTGGCTTTTGTTATAATGCCCTTTTTGAAATTGCTTGTGTCTTCAAGATTGGGATGCAGCTTTCAGTTTCCCAGCAAATTCAGAGATAGAAGGTTAGACAGCAGTAATAGGAGAGAAAAGTAGAAGTCAATGGAAAATGCCTGAAGTGTTTCTTGCAAGGGTCCCAGAAGCCTGGTGGGACACTGCATGGGATGTATCTGGGAATGAGACTAATGGACAGTCTGTCTGTTTTCCATTCCCTCCTTTTCCAGGGGTGGTAAGTTTTTTTTTAAAATTCTTTGCCCTATAAAAGTGATTGTAAACAGGCAGTCAGCTGCTCAGCTGATCGTGCTGGCTAATAGAAGAGAAAAATACTTGTTCCTTGGCAACCTGGCCCTGTGGCTCTGTGTTCACAAACAAGGCAGCATTGCTGCACCGTGTTGGTAAGTTCTGCTTCTCAACAGTGAGACTGTCCTGGGAGTTTAAGCAGGACTAGGTGAGCTGAGCCGAGATCTGTTTTCAAGCAGCTTTAGCCTTTAGAGGGTAAGGAAGGAAAGAGGAGTCCAGTTCTTCCTCCTTCCCCATCTAATACTGCAGCAGAAATCGGATACAAACAGGTAGCTGCAGTAGAAAAGGACATTGTTGACAAGCTGGAGTTACTGCCAGTTTTTGTTGTGCTCTCTTTGGGGAACAGTGAGCAGCTCTCTTGCAGCTATGATAACAGAAAAACAGTTAATGGGAGAAATGTTCCTGGTCATTTTACAAGGCTTCATGGAGGATGTGTGTCTGGGGAAAAAGCTTGAAATGTTTGTCCCCCAGGTACTGCGGTGTCCTCTGTTGCCAAATGCTTTGATCTACAGTGATTTCTGGCATGCGGCAGGGGGCTGGGCTTTGTTTAGCTTAAGGAAACAAACACAAACTAGTTGGATCGTGAGCCCTGGATCTTGTCCTGGGTCCAGTTGCTTTATGCATAAGCCAAGTGAAATGTCCGTGAGCTGCAGTGCACAAATCCAACCTGCACCTGCTCTGCAGCCTCAACGTTTCCAGCAGGCTTTACAGCAGAGTCGATATCTCCGGGCTTCAGGAACTGACAGGCCATATAACATCGGGGTGTTGAGCAGACCTCATCTGGGCTGTTCTGGGAAGGACAGCCCGTAGCACGAGCTAGACTGAAGCACGTCTCAGTGGTCTGAGATGAGATCATGTGTTTCATAGGCAGAAGAGGACTCTTGATGTGAGTAGCTGTTACAAGAACACAGTCCTACATTGTTCTTGGACAGTTTGTGCAGAGGATGCAGGAGTGGGATTCGTGTCTTTGCTCCTTATTTAAAAATGACAGTGAACTCCTTAGGGTTAAAGAGCCATGACCTGGCAAGAGAGGCAGATGGAGGAATGTGGTAGCACCAAACAGAAGTGTGCGTTGTGTGCTGGCCGTGTCTGCCTTGTCCTGTAGAAGACCCAAGTCTGTGCCCAAGCTGGGGAAGGGCAAGCTTCAAAGTATATAGTTCCAAGACCTGGCAGACCAAGGTGTCAAGAAGTGTGTTTATTCATAGGGGCGCGAGATAGTCTGTCCCTGGATATCTTCCCCCTCTGACTGCAGGGTGTAGAGATGAGTGCTGTGGGAGGATGATAGGAAATTCCGTCTTTTAAGGACCAGCTGGGTGTTGATTCCAATTCAAGTCTTTTACTGCTCGACCACCCAGAGTGCAAGGATCGAGTAGGATGCTATTGGGGATGTTCCCAGGTGTTCCCATCGCCAAAGCGATGTTAGTTAATGAGAAAGAAATGCCGGAAGCTGGAACCGGTAGGTATAAAATGCCCCGGCTAACAATGCTGTTTTAAACTTGGGGCTCTCTTTAACTCCTTTCACTCCTATTTCCAGTCTGCTGCTCCACATTGCCTAACTCATTTTCTCTGCCCCTCCAGACGACATCATCTGCCTTGAAAGGTGCCATTCAGCTGGGCATTACACACACAGTTGGAAGCTTGAGCACTAAACCCGAAAGAGATGTTCTCATGCAAGATTTCTACGTAGTAGAAAGTATTTTCTTCCCAAGGTCGGTGCTTGCTTTCTTCTCTCTCTGGTGCTTTGATAGTGAGTAGCAGCATTAGTTCCTAACCCTGCTTGTACATGAGGAAGCAGCACCAAACCAGGACAGTTGACCGCAGGAGCGAGCACAGGTCTCCTGAGCAGAGCTACTCAATGCACTGCTGACAGACCAACTCTGGCTCCTGCCTGCGACCTGTTTCTGAAGAACCCTGGCTCTTCCCTATATACGTCCACCACCAGTCATGTGAACAAATGCAGGCTTGCTGTTGTGTGTGCCTACCTGTGTCCCTTTTGGGTGGGTGCTTTCTAGCCTTCCAGTGTGTTAGAAGCAGCCAGCCAGTGGGTGTTTGCTTTTAGGGCAGTTTCATAAGAAATGTTTCAAATACAAATACTCCTGTGTGCTTCTCTCCTCGATCAGTGAAGGGAGTAACCTCACCCCGGCTCATCACTACAACGACTTTCGGTTCAAAACCTATGCTCCAGTGGCATTTCGCTATTTCCGGGAGCTGTTTGGGATCCGACCAGATGACTATCTGGTGAGTTGGTGGTTGGACCAGGTTCCCGTTTGTTGTGTACTCTGTGTGACGGGTGTTTGTCCTCTTTCCCCCTCTCAGAGCTATGGAGCACTGTCAGGCCCTGTGGTAAGCTCTGTAAGCACAGCAGTGGGTGCTCTCTGTGACCCTGGCGTTTGCCTCTGTTAATGTTTAAAAGGAAGAGCCTTCGCGCTGAAGTTTCCTGCTGATGCCTCTCTCACCTCTGCGTTTCTCACCTTGTCCTCCTCAGTACTCGCTCTGCAATGAGCCACTCATCGAACTTTCAAACTCCGGGGCCAGCGGATCCCTCTTCTACGTATCCAGCGATGATGAGTTTATCATCAAAACGGTTCAGCACAAAGAGGCTGAGTTCTTACAGAAGCTGCTGCCTGGCTACTACATGGTAAGTCACTGGGGCGAGGCTTTCTCTGCAAGCTAGGGAAGGGTCCCCCAAATGTACAGGTGTGACAGATATTGCCATGTACTGCCTGGTAGGTGTGAGTGGAGGCTTGATCTGTGCCCCAGCTGAGCGGCAGCTTCTCTCTCAACTGTCCAGTGACAAAGACAGTCACGGACTAGCACAAGCTACCTGGGTATCGCGAGCCTGGTGTGCGGTGCAGGGGTCTCGGGTTGCACTTCGTGACTTGGACCCTTTTGGAAGATTGCAGGCTGCTTCGTGACCAGCTGTGAACTGTTCGTTGCTTCCTTGGCGCACAGCGTCACGCCCGTGATACTTTGTCTTGTAAAGCTGTACTTGTGTTTCCCTTCCCAGGGCTATACTTGGTTCTGTCTGCAAAGATAAAGTATCCTGTTGAAGAACTCTGATTTTAAGTTTCTATATATAGAAGCAGCAGCTTTGGAAGTAAAGGCATATCAATTTTATGGAAGTGGCTATAGCAAAAAAGGCTTTATCAGTTCTGGAGCAAAATCAGGTCCCACCCTGAAC
Source organism: Aptenodytes forsteri (assembly GCF_000699145.1). Classification (NCBI taxonomy): domain Eukaryota; kingdom Metazoa; phylum Chordata; class Aves; order Sphenisciformes; family Spheniscidae; genus Aptenodytes; species Aptenodytes forsteri. The sequence goes on from NW_008795479.1 coordinate 224,728, forward strand.
ACAATGTGTGTGATCTGACTGCTCGTGTTTATGTCCAGCCTGGCCTTTACAAACCACCTCTGTGAAAGGGAATTTAGCCATGAGGTCGTCCTGCTATACAGAAGTGCCTTAGGACTTTTGATGCTGTTGGGGTCACTAGCTGAATTCCTTAAACTGCTTCTGAACCCGCAAATATTTTTGCTGTGGTTATATCCCAGAACCACATCGTTTTTCTCCAAAATCCTGTCTAGTGCCTTCTGCAGCTGCGAGAGTTTAGATCAGTCTCTATCCTGATGTATTTAGCTTGACCTAAGTGCCAAATCCAAAAAGGCTAAGCACAAGATCTTCCTTTGCTCTGAAGCCTCCCCAGCTTACCTTCTGTGTGAAGGAGCAGCAAACTCCTTCCTTCCTACAATCTTTGCCTGACCCATTCAGCTTTGCAGAGAGGTTATTAACAACTGTCGACATCACCCATCTGTTCCCTCTGTTCACCTGCCCTTGTCTCTTAGCTTCTTTGGCAATGGCTTTGAATCATTGCCAGCTCCATTTCAATACAGAAGCACAGGAAAGAGCAAATAACTCCTCTAACTGGCACGCGAATAACCAGACTGGCTTTGAAGGTTTTTCTTTGTCTTTGGCATTTCAGAATTTGAACCAGAACCCAAGGACGCTGCTGCCAAAGTTTTACGGCTTGTACTGTGTCCAGGCCGGAGGCAAAAACATTCGCATTGTCGTGATGAACAACCTACTGCCGCGCTCTGTCAAAATGCACCTGAAATATGACCTGAAGGGCTCCACCTACAAACGCCGAGCATCCCAGAAGGAACGGGAGAAGGTCTTCCCAACATACAAGGACTTGGATTTTATGCAGGACATCCCTGATGGCCTCTTCTTAGACTCTGACATGTATAATGCTCTGTGCAAAACGTTACAGAGAGACTGTTTGGTAAGTGGAAGGGTGGCATGGAGAGTTATTTCCTTTTTCTGAGCCTGTCCCACAAAAAGGAGATGGGAACTGCCACCCTTGTAGCCTCTGCCTGGGGTGTTGACTTAGAGAACCTGGTTTTTTTGGTGATGGTGTGGACAAGAAGCAGGACCTGGACCCCAGTGTCATTCAATACTTCCAACCTGAATTAAACCCAGCACTGCCTCTAGAGGTGGAGGAAGCACCCTCCGCTGAGGTTGAGCTCTGGAGCAGGGCAGGATCCCGGGAGAGGGGCGGGATGCTTGACTGAGCCTGGTCTCAAGTTGTCAACTGCTTTTGGGCAGCCGTGTGAAAGACAGTGTTCTCCCCTGGCTTGGGTCCCCGTCTGCACAGGAGTACCACTGATGGCTTTCCTCTAACTCCCTTTGGCGACTATAGATGAGCTGACTCTGCACGAGCTGTGGATTAAAAGCCATCCCCTCAATATGCTCAGGGCTCTAGGCAGAAATGCTGACTACACTTCTGAAAATGTCTGCTCTAACAGTTTCACTGGGCTTGCAATAATGAGTGAGCCTTTGTTGACTTTTTGCCCAGGTCCTGCAGAGCTTTAAAATCATGGATTACAGTTTGCTTGTTGCTATCCATAACATTGACCTGGCACAGAGAGAGCACGCGATGGCTGATGGGACATCCCAGACCGATATGCGGCGACCCGCTGCCCAAAAGGCCCTCTACTCGACAGCCATGGAATCCATCCAAGGAGAGGCCCGGCGAGGTGGCACTATAGAAACAGATGACCAGTAAGTCTGTGTCAGTGTTGCTGTTCCCAATGAAATACTGCGAGGAGTGAGGGGTAAAACTGAAGCTTGGCTAATGGAGACTTAATTTAGATGTGGACTGGGCTATACAGGATTGCTGTCGCGCAGGGCAGAGAGGTCTTGATGTCAAATTTTGTGCTTTTATCTTTAATTTCCCTTCCTTAATGCACAAAAGATTTTTCTCGCCTTCCAGGTGGCATTGAGAGTTCTCTGCCCACCGGTTATTGGCAGCTCCAACTAGTTATTGCCATCCACCTCTAAGAGGCATAGCGAGTGCGTTGTTAGATCAGACTTAACAGCCCATAAAGTCCAGCTGCCGTGTTAGTATGGATGGTAGTAATGGTCTTTACAGTTGCTTGGTCTCCTCTCATGGATGAGTCGGGATTAATCCTTATCTTCAACTAAATTTGTCATGCAGAGGGAAAAGGGGGTCAGTTCTCAGGAGGTTTAGCTAACTTACTGAAATAGCATTTTGCTCTGACTTGTCTTCCCCAACTTGTTAGCTGAACAGTAGGTGCCTCCCGCATGTTGACGCTTGTTAAATAGTTCGCATAATATCCAGCCCACGCTAGGCTGTGTGAGAGAGGCAGTGGGGTGTGAGAACACCCTGCTTCATGTTTGTGCCCTGTCCTCTGCCAGGATGGGAGGCATTCCAGCCCGCAACGCGAAGGGGGAGAGGCTGCTGCTCTACATCGGCATCATTGATGTGTTGCAGTCCTACAGGTAAGAAACATCTAATAACAGCTTTGTATCACCTAAGGGTGACCACTTTCCAGCATTGTCTGCCCCTGCTTGGTTGTCAAGATTGGCTTTCAAGAAATAGTTAAGACACAAATAAACATTTTTTTTTTTTATGAACCTCTTTCTATTTTCTTGAAGTTGGGCATTTTGGGATTAATTTCTGGGTCTTGCTTACTGTATTTACTTCATGTTCCCGGAATAGATTTACTCTTATGAAGTTGTTTTTGTATGCTGTGGTTGTTGTACACAGACACTGTGCAGGAAGTGGCAAGGAAAAAACAAGTGGTGGCTTAAAATGGCCATAACAACTTCTCCCTGTAAAATGAAAAATAGCTGTAAGGCTTACCTTTTCTTCTGTTTATATTAAAATGCAATGTGCAGAGGGTTACGTATGTAAAGTCTCTGTTAAATGTCATTGCAAGTTAACTGCCCTTGATAATAAAGCTTGTGAAACTCTCCCTTTGGGAGAGTGAACTGTGCAATCAGCCCTGGTGTCTGTGGAAAATGGTGTCTTAGGAAAATGGGACGATGAAGAGAAGCCAAAGCAGTCTGTGTTTGGGGCGTGCGTGCCACTGTGGTCAGGAGCGAGGCTCGGTGCTGAGCGAGCATGGTAAGACAGTGGGGACTTGGTGTGAAAATTGTTCTTAATTCTTTCTTTTGTCAGATTTGTCAAGAAGCTGGAGCACTCTTGGAAGGCCCTCGTACACGATGGGGTAAGTAGAAAAATATCACTTTTTAACTTGTTTAGCAAGAATACCAGCGTCTTGTTAAACTGTGCCCGCTGTCCTTGCTCCTTCTGGGCATAGGATCCTGGATTTCTAAGGCATTGGGTGTGTTTGCCCTCTTATAGAAAAGTATGACTTTCTAGGTACTCTCAAAAATGTTGGCTTTGTTAATGCTGGTCACCTACTTGTTCATTAACAAGTATTGATTGCTTCGTATATAATGCCTACTGTTTGTAGCTAATCTGCTCCTCCCAGCTGCTAGCGAGAGCGACTGTGAGAATCCCTGACTGTTCCTAGGCCAACGCGGCGTGTTTCAAGGCTAACAGCCTGAGAGAAGCTCATGTTAACCTTGATCACTTACTAATTTAGATTCATATGTTAACGTTTGTCCCTTGGGCTTCTAGGACACTGTATCTGTGCACAGACCCAGCTTCTACGCCGAAAGGTTCCAACGGTTCATGTGCAATACAGCGTTCAAGAAAATACCACGTAAGTACCTTCGTGCAGCTGTACCCTTGGCAATTGCCATGGTTTCTGGCTTCTCCCTGCTGAGCAGCTGTGCTTTGGGAAGGTGGGTGACAGCGTGCAAGAGCTTTAGGAAGTCTGTTGTGCTGTGTCACTCCTTCCTTCCTCCTAGATTGTTCTTGCCTCGCAGATGTGACCTTATAGGAGCTGTTTCATCCATCAGCTTGTTCCTTCAGGGCACACCAGACTCTGTCACTGGAAAGTTGCTGCGTCGGGTCTTTTACTCCTTCCTGAACGTGTTAGAAAAATGCTTTCTTTTTTTTTTTTATTTTTGTCCCTAAGTAAAGCCATCCCCTTCTAAGAAGAGCCGGTCTGGCACAGCAGTTCCTCGGCGGAGCTGTCAAGGAGGAGTGCCTTCCCAGTCGCACATGTCATGTGAGACAAAAGCACAAGTAACGACAGAGGCGGATATAGAGCAAGGTTGGTGCCTGGGCTAAAAAAAAAAAAAAAGCCTAGAGAAGTTATTTTTCAGCTTGTATTTATCTAACCAAAGCTTGCTGCCTCCTGAGCTGTGCAAGACACCTCCATGTTGTTTTGTGGTCTTGCCAGGGGAGGCCCTGTTCTCTGGGGTTGTGGGTGCAAGAAACCAGACAGGGCCAAAAACTCATACGCACCAAATGGCCTTTGACAGCACCATGAGAAAGCCTGGAGGAGCAGCGAGCCCTTCAAAGGCTTGGCTGTTTCCAAGTATTCTGTTGCAACAAATGCAGGGCAGGATGATAAACCTCATGTTTCAGTAAAAAGCCAGTCTTTACTCACAGGCAGGATAAGACCTGGTTGTGGAGGTGGGGAATTGTTTCTTCGTGGGATCTTTCGGCCTCGTCCAAGCATCCAGCGTGGCCCACACTCCCCCTGGGAAGTGGGCTGAGGCTGCGTGGCAGTCCCGTCTCTTCCCAACAGCTTGTGCCCGTGGGGTTTGTGTCAAGGGAGAAGCTGGACTAGGCAGTCATGTGGAGACTTGGACTTGGAACAGAGAGCTGTCTGCAGGGCTGGTTCTTCAGTGCTCGGGTGGCTTAGATGTCTTGAGTGGGATCCAGCATGGATCCTGACCTGTGGCTAGTGTGGGAGCTCATGCTACACGATCCTGCTTGTGCTGGTGATGGAACGGTCTGTGCTTCAACTCAGGTTCCCACCTTGGTCGCCCAGATCTCCTGCCCAGGACCCTGCCGGTAGATGAAGCTAACAGCGATTCCATCGCAACAACCCTGTCCACTTCTTCCTTGGGCAGTGGAGGCCTCAACTCGCCCGCGAATAGGTAAGGCTCATGCTGTTTTGGCTCATGGCAGGCCAGCGGCTCCTGCAAGTCAGGTTCGTGAGCTGTGGGAGGGCTCTGTGCTGCTTTATGGGATGTTCCGGTTTTTGGCATGCTTGCAGAAATACCCGTTTGAGTGGTCCATGTGTTGTTGAGCAAGTTCAGTGCTGTCGGTTCAAGCATGTGCGAGGGGGGGGCATCGCCGTTCCTGCGTGCAGTCCGTTACAGATGACATGATCTTGCAACTTCTGCTTGGGCTGTGTGGAGGTCCCAGTGGCTTTTAGTTCCTTGTGTGTTCTGTATTTAATGGCTTTGTTCTGGAGTTGAGGTAATTGTGCTAATTGAAGTGAGTTGGTGAAATTGTCACTGCCAAAATGTGTGTGAAGAGCATTAACGTGGTGATGCGCGATGCTGAAGATGACCTTCCTGCTGCTCTTTTCAGAGGGTTGGGCTCTCTTGCAACTTACTGATTGGGTTAGCACTGAGCTCCTACGACTCCTCGGGAAAGGAGGCTGCAGGGATGTGTGCAGGTGCGGTTCAATATGTCTCAGAAGCTGAAATGCATGGAGAGCCTTGAGGGAGCTGGTGGCTGCCTTTGAATGTTTCATTTCTTGCTGAAGTGGTAAGACTAGCAGGGACGAGGAGGAGCTGTGGTCAGAGGACGATCCCTTTCATAGAAGTTGTTCTGAGGTGTTAACTTCTCTTCCTGGAAGCGATCGGAAACCATTTTCCCCATTCCTGACCCACTGCCTGCGCAGTGGCACTGATCCAAGTGTCTGCTCTCTCCTGAGCTGCAGGAGAACAAGATGCAATTGTAATTAACACCTCTTACTCCCTCTGTAAAACATGGAAACTTCTTGGTAGGGATCCTAAACCAGAGCTGCTCCTTTCCAGTACGTCAGCATGCCTGAGGTGTTCTTTTTATTTACTTAACTGCGGGTCTCTCTCCTTCGATCTCTACGTAGGTCAGTGGGCGTACAAGTGCATAAAGCTGACAGCTCAGCAAAGGATTTGACTAGAACAGCTCCCGGCATCTTCCTGTCTAGGTGAGGGGAGGAACCAGACTTTGCCTGAAACCTTCTCTTGTCTAGAGGGTGTGCTCAGTGAGACTTACCCTGGGATTTGGCCTCACGCTTCTTACTGGCCAGTGGTTACAGAGGTTCTGTACAGTCAGTTCGCTCCTAAAGTGCAGTGCTGTAACACAGTGTGTCCCTGTGCCAAGGCTCGGCAGTCCCTAACGTGTCTGTCTGCTGTAAAGCTCAGTGGTAAAACCTCTCAGGATGGTGTCTTCCTTACCCCGCGTGGCACTGAGCACCCTTCTTGGTAAAAACACGGGTTCTGGTAGGTAAGATCAAACCTGCTGCACAATTGGGTTGAGTCCCAAGTGGTTCCCCAGGTGCAAAGCCTGATCTGTGTTTGCCCCAGGTACCTCTGGAGCAGAGCACTCCGCTTACCGTACCCTGCGGGCACTCGAGCCATGTGGTTACCCTTTGCCAACATCCTGTAAAACCATGTGCCAGCGCCAGACGGTGGTAATGAAATCCAGGAGGGAGGATGGAACAGTGTGTTCTCCCATGTGGGGCCTTGGGATCAGAGCTCCCTACATCGGATCTGTTGTCAGAGGCTTAAATCCACTTTTGCAACCTTGGGAGGTCCATAAAGCTCTGCAAACCCTGAAAAGGATGAAAGTGATTTGTGGATTATTGATTTATAACAACATAACTTGTTGAATGGATTTAAAAGGGTGTTTTTTTCTCTCTACAGAATCAGCCAGTCTAGCGGGGTGTTTACCACCCTTTGGGGAGGTAACCTCTTAAATCTCTGTAGTCCTGTACAAAGGGGAGTGATCTCACCCATAACTTCTCCAGTTAGAGCTTCTGCCCTTCTAGGGGTGGGCACAGGGGGAAGGCAGGATCTGTCCCGCTCCAGATCTGCCTTAGGAACACGAGTTCAGCCCTCTCGTCCGTGCTACGACAACCTCGGTCTCTCTTTTGCAGCACGGCCTCACGCCTGCCTCAGAAATGTTGCCACGTGCCTCTGTTTGCGGTGTGCAACCTGTGTGTCGAAGACGTGCTCTCCGCGGTGGCGTAAGCGATACCGTGCAGGCGTGGGTGCCCTCGCGAGGCTGGGATTCCCCTGGTCCTCAGCCCAGCTCTGTCACTAACCTCTGGCAGACGCGTGCTGGCGTTGGGGACACCTAAACATCGGCACATGCCTCTGGGAATGGAAGCTGCTGACCGGCATCCTGCGGCAAGGGGTTCCAGAGGGTGATCCCCTCCATTTGAGAGGGGCACTTCTTTTTCCCTTAAGCACTGTGGTTTAGTGGTGGACTTGGCAGTGTTAGGTTAATGGTTGGACTCGATGAAGGGTCTTTTCCAACCTAAATGATTCTATGACTCATCCTGCAGCCCTGCGTTAGGGCAGTGCTGCTTTAGTGCTAATTAAGACAAGCCTCGAGAGCCGTATGCGCTGTAACCAACACTGAGCATCCTCGCCTTTAATTTCTGCATAGGTCAGAAGCAGCCAGTCGCCAGTTAGAGGGCTCAACGGAGGAGGAAGCCAGAGCAGCTCAGAGTAACCAGGCGCATAGGTGAGGCATGATCAGGCAGAGAGGGAGCTGTGCCTTCCCGGCGAGGATCCCCATGTCTCCATTTGGGTGTTGATCCAAGGGTGTTTGCGCGGGGCGACGTGTAGCCTGAACAGCTCGATGCTTCCTGTACTCGGGCAACAGGCAATCGAATCCCCACTAATTAAGGCAACCACTGCAGGCAGGCTGTGACAAGCCCTGGGTGTTAGCTGCGGGAGGGCCAAGCGGGTCATGCCGTCCGTAGGCAGTCCTGAAACCTCTCCTGTTAGTTGCCAGCGCACCGGAGAGCCCTGACCGCTTGGCCTATGTGAAATATGTACTCACAGACTTGGCCTCTCACTCAAGGGGCAAGGAGAGAAGCTGTGGTCACCATATCCTCGGTAGGAAGCAGGGCAAGACCCAAGCTGGGAATTGGAGTTCCTCAGCCGGCAGGTTGCAGCCTTTTAGCTGTAGGATCGTGAAAGAAGTGGGGAAAATAACAGGGGTTATTAGAGTAAAGCAAGTTCTTCCACACCCCACCTTTTCTCCTTGGTGATGTGTCCTATCAGGTGCTCAGCGTGCTCATGTTCTATATCCTGCTGTCAGGCTATAGCCTGTGTTCAGAGCGTAAAAGGTTTGCCAGGGGCTTTTTCAAACAAGGGTGCCCCTGGAAGGGCTGAGACTCGCTGAGCTCTGGTGCTTCGTGGTTTCTTTGTGCCTGGACTGTTTTTACCCAGGACCATTTCTATATTGATGAGGTGCTTGAAGACTTCCGTAAAGAGACGCTGCTGCTTGGCTGGACAAAAGATCCTTGTTTCTAACATCTGAAGTTGCGTTGACTAGGGGGGATGATTTTCTAGGTGGTGTTTTGGGTGTCTGGCCCAGCAGGGATCGTGTTGCCTGTGCCTCCATATTAAGCCTGCCTAACAAACGCCTCTGTGCCGTGCTGGGATGTTCCCGTTGGCTGGGTACAGCAGGGCAGCCCTGGAGATGTGACTTATTGACAGCTCACTCTTAAAAACTGCTTTACAGGTCTCCCCCTTCTGTTTCCCCAGCGGCTCCCCAGGGCCTTCCATACCCGAGCGCTCCGCCGAGCTGAGAGAGCAGCTCGAAGACCTGCAAGAGACAGAGATAAGCTTTGTGAGTACTTCCCTGTTTAGGAGGAAAAGAGCGGCCCTGGAGGTGGATGGAGAATTGCGGGGTTTATGTGGTCCCTACTTGTGCTGGGAACACGGACACTGAGCGGGGATGTGTGAGTCTACCAGAGCAGGAGCAGATGTTCTTCATCCCCCTCTGGTATGCGAAGGCTCAGCCTGCCTTGTGCTAGGCACCGTTCGTGCTCTTAGTGATAATCTGCTGCCCCAACCGCCTTAAGTTAGATAAGCAGGCGGCAAAGCAGAGACGTTCCTCTTTCCTGAGGGCCCAGAGTGGGTCTGATGGCAGAGATAAAACGGGGTGAAGCTGACCAGGCTCATCTTGCTGTCCCCGCGGCGGATGATGAATACTCACAGACCCTCCTGTTTTAATGTAAGATGGTGGTTGGGGTAAGCCTGGACTCAACAGCCCCCTCCACTCTGCCTCTCCCAGGGTGGAGAAGGTTTAGGGGAAGACCAGGCAGGAGACCTCCTGCTGCTCTTCCTCAGAGGAAGGCAGACCCCTCCCCAGCATCTCCCCCTCTTTTCTCTTCACAGTGAAGCAACACGGAGACTGCCGCCATGGAAGCAGATTGTTCTGTGCTCTGCGTGGTCTGTGGAGTCTGACAAACGTTCAGCCCCTGTTGCTGACTTACTATTTTTTTTTTTTTGGAAAGAAATCTTATCTGGACAGAAACCTAAAAGCTGGAAGGCTGGGCTGTGCTTAGTGGGATAGTATTAACAAAGACCGAGCCAGCACAGCTGAGCCTTGGACACCTGGAAGTCTCCTTACAGCAGAGCCCACCACTGTGCCCCTGCTGTCCTCCTTCCTTTCAAGCCTGGCGGGAGCAAAGCCGGCTGTCGGGAGGAGGAGGAGGAGGAACTGCTCCGCGTGGGCTGAAGCCCTCTGGAAAAGGGATCTGACTGTCAGGGAGTTAGCTGCTTACGATGCCGACACCACAAACCTTGCGAGAACGGGCAACTCTTTGGAGTCATTGGGGGGAAACGGGCATTAGAGCCTCGTTGGGGCAGTTTGCGACAGAGCAATGTGGTTTTATTTTGTATTTTAAACAAGTTTTTAATTTAAATGTTTCTCTGAATTCAGTCATATCACTTCTTTTTAGTCCTGCAATATAGTAACTTTTTTTTTTTTAATAAATAGGTTTTTTTTCAGTGTTCCACCATAAAGTATCTCATGTGAGAGAGGCAGAAAGGGGGAGCAGAAGCTGTACTGACCGTCGACGAGCTCCTCTCCCCCGCCAGCAGCCCCTGGCTGCCGGAGCCGCCTCAGTTTTCAATCTCGCATCGCCCCGAGACAGTGACGAGGAGAGCTAGGTGCTGCGCTGTGTTGCTCGGAGGACTCCGAACGTGCGAAGCGTTTTAAGACGTCAGGGAGGTTTTGGATTGCTTTGTTCCCCGGTTTTTAAACTAAGCCTTTTCGTCCCTTCTCCGCCAAGCAGGGAGTCGCAGGTGAAGGGAGATCTTTGTAAGGGGCACACTTTTTTTTTTTTTAAAAGTATTTCTTAAGCAAACGGACCAAACCCAGCCTGCTCCGTTCCCTTCCCCTGCCCTCCGTCCTGCTGCGGGCACCACGTGCAAAACCCTTCCCGTTTTTATAGCTCGGCTCCCTTTTGATATCTCGCCTGTGTCGCAGCCGCGGTTGACACCGCTGCGCGCGGCGGCGTCGACGAGATCCCTGCATAAACGGGACGGACTTCTGCCCCCACAAAAGTACGGGGCATCTTGAGTCCAATTTTAAGCAAAATAATAAGCTGAAAGGAGGGATTGTTCTGCCGTTTCCCCGCGGTGACGCCTGGCCCGTGCTGGCTGCAGACGCTTCTCTAGAGATCTCTGAGCAGATGTTGGACTGATCTTTATTTTCACTAAATGCTTTTTTTAAAGAAATGAAGTGACTCTTCCCCGTGTTCCCGGTGGGTTAGAATCCTCCGTTCTTTTTTTATATATATTAAAAAAAAAAAAAAGTAATTTAAAGTTTGCCCTTGCGGTAGTGCAAGGGGTTTCTATACTAATTAGCAATGATTGCTAAGGAAACGAAGAATGTAGTGGTGTAGAAAGGGATTTTTAGTTGATGTTTCAGAGCCAAGTCTCTTCCCATGTTCCACTTCCAACTTTTAAAGTGGATGTGACACAAGCTGATATTTTTTAAGAAAAAGCATTTTTTTTAAAATTCTTTTTTTTTTTCCCCCCCCGAAAGACCAAGCGGAATGGCCTTACTCCGGGTATCCGGATCCCCAGGGGGTTGGTGGAGCGCGAGGACAGTCGCTGTTCACAAACTGTTTGGTTCTCAAGGGCTCTCAAACCTTTCGACACCGATTTAACGTCACGACGAGACCCGTGAGCGGGAGGAAGGTCGGCTCGGGGACGCCCGCGCCGTCTCTGCTGGATCTCCCCTTCTCCCTCCCCTGTACCTCTGGCTCGATCCAGCAGGTTACACTTTATAGCTGAAGTAACTGTCTATATTAGACACTTGTTTCTTATCTTCCCTCCTAATGCATATTTGTTTGTTTGTTTGTTTGTTTTTAACCAGGAGGGAAGAAAACCAAGTCTCAGTTTTTTTTCATGATTTAATATTTATGAAGTTGTATTTAAGTGTTGGTTTTTTTTCTTTTCCTGGGGATAGTTATTCAGTGAGTAGGGAGGTGGGGGGGTGGCATTTATATATCGACCTCTGCTTTGTAATGGGTTTTCAGAACTGCTTCTTTTTTCTGTGTGTGTGTGTGTTTCAAAGTGGCGGGCGATGGGTTTTCATGTCTTTTTAAAGACCCGAGCAGCGTTTCCCCAGTGTGGGGAGGGGACTTCGCTTCTCCT
>NW_008795479.1:237349-243875 GCF_000699145.1 Aptenodytes forsteri
GAGGGAGGGGGTAGGTAGGACAGGCTGGAGTGAGGAGGGGTCTGTTGGTGGGGAAGGCTCCTGGCTGAGCGGAGGGGGGTGAGGAGGCAAGAGCAGGGTGAAAGGGCTCTTGCAGGCGCTAACGGGCAGGGGGAGGCTGACAAGGTGTGGGCAGAGGAGACCCCGATGACGGCGATGGGGCATACGTCTCCGATGGGGCTCTGGTGTGACGCGGTGCCAGGCGATGCTGCGGCAACAAACTGGGATCACATCCTGGTGGAGGAGAGCCGGGGCACGGACCTGAACAGTGTGGCCCTGGCCCTGCTGGAGCGCTGGGCGGGTGTACCTGCGGCCCGGGGAGGGTCGGCCCCTCGAGCTTGGGGCCTTACCCGGCACCTCTGGGGCTGGGGCGCGGTGGGTCGGTGCTCGGGCGGTCCTGCGTGAAGCGGCTGACATCTCTTATTGTTGCTCAGCATCGGTGTTGAGGTAAGAGGGTTTTGTCCCTGGGTGCCAAATGCAGCCAGGGCTGGAAGCGGAGGTGAACTTTGGTGTCATTATTATCACAGCAGCTACAGTCCTGTTGTGTTTTGGTGTTTAAGAAGGCCGCGATAGAGAAAACCAGTGAAATCTGTCCAGGTTCTGTTGTTTCCTTGGCTCTCTACATAGTCCTGTAGCCGTTTGGATAAAGATATTACCGTAGCCTGACTCGCTGACCGTATATCGAAGTCCTTGATGTTTTGTTAGGGTAACTCTTTGCTTACTCATGTTTAAGGGCATTAAAACGTGTCGCTGCTCCTTGTGTTGTCCTGGAGAGCGTGAGGAATTCGCTATTACTCCGTGAACAGCGAGCTGCAGTTTGGATGGCCTCGCGAGGTCGCTTTGTGTCTTTGCGCCTGAAATGAAGTTCAGCCACTGCTGCCTTCTCGCTCCCCAGCACGCAGCTCGTGATGGGGTATTTGGTCTGGGCCAGAGGAGAGGTGGCCCAGCACGAGCCCGAGCCAGTCCTGAGCGGGGAACCCATGGCTGTAGGGTCAGGGAAACAGTTACAGGTGTTTTTTGGGTTTGTTTTTGTTTTTTTCAGAAGAAACGTTTCTCCTGGTGTTAAGACTAAAAAAACTCTGGGAGTACTCCTAAGGAAAGTCTTAATTTGGGGCCAAAATAAACTCTCAAGCTCTTATTTAACTAGTCCTCCTTCCTGGGGTCACTTTCCTGAAGGCCAGCGTAAGAGAAGGGCTTTTTCTGCCTGTCCTGTGGTATATTTAATAGCCGACGGAGTGGAGGGTAGGGATTTAATTACAGCGATGCTGCGATGTGGCTGCTGCAGTTAGACGCTGCGGGGCACTGTTGCTCACGTGCTGTGCGGTTCGTGGAGGCCCTGGCACCCACCGCGGGTGTAGGATGTTAAAGCCGGGCTGTGGGGCTCGGGGGTTCGGCTCGTCGCCGTGTTGCTTCGAGGAAGGCACCGCGCCGGCGGAGCAGAGCCGTGTTTGGAAAGTGCCTGCCGTCCCTGCCCTGGGAACGCTGCTTTTTGTCCTGATGAAAACTCCGCGGTGATGATGAGTGTGGAGCTTTGCGCTTTACCATGGAGCGGTGCCTCTTGGTGTTTTTTGTTGTTGTGGAGATGGAAGAAGGTATCAAGGAGACGTGGGTCTGAGGTTGTGTCTGGCCGCAGCTGCTTCTCCTGCTCTTCAGCAAGGAGCGGGAGCTTCCAGCTCCAAGCCGGCTGCTCAGCCGTTGTGGCAGGGGTCCCAGCGTTTGTCCTGCGATCCAAAGGTCGGATCTGATCTGAAAACTCAGGGAAACGCAGAGACGACTCGTGTCTCTGTCCCGGGAAACGTCCGTGTCCTGCTGCGTGTCCCCAGCTGTGTGACCTTAGGTGTGCTGTCCTGAAAAACACGTTTTGGGGATAAACCTCAACTGTTTCACAAGCTGACACCCTCCTCTCTGTTTCAGCGTTGACAACAGCGAGTACATGAGGAATGGAGACTTCTTACCCACTCGCTTGCAAGCCCAGCAAGATGCTGTCAACATTGTGTGCCACTCGAAAACCCGCAGTAACCCCGAGAACAACGTGGGGCTCATCACCTTAGCCAAGTACGCCCAGGGGGGAAACTGGCCTCAGGGGGCCACTGCTCCTGGCAAGCAGGCGGTGATGCCAAGGAGCGGCTGGGGGGACCCATGAGAGAGCGCAGGGACAAGAAACAGGGGAGTGCTGCAAAATGGGGCAGCGATAGCACAGTCTAAACCCAAACCAGTTCTTCCGGGAGGACTGGTATGAGAAAACCTGGTTCCTGACCGGACCCTAGCTTGTTGGGCTCGCTCCTGCAATGCCAGGATATGATATGGAGGCTTTTCTCTCTCAGGAACTCTCTGCCGGACCTACCCTTTTGTGGCCTTGTGTCCCAAAGGGTGGCAAGCAAGGGCTGAACTGTCACTGTAGCTCACGGGCAGCCCCGAGACAGTCATTCCTCCATTTTCCTGAAGTTTGCAGGGTTTCAGTGCCTCTGTGAGCTCCCTCTTAGTCAGAGTTGATTAAAATTGGCCAGTGGGCTCAAAGTTGCTGGGGCAGGGGACAGAGACACACACGAGCCTTCATGCAGACAGATTACTTTTAGCCTGGTTTCCTAAAAACACCCAAAGTCTTGCTGCCTGTACGCACTGACCCACCGGAGCCAAGTGCTGGCAGACTCTTGGAGCAGGCACAGGCTTAGCGCAGGGTGGGCGGAAGGGCATTTCTCATTCCCATAGCAAATAAAGGGTTTTTGCAAAGAAATTCTCAAAGGAGCGGTCGCCAACGTAAGTGTGTTTGTGTTGCAGTAACTGTGAAGTGTTGACCACGCTCACTCCAGACACAGGCCGGATCCTTTCAAAGCTACACACGGTGCAACCCAAAGGGAAAATTACCTTTTGCACAGGGATCAGAGTTGCTCACGTAAGTGGTCTTGTTGGTTCCTCACGAGCGAGTCTGCGCCTTTCTCTGTAATTCCTTTTGCCTTAGTGCATCCTGTTAAATTACCTGTCCTGTTGATGGCGTCGATACGGGAAATCTTGTTCTCTTCTTGCCTCTACGGCTGAGCAACGCCGAGCAAATAATTTTAGTTTTGCCTCAGTCTCCCTGTCTGCAAAATGCAGCTGAAACCTCCTTTATAAAATCTAACATAAAAGCTCGGAAGTTCAATAGTCTGGTCCTGGTTTGCTTCGGAGGAACCTGGCGGCTGCTTCGCAGAAGTCCAGCCGAGCTGTTCGACCCTTCCCACCCCGAGGAGAGCAGCCCCCAGCCGAGGAGCGTCCCCCGGGATGTGGCCACCCTTTTGTCCTGTTTTCTTGCTCTGTCCCAGACTGTCTCTCTGCCAACAAACTGCTCCCAGCTGAGTCATAAATACCAGCAAACGGGAGGCCCTTGAGACATGCCTCCTTGTAGACAGTTTGGTGGAACTTGCTACTGAAAAGTCGCCCCTGGCATCTAGCCTAAATTTTCCTGTGTAACAGGAAAAGTATCAGGGGTGACTGCTGGCCACCCCTTTTTCCTGAGAATTGCTCCTTAAGTACGACATGACTTCTGTCTTGCAGCTGGCTTTAAAGCATCGCCAAGGCAAGAACCACAAGATGCGAATCATCGCCTTCGTTGGGAGCCCCGTAGAAGATAACGAGAAAGACGTGAGTAACGGCCAGTCAAAGGAAAAAGCGTTGGGTCAGCTCCGCGATCTACTTTGAACCGTAAATCGGGTTTATCGTTTGTTCTCTGCTCTGGATTGGAAGTAAGGCTTTATACCCCAGCGAGCAGGCTGCTTGACAGAGCCGCTTGAGCAGGGCGGTCCTCAGCTAGGAGGAGAGGGAGGGAGAGGGAGGGCTGGATCCCTGGGCACAGCCAGGCCTGAGCCAAGGACAGAGATCCAGCTCTCCCACTGTTTTGTGTAGGATTGCTTCCCTCCCCCGGTTCAGGTGGCTCCTGAGGGAGCTTGCGCCATGTCCCGCGCCTCCTGGCTTGTGGCTGTCACCCAGACCACTTCGGGCTTTTTGCCTGAGGAGCTGGGGGAGGAAATCTGTGTCCCTGAGCAGAAATAACGCTCTCGGGCTTTGGAAGATGCTGTTCTGTTGGCACTTAAAATAATGCAAGTGAAGTTAATCCAGGTGTTCTGGGTCTCTGAAAGAACAGGTCGGAAAGGTGAGGAGATGCTGCCTGTCCCAGGCTCTTGCTGCCCCCATCGATGGGGACGGTTACTTGCTTTGGCAGGAACAGCTCCCTCGCTTGTGCCACCTCGCAGCACCTCCGGCACTGTGTGGTAGCGCCGGTCCCACCCAGAGAGGCGGAATATTTCAAACGCTTCCCTGCTGGGAGGGCTTGAAACTGGGAAACTGATTTTGGGCTTCGCGCCTCCAGGACTGAATCCTAAGTGCTGTTGTCTGGTTTCTGATGAGCTGGGCGTGGGTAAGAGCCGAAATTCAGGCAATGAGGAACTAATGCCGCGGTGTCTCCTCACTGCAGCTGGTGAAACTGGCAAAGCGTCTTAAGAAAGAGAAAGTCAACGTTGACATCATCAATTTTGGAGAAGAGGTGAGACTTCTGCCGTGTTTCCTGCCTAAGATCCAAGGCGGGATCTTGTATCCTTTCCAGCCTGGAGCCCTTACTCAGGCGCGTGAGGATACGAACAGTTCTCTGAGCCTCGGTCCCTTCGGCAGCTGCCCCGGTGGAAATGCTAATGCGGAGAGTAACATTTCCCTCTGGGAAGACACCTCTCCTGTTTCACTGCAGGCGTCGTTAAATGCTTTCCGTCCTGATGGAAATAGCGGAGCTCTTGGCTCCCCCGTAGTGCGGAGAGACGCCGGGTTTGCGGAGCAGGCGGCCGTCCCTCTCGCAGAGCTGAGGAGCCAGGCAAAGCTCTAGTCCCAGCCTTTCTCTTTGGCCCTAGGAAGCCAACACGGACAAGCTGACTGCCTTCATTAACACCTTAAACGGCAAGGATGGCACCGGCTCCCACCTGGTGACGGTGCCGCCGGGGCCGAGCCTGGCCGATGCCCTCATCAGCTCCCCCATCCTGGCCGGGGAGGGAGGTGCCATGCTGGGCCTCGGCGCCAGCGACTTCGAGTTCGGCGTGGACCCGAGCGCGGACCCGGAGCTGGCTCTGGTGAGCGATGGGGAGCTGGAGGGCGGCTGCGGGCGCTGAGCTCGGTCCATCCGAGCTCTGCCCCGCTCAGCTCCCTGCCTGGCACTGTCTCCGCAGGCTCTGCGCGTCTCCATGGAGGAACAGAGGCAGCGGCAAGAGGAGGAGGCCAGGAGGGCTGCGGCCGCCTCTGCAGCTGAGGCTGGGATCGCAGCCACTGGCGGGGACGGTAAGGAGCTGGGCAGGGAATAAAGCGGGCAGGGATGGGCAGGACGTTCCCCGGGGAGGGTGTCCGCTCAGCGTGTGGGCTCCCATGGCAGCGTTCGTTGCCGCGAGGCTGCCCGACGCTGCGGGAAGCGTCTCTGTTCATGGCGGGGCCCTCCTGCCCAGCGTGGCAGTTCCCAGAGCCGCTGGGGCGCAAGACGAGAGGCGGTTTCTGCCCCGGAATGTCGGAGGGAGGCAGTTTAACTGCAGCGTGCTGGGGACCTACCTCTGCTTCCGCTGAAACTCCCAAGGGGAGGTGGACCGGCTTCTGTCCTGCATGCCGCGGGGAGCGGCTCTGCTCCGGTCCCCTTCCCCAGCGAGGCTGTGTGCGCGAGAGGGGACGGGGATCGCGTGTGGCACTGGCCCTGCTGGGGTGGCACGCTTGCTGGTTTCTGAGCGTGGGGTTTGTCTGCGCAGATTCGGACGATGCTCTGCTGAAGATGACGATAACTCAGCAGGAGTTTGGCCGGGCCGGGCTGCCCGACCTCAGCAGCATGACGGAGGAGGAGCAGATCGCCTACGCCATGCAGATGTCGCTGCAGGGAGCGGGTGAGTGCCTGGGGCCGGCTCTCTGCCCGTTCCCGAAGGGAAAGCCAAGGGGCAGCTCCTCTGCCGCCGGGACTGGAACCCCCAGCCCCTACGCACCGACGTGTCCCCCAGCGGGGCTTTGTCACCTGGGCAGGGTCCAGATCTCCCCGAACACTTGCAGGGTGGGTGCAAGGGTCGCTCCCGTGAGCCGTGGGGGGCCGTGGGGGGCCGTGGGTGCCAATAGCTTCTGTCCTCAGCTGTTCCTCTCCTCCGACAGAGTTTGCCCAGGCGGAGGCGGCAGAAGTGGACAGCAGCACAGCCATGGATACCTCCGAACCCGCTAAGGTGAGGTTTTGTCCTCCTGGGAGGGGATCCCGTCCCATCCCTGTCCCCTCTCCCTCTGGGAGGAAGATGGGGGACCTAGCCTGTCCCCAACTCCTCTCCCTCTGCCCGCAGGAGGAAGACGACTACGACGTGATGCAGGACCCCGAGTTCCTGCAGAGCGTGCTGGAGAACCTGCCGGGCGTGGACCCCAACAACGAGGCCATCCGCAATGCCATGGGCTCCCTGGCCTCGCAGGCCTCCAAGGAGAGCAAGGACAAGAAGGAGGAGGAGAAGAAATGAGGGCGCCGGGCCGGGGCTCGCTGCCGCCG
>NW_008795479.1:244494-245033 GCF_000699145.1 Aptenodytes forsteri
GCTGGGGCGTGTCTGAGTGGCCGGTCTCTTCACCGATGAGGCTGTGCCTTGTGCATCACGTGCCCGCCGGAGGTGGGCGGGGCAGGCACGTAGCCCCCTCCTTAAGTGACAGCGTTGCCAGCAAATGGGAGAAGACTGTTGAACCATCTCTGAAGATCTTTCAACCAATGGGACTGGCGGAGGGGCGGGACCTCGCGTTGAGCGACAGTTCTCTCGCTCAATAGGAAAACAACAGCTGGGAGACGCCCTGATGGACATTCCCTATGGCCAATAGCTGCGAGAGCCCGTGCTTGAAGGACAGCCTCGTTTGACCAATGGGAAAGTGAGAGGAGGCGGGCTGGCTTGATGAACAAAGCCTCTAGCCAATAAGCAGCGAGGCTGCCCCGTGGGCAAGCCAGCGCCAACCACCAATAGGAAGCGGGGCAGCGGAGTGGGCGAGGACCATGCTTTGAATGGCACCCCCGCCCCCCAATGAGCACACCCCGCGGGAGGCGGGCTCCAGCCGCGGAGTTGTCGTCCGCTCCGCCAACGGCGAGTGC
>NW_008795479.1:245825-246087 GCF_000699145.1 Aptenodytes forsteri
GGTGGGGGGGGGGTGGGGGGGGGGGGGGGGGAAGAGGCTGGTCGTGACTCCCCTCCCCTCTGTCTTTGGGGAGCCTGGTCATGTCCCTCTCCCTCCCCAGCAGTGGAGGGGCTGATAGTGCCCCCGTGCATTTCTTAGGGAGACCTGGGCTTGTGTGTCCCCCCCCTCCTCCCTGGCATCACTGGGAACAGGGGGAGGTTCTGGTCACCCTCCCCTATAGTTAGGGGCAGGATGAGACCTCCCATAGCCGGGGGGGACCGGT
>NW_008795479.1:246140-249962 GCF_000699145.1 Aptenodytes forsteri
CCGGGAGGGCCTGGTCCCAGCTCCCTCTCTCCAGCTCTGGGGTCTGGGGCTGTTGTCCTTCCCTTCCAGAGCTCTTGGGACTGAGCTCCGTCCTCCTCCCTGCCCTGGGGGGGGGGCTGAGGTGGGGGGGCAGCCTTCCCCCTCCAGCGCAGGGCTCAGAGAGGGGCTGGCAGGGGTCCCCCCAGTTCTTCAGCTGTAACATCTCTTGCAAATAAGGTGGTGCCTTGTTTTGGGGCCCCAGTTCCTGGGGGGAGTTTCTTGCTCCTCCAGTTTTTGAGGAGTGGCCGTGTGAATAAGAAGCCAGTCGGGCTTTGGGCTGTCTAGTTCCTCTCTGGTTTCTCTAGGTACCGGTGTCCCGAGGATGGTGTTTGAGAACGGGGCGTGTGGGTCTCTTATCACACCCCAACGTCCTGGGAAGAACAGTGCTGCGGCTGCCAAATGGCTTAGGGTTTTGGGAGGAGGGAATCTCGCTATTACACTGGTTTTGGTGGGGGAAGAGAATATGGGAGGTGTGAAGAGGATCCTGTTGCAGCCTCGGTAACGCAGCCTGTGTGTTTTCGGAAGGAAAAGGGTGTCCTGTAACAGCTGTCTGCCTGTTCGGGGATGGTTGGGAGGAATCGGGAAGCTCTCTAGGAGGGCCGGTGTGGCTCCAGATGCAGGAGAAGACTTGCGGAGAGGTGGGCACCATCCTGACACGGCGTCCAGGTCCGCCCTGACTTCCCACAGGGAAGAAACTGGGAATAGCGAAGACTAACGGCAGGATCTTGCTGTCACTTCTCGAGGTGCCCAGTGAGGTTCGGGGGACGCTGGCCTGCTTTGGGACTGCGGGCAGCGAGGTGGCCCTGGGCTGGGGGTGTTTTCTGAAGTCCGGAGGAGGAGGCCAAGGGCGCGGACCTTCTGCAGGGAAGTCGAGCGTTTCAGCGAGGCTATTTGTTGTGGATCTTGGCCACTTCTTTAAGAGCCTCCTGGTTTTTGGTTTGTGAGAGGGAGACTGGGTTGGTAGTCAGAACGTGTTGTTTTCTTTCAAACCCAGTTTCTTTTCTCTCTTCTCCTCCCGTTTCTCGGTCTTGGTCCCTGTAAAGTCCCTTAATTCCTCGCTGCTGGTGTCTGCCTGTGATGGGGTAACGGGCAGCCCTTGGGGGCTGTGATTATCTTCCCACAACTAGTTTAATTCAAAGAGACTTCTCTTGAAGGTGAGCAGGGGAGGTTTGATAGCCTCCATACTTAGGTTTTAAGCAGCGCGTTAGGAATTGAGCCTTGTTTGTGGAAGCAGCTGCCTCAAAGGATGTATTTTTAGTGTGTCTGAGGAGGGAAAAAAAAAATGCGTCACCCCACATGTGGCTGTGCTGGCATTAGCAGAGGCGGGAGGACTGGCGGAGGTGCTTCCCAAAGACTTTATTCCCCTGAGTTTTCCTGGTCAGGGTCTGAGGAGCAGCAGGAGGATCGGCGAGCTCTGCCAACGCTTTTACCCCTGGTGTTAATCCTGCAGCCTGGTCTGTGCGAGGGGGCCCCGATTCCCCATAGGGACCACTCTAAACCCATGGGACCACGCAGAAATGCAAGGCTCCAGCTGCTGGAGAGGTGGTGCCGGTGTGGAGGTAGCTCAGGATCCCCTGTGATGGCCAGGGGTACGTACAGCGCCCAAAGCTCTCATCATCTCGCAGGAGTCACGTTTGTCTCTTGTTTTCTGGGTTTATTCCACCCCGATTAGGTTCTCCTGGGTCTAATCCCTCCTTCTGCTGATGTGCGGTTGCCCCCTGCAAGATATTTTCTAGGGCTTTAATTTATTTGTGCCATCAAGTACCTAAGCACACATCTGGGTACTATAAAAATAATAATGAACTAATAGCAAGCGAGCGCAGTTATGGTGCAGGGCCGCCGTAGTGTGTGACAGGAGCGAGGGAACTCGGTGTTCCCTTCCTTTTGGCATCCTACGTGGCAGATTTTCTATTTATACCACTAGAATAAACGGGGTGTCCTGGCTGAGTTTAGAAACTTTACGTTATAAAACCCAATGCGATGAAATAGCACGAAACCCGCCGGGATGGAGATAACTGGTAACTGCTCGTGGCGCCGTGGAAACGATCCCAGGCGAGGGGAGCGTCGTTAGGCTGAACGCTTGGGGAGATCCTGGTCATTCTTCCATGAAATGTCTGCCTGGAACCACCAAGCCCTTGTCCGTGTACACCAGTGTGGATCCGGGTCATACTGGTAAATCTGGGAACAGAAACCTCCCCGCGTTGACATTGAGGCTGCTCTATGCTGATCGTGGCTACAAAAACGCCTGCCAGTGTTTAAAAACTTAATTTTTCAGGCCGGCCAAACTGTCGGGATTTCTGGATCTCGTCTGCCACTTGTTTGTTTTGGTATTTCCAGAAGTTAGCAGATGGTAGAGACTTAATTCTGTTAAACGTATGGGAATTTAATCCCCAACCAGCCTCCGGTCAGGATGCGTCGTCTCTGCGTGGCAGCTGTGCTCCGCGCCGGGATGGGAGCTCGGGACCGGGCTGCTGGGCTCCTCTCCGTGGATTTGCGCCCGATTGCGGGGATGGGGGGGATGGGGAAGAACTGAGTTTCCCGCTCCGTTCCCTGATGAAGCATCTTTTTTTGCTTGAATTCAATGAAATCTGTGAGTTAGCTATTCATATCCCGGCAGGGGGAATCTGTGTGTTTGCTGCATGTTGGTGAGAGACCGTCTCCTCCCCCCTCCCTTCGCAGCTGATTTTAGGTTCGCCTCTTGCTTTTAAAGACTCACTTGCTGTTGCAAAACCTACTGAAAGATAAAAACGATGTTTCAGTGGTGATACCTGCCGGTTCTGGGTCTGATGCCAGCCCTTTCTTTTTATTTCACCATAAATGTTATTCTCTTCTGTTTTTCTTTCCCCCTGGTGTGTCGGAGGGACATTCGGGGTGGTTTTCTTCTTGCCACGTGTGATCCAAACAGCGGGGAGGGATCCCCAAGAAGACACGTTAGATGGACGGAGCAAGCGTGCAGAACAAATGGAACACATTTTTTAATTACTTTAATTACAGCAATCATAAATCTGTCTTATAAAAAAAAAAAAAAAGAGGGTTCAAACTCTTTGCGACCAGCATCTTCAGACTGAAAGCAGCAAGAAGGTTCTTTCCTTCCCCGCGTGTCAGCCCGGGGCCGTCTCGCTCAGCTCTGCGGCGGTGAGGAGCTCCAACCTTTGCCCAGAGCGTTTGGAGACGATGCTTGAAACGACGGGGCAGCCCGGGCTGACGGATGCCGCTCCCTTGTCCGGGAGGGTTGACGTGCTGCGGAGAATTAACATGTTGGTTTGGGGTTTTTTTTCTGGGGATGTCTGTACAGGACTAAAACCAAGAGCTACCTATGCCCATCCTCCAGCAAATAATTCAGCCTCCATACTTCAGGCCTCCTTGAAATCGGAGGCAGTGGGCAGGCTGCAGCCGGGGGTGCTGCGCGGCTGGAAATCCTCTTTGAGCTGCGGGGGGGAGTTTTTTTTGATGAGGAGAAAATACATTTTCTTCCTTATTAAATTTTCAAGCGGGGACGATTGGGGTGCGTGAAATAGGAGGCAGTGTTTAAAAAGGAGAGGAAAATACCACTGCTGGGCGCAGATCTTTGTCCTTCGGCCTCCCCCGGCAGAACGGGGCTGGGTCGCGTCGGATGCTCTGGGAACACAGGCGCCTTGTTCGTGGCCGTAGAGCTTTAGCTGGCGAGCCCTTTTGCACAGATGCAGCTTATATCATTTATAGAAATAGATCTATACTGCCTGAACGAAATAAGTTGTGCTAATGCAAAAAAACTCCCGTTTTGGTTTTTTTTTTTTTTTTTTT
>NW_008795479.1:249992-254226 GCF_000699145.1 Aptenodytes forsteri
TTTTTTTTGCAGTTAGTTTGGGTTTTTTTTTTTTTTTTGCAGTTGCTGGCCTTGTTTGTTTGGTCTGGAGTAGGATTTTGCTGCTCTTTGCTCCCCCTCCCACGGTTTTTGTCCCACGCCGAGCGAGTTCTGCCAGCAAAACCTCTAGGTGTGCCTGGGCTGGGTGCGGGCACAAGGACGGCCTCAGCTCCAGGTTTGGAGGCTGGGATTTGCCACGGCGTTTGCATCATCGCAGCTAGTTCTGTTGGGGGATGATTCCTCCTCGTTGATACGGTCGGGGGCATCCGAGCGAGGCATGTTTGCACTGCCGTGCTGGCAGATGGGGCCGGAGTGCTTTGCCGCACTGGCTTGGCCGCTCGGTGCAACTCCCGTGCAAATGCCGGGCCTTGTGCCGCCACCAGCTCTCTGCCCGCTCGCTCTCCCGTAGGAAATGGAGCCAGGAAGGGGTTTTCAAGCGGCGCTCCTCCTCCTCGAGCTGAACCGAAACGGTGCTGGCTGGCTTGTGCAGGCACGCAGCTCGCCAGCCGGTTCAGCCCCGGCGGTTGCAGCAGACCTTGGTTTTGGGGTTTTTCTGCAAAGGGGAACGGCTGCTGCAGTGAGCTGCAGTAGTCGTGGACGTGCTTATTGCAGATCAAGGATGCGAAGGGCCTGCCTGTTCCCCTCGGGAAGGGATCCTGCTGTTGCCGTGCTCCTGGCCGGCAGGGATGGCTTTGCCACGCTGTGCGGGGAAAACTGCAGGCGATGGGATTGCCGTGGCCATTCAGAAAACCACTGCCAGCGCCTTGCGTTTCTCCTCCGCTCCTGCTTGACCTGTGGAAACGTCCAGCTCACTCGACTCCGCCGCTCCGGTGCAGGGTCCGGTGGTTGGGCGTACGGGGAGGAAGGGATAGCGGGCCCTGGTGAAGCTGCTGCGGCAGGGAGATGCCCAGACCCGGCTCTGGGCTGGAGTGCGACCTGTTTAGATGTTAATGCGGAGGGACGGCTGAGCGGAGCACAATGGAGCACAAAACATGCGCATAATGGCTGAAGTTTTAATCCCCTGCTGCCGCCTGGAGCAGGGAAAACAATGCCGAGGGTTTCAAATGGCCCATCGAGTGCCCTGGCAGAGTATTATTTTCTACCTGGTACCCCCAGGGAGCCTTTTCATGTGCTAGAAGCAAAGAAAAAAGGAAAGGGGGAAGGAAGGACAGACAGACAGACAGAGCCCTTTCCAAGGCACGTCAGCAGCAGGGCACAGGCTGCGCTTGGGGCAAGGCGGCATGCCTCCCCGAGAGGCAGTAGATTTCATTGGGAAAAATTAATAATTAAACTCTTGGAGCGCCTTAAAGTGACCGTTCTGTCCCCACCTGTCAGTGAGCTGATAGCCAGGCTTGGCGAGAGCCGCCGAGCATCCCACCGTGCCACCTTCTCCTTGTGTGTTATCCGTGCCGTGTGCTGCAAAAGCCTCTGGATGCGGGATGAACCGGGTCTGTTCGGGTTTCTGGCCGCGCTGCTCTCTGAGAGCACGCCGGTTATCCGCCGGCTGCTGCGGCAGAGCAGGTCCAGTGGCTGAGATCTTGGCAGGAGAGAGGGGACCTGCCGCAGTGGACCCTGCGGAAACGATCTAAGCAGGACATCTTTGGCCTCGGAAGGGCGTGATCAGAGAGGGACAGGAGCTAAGCGTGGAGAGGTACCCTGCCCAGAGCTCAGTGAAGACGGAGGAACAGGCTATGAGGAGGAGAATATCTCAGAGCAGCCCCCATGCCAAGGGGGTGTTTTATTCCAGCAGAAGGTGATTTTGTGCGGCTGGAGGTGTTGGAGAGAATGGACTGGAAGTGAATAGCCAGCGGGTCGGCTGTGAGCGTCGGCTGTCCAAGCAGAGCCCATGCTCATGTTTGGAGGCCGCAATACCTGCCTGGCTTCTTCCCTCAAAACCAGTACTGCTGGGCCATTCTTTCCCACCTTGATAACAGCTGCTGGGAATATATATCCAGGCGTGCTGGGATCGATTGAAATCAAATCCAGATTGAATCACGCCACCCCTTTTGTCCTCTTGGCCTTGAGATGGGACATGCCAGGAAGCATGGCTGCGGGCCGTTCCGTACAGACCAGCCCTCGTGGGACAGGTTATCGGATCGTCGCCCGCAGGAGCCATTTTGGCAGCAGCGTTTGCCGTTATTTTGGGTATCCAAGCATGTTCATGTTCAATAAATGACCAAAAAAAAAAAAGCGTGAAGTGCTGGAGCAAACTCTGCCGGGATCATGTCGTCGTCGTCTCTTTTCTTTCCCTTAAATCCTGCAGCCACGGCTGCTTTTGGTTCCAGCCTTTGCAGCTGGAACCGCACAGGGGTGCTGCGAAAGCTGCTCTGGGCGTCCCAAAACACCCCCTGACCCCAAAGCCTGGGCGGGGGCCACGTCTGCCAGGGGCACGTCCGTTGCTCGAGCACGTGGCGCCTGTGCCTTGAGAGCAGACAAACCCTGCCCTCCCGACATGGCCAGTGTCATTTGCTGCTTAACATGGGGAGAGACGAAACCCCAGGGAGGGGGCGGCCGTCACGCACCGAGCACAAGGGTGTTTCTTGGTGCAGACTTTGTTCCCAGAGATGCCAAGCGTCTGGATTTTGTACCGGTAGCATTTTGCTGTGCCGAGGCCTTACTTTGCTCAAGCCCCTGCCAGCCGCTCCTCCAGCATCGTTTCCCCTTCTGAGCGTGTGCTAAAAATGTTTCTTTTGGGGGTGTTCCTTTCCTTGTTTGGTCTGAACCAGGAGGTGCGAGCTCTTTTTTGGAAAGCCTGAAGCAAACGTCTCTTCCCCTGCGCTCTCGGTAAATCAAGCGGAGCTGGGCATTCGGGAGAAAGCGATACTGTTGGCTAGCAATAACCCTGGAAAACAGCTGAACAAAGAGTTGGACGTGGCAGGTGGAGGCCCTGCTGGGCAGGAGGACGGCCCAGACTGTGCGAGAAATGAGATGGAAGTTTGCTCCCGAGCGAGGAATGGGCCTTGCACCTCTCTGCAATCCGGCAGGATCTGCTGATGCCTCCGTGCCGCCGGCCGGGTGAAGGGAAGGGCTGACATGGAAGGACCCGGAGCGCCCGTTCCTGCTCTGTTGGGTGGCTTCGGTTAGCTCTGGGTTTCTAAACGGGGGACAACTGGTCTTTAGACCTCCCTTACGTGCTCTTTTCCCGCGTGCTTTGAGCCTAGCACCCGTCAGAGGGTTTCTCCTTAGGTCCGAGTGGACGTCGGGCTGCAGACAGCAGCTTCCCTGCTGGAAAAAGGGAAGTTGAGCTCCCAAGGTCGGGAACCTCAGGTCTGTGTGTGTGTTTCCCTCTGAGCAGGAGGAGCGTGTGGGATTTGGCATGGAGATGACGGCTTATGAAACAACCCAGACACTGCCTGGCTTTGTCGTGAGCTTACCTCCTCAATGCCTGCTTCTAACCGAGCTGTTGAAGCTTCAACAGCCCTGTTAAGGTGAAGAAAGGGGGGACCGGTCAGCTTGGGCCTCTGGATGCTTCTGGGGTTTGACTCAGACCTTTCCCCCTTTGCGAGATCTTGAAGAATCCTAAAACCGGAGACCCGCACCTTTTGCCTTACTCCATCCTTCGGAGGAGCTGGAGGGACGGTCTGCGCTCCCCCATCAGATGATATTTTCTCTCTCTAACATCTCTCCTGTGTGGTTCTTGATGGGTTTCAAAGCTCCGCAGCGTCCCTGGGGTGCCCTGATCTTACAAATGGTGAAGCGCAGGGATTCTCGCTCCCTCTTCCCCTGCATGGCGGATCCAAGTCTGGCCAAGCTCAGGGGACCGCAGAGGCTGCTGCTTCAGCAAATGCAGACCCCTCTCTGTCCCAGAGCTCCCTGGAAAGGGCCAGGACACGTGCCTGGAGATGGGGAAGAGCCTCTCCAGGAATATCAAGGATTTTGCTTTGGGTTTCAAGTGGAGAGGAGGATGCAAACGCTGCCGGGGAGGCTGAGAAACCTGGTTTGATGTCGGCAGGGGCTGGGCACCAGGTAGTCGCTGCTGTTTCTTGGCAGCCCCCGTCTCTCCCGCACCCTGCCCTGCCCATGCGGATGGCAGCAGCGGGGAGGCTGAGCTGTGGAGTTTCTGGATCCCGGCGCTGGCAGATGGCAGGGGAAGGGGGGGCCGCTCCGGCCATCAGCCGCTGCGCTGGGGGGCAAGGCGGCGGGGAGGGACCCCTCCGGCTCGCGTTGCCACCGCCTGCAGAGCCGCCAGCGGTTGCTGTTAGGCCACCCCCCTCCC
>NW_008795479.1:254400-257635 GCF_000699145.1 Aptenodytes forsteri
GGAGGCGCCAGGGTTTGCTGTTAGACCACCACCGTACCCAGAGCCGCCCTCCCGAAGTGCCAGGGGGCAGAGGAGTTTGGTGCTGGGTTATTTTATTTATTTCTCTCTTTTTTTTTCCCTCCGAACCTCCCCTCCCACTGCAGCCGTCCCCGCTGAGCCCTGACCTTATGATGTCATGCTGGGAGTAGGACGTGTTGCTGCTTCTTGTTTAACCAGCCTGCCTTTCTATCTTTTTCCCCCTGTCCTACCCGTGAAACCTGAGACCACTCTCTGTCTCTCCCCCCCTTTTTTTCCTCTTTTCCTCCCTCTCCGCTCCATCCAGAAGCTCCTTCCCATCAGGTCAGTACCGGGCTCGGGTCCCTGGCACAGCGGCTGCCTCTCTGGAAACGCAATGGGGACGGCATTTGCAAATTGTGCCGCTAAAGGCTTGCTAGATAAGCAAATTCTTAGGAGATCAGGAGGCAGAGAGAGAAATCTCGTGTGCTGGCAAGGGGTTGGGTGCTGTGATTTGGAAATAGGCTGTGCGGGTTTGGACTACGATTACGGAGCAAGTGGATGCGAGTGGGAGCAGGGGCTTGTCACTGAGGTGATGGCCGGGGGCACTTTGTGGATCGCTTGAGGTGTAGATGCCGCATGGGAAGCGGCAGAAAAGCGTTTGGGGTCGCGGAGGAGCGCGGGACAAGTGCGAGGGACGGGCACGAGCAGGGGCTGCCGGATGCAGAAATCCCGTTAAGGTTCCGTGAGGGCTGGGGACGTGGGGGTGCCGGTTCCCTGCACGGTCTGTTCCCCAAATTGCTTTGCTGCCCTTGGTGCTTCTCCTCTGCCTGCTTCCTTCATCCCGAAAAGGGGGAGGTATTATTTCCTCCCTGATAAGGAGGAGAAAAGGGGGCGTGGGAGATTTAATTCCATGTCCGTGGATCCAAAGATTTTAATTTTGGATCCACGGACATGGAATTAAATAAAGTCTTTTAATGTGCAAGAGCCGTTCTTAATGTTAACCTTTGTTTCTCTTCTGACTTGTGTTATCTCTTCCGAAGCTTGGCTGAATCCCTTCTGCCTTTTATATTAGCAAAACTAATTATGGTTCTGGAAAGTAGCGAGGGGCGGCTAACGAATGTTGAAGTTGGAGAATCTGTCTGGCAGCGTGCTAGATACCAGAAGGTGGTTCCCAGAGCAGCCGGCCCAGAAGGGGCCTACGCAGAAGCGAAGAAAGCGGAGAGGGGAAGGATGTAGCTCCAACAGGTACGGGGTTTCAGCGGGGTGGGATCCACTGGTGGCAGAATGAGTCCTGATGTGATGGGAGATGGTCCTGGGACGGGTGCTGGTCCGGCTCCGTTGGAGTGGCGTTCACATCCACCCCGTGCCTCAGTTTCCTCACATGTAGCAGGGAGCAGGGGCTAAACCCCAACTTCGTCAGGAGTGTGAGCTCGTTAGGATGTTACCCGTACGCCAGATCTCGCTTAAGAGGGAAAAGCTGTTTGGAGATGGGAGAGAAAAACAAAGTCCTCTTGCAGGTTCAGTGTACAGTTTTCTGCTGGGTTGACAGCAGCGCAGCCCGTGTTTTCCGAGCAAGCAATCCTGCTGGGTGATTCCTAAGTAGCTTGCTGTCAGACTAATAATATCTCTTAAAATCCTTTCATCTCTGAAATTTTGTTTACTTTTTGGCCTCAATTTGGACAGTAAAATGACACTGTTCTGTGTCACTTGAAAAATATCAAGTTGGTTTCAGCATCTTATTGGGGGAAAGAGCTCTGTCTGGCTGCTTTCAGGAAATTTTCCTTTTTGGAAATACCCTGTTTGGAGCAGGGCACTGTGTGTGTTGCAGGGAGAAACTTAAATTACACCATTTAAACAAACCCCACTCATTTTAAAGTGGCTTTCTCCTACAAAGCCATGGCTGCTGTACCAACTCCTGCAAAACTTGTCAAAACCACACGTCTAGTCCCAAAACAAAGGAAAGCTGCGCGTTTATCTCGCACGATCTCTGGACCACGAAATCTGGGCAGCGGCTCTGCTCCCGGCTGCGCTTTCTTTGACGAGTTGCAGGGCTGCCGGGAAGGCAAGGCAAGGCAAGGCTGCTGCGCTGCCGCTTTATCCGCGCTGGGGCAGATGCCACCGATCCCGTCCCTCCCCGGCACCAGCTGCGAGCTGCATCAACCATTAATGTGGCTGTTTCGTGGGAGCGTGGCGGCGGGAGGAGCTGCCCCTGGAGAGAAGGGAAGGGAAACAGATGAACACTGGCCGCTGTGTAAATAACCGAGAGCGGGGCTACCGTGGGCTTTTCTTTCCTCCTCTCCACCAGTTGCCAGTAACAGGGGGCTGGGGAGGATTTGGAGAGTGAAGGGAGGCACTGAAATGGAGAAAAGCTGCACCAGGTGCTACGAGTTTGTTGCTCGGGGAATTTGCCCCTGTCCTCCCCCCCGCCCCCCCGAGGTCCTCTGAAGATTGTCTGCGAGGTCTCCACCAGGGAGTGAGATTGTATAACTCCCAGTGCTTGTTTGGCTCATTAAAAACAGTTGTTCTCACCGGTGACGTCTCCTCTGTACAAAGGCTGGGGCTTTTTAGCAAGGGATCGGTTTTAAAATAGCTCCAAGAGCCCCGGGAGGACAAGAGAGGCAGCGATCCGCTCGGCTCCCTGCCGGCCAGGTGAACCTGTCCTTATTATTTTGTGTTTTGCAGATACCCACGGCGGAGATTTGTTTTTCTCCAGGGTTCCCTGGGTGCTGGCGGCCCAAGGGAGGCCACCGGCTCAAGGCCTGGGAGCAGCGGCACGGGGACAGGTTTGTCAAAGGTTTCCTCTGTGCCTCGGAAGCTAATCCCGCCTGTCACGTGGTGCTGGGAGCACAGCCGTTCCCGCTGGCCTCGGACGCGGCAGCAGCAGGCAGGGCAGCAGGCAGGGCCGCAGGCCCCCCGTGCGCGTGTATGCGGGAGGGTGGCGCGGGGCGGGGGGGGTTAAACCTGGCTTAACTTTGTTCCAAAGTCTGGTTTTGGAGGGTGATTTTTCTTGTTTTGGTGCAAACTCGCTGGTGGGCAGCAAGTCCCCGCAAGGGTCAGGAAGGGAAACAGGAAAAGCAGCTTTTAAAAATAGCAAGCCCTTGAAATAGTCCCAGCGTTTGGCCTCTTTTGTCTGAACCGCTCCGGCTGCTCCGGAGTGGCCCCCGCTCGTCCCGCCGGCCAGTGGGCCAGGCTCAGCGGCAGGCAGCTGGGGGCCCGGTACTTCCACAGGCAGTGCCCG
>NW_008795479.1:257859-264305 GCF_000699145.1 Aptenodytes forsteri
CAGTGCCCGCCACTCCCGGGCCAAAAACGTGTGGTGGGAAGCCCTTCGGGTGCTCTTGGCGTCGAGGGTGAGCGTGCAGTCCTCCGTGCCCCTGCCAAACCCAGGGCTGAGAGGCGTTTCGGAGCCCCTTGCTTGCGAGGGCTGGCTGGCGCAGGCTTCGATCGGGAAATGGATCTCAGAAACCGTGTGAGCATTTTAAGGGCTGCGTGGTGGGCACAGCCGGATGGTTTGCAAGGGCAGGATCCTTTGGATATGTTTTAACATGACCCGGTACGGGACCAGTGTAGGAATGTGGTGTGGAGGCGGAGAATTGCTTCTGATTTGGTGTACAGAGGAGGAGGTGGAGTGGCGATGGGTGAGCGGTCATTTGAGCTCAGGCGTGAGCGGAGCGGGGACGTTTGGGGGGTTTTAAGCAGGAGGAGTCTGGGGAAAGGAAAGCAGCATCGACTCCACGTGCCCTGTGGCCAGCTTTGGTGTCGGCGTCCTTCTGAAACAGGGCACCCCCCCTCCTAATGAGCAAATAAGCTTGATTGCTGGAGAGGAGATTTTTAACAACATTTTATTTTTTTGTGATAGACTAAATAAGCAAACGAGCCATGAAAATAACAGTTGTGTTTCAGCAGTTACTCATCGTCTTATTTTAGCAGTGAGCCTCACTAACTTCTGGGGGGCTTGCAGTGGTTCCCCTCAACCAGACCGATTCAGGGTCTGCGTCTCGGCGGTGCTGCGGTGGAGCTGGGGCCGGCGTAAGCTCCGGGCCAGCTTTTCTGCATGGGTTTGTCTGGGCCTCACCTGTGACAGTCTCTCTCTGGTGGGGGATAATCTGCTGGTGGGAAACAGCCGGGCTCTTGCGCTGCTGGATTTGGGTTGCTCCAGACCTGGAGCTGCACATCTGTGGACTCGGACCTGGAAAGTGGAATCTCCTCTTCCTCGTGGTTGTTCTTCCAAAGCTTGTGGATTTTTACTGTCTTTGCTCTGCTGTGGAGGGCAGCAACCCAAGACCTGCCTCTTGCCCAGCCTCCTGCTCTTCTGAAAGGCAGAAACCTGAACCTGGCAGCAGAGCATTAGCAGAACTGCTTCCTCTTCCTGCCAGGGACCAGCTAAAACACGTCCCCGCCGCGTCTCAGCCAGACACCGTTACATCCCAGGTATCTGCGCTTGTTTAATAAGCGTGCTGGGCTGCTGACTGCAGTCCCCGCACCCAGTTTATGTCCCGTGTAGGATCGGACAGCGGTGACACAACTGACCCCGGAGCAAAGCTGTGCTGTGAGAGCTGTATCCTCCCCGTGCATCCCGAGCCTGGGCGGCCACGCTGGATGCTGGGGATGGTTTTGTGAACAGCAGAGTACCGCGAAACTACCTCCTTCTGCCTGAAACTGAAAGCCTGGTGATTGTTGGTGTGATTTGCTTTTGCTAGGGGTTTTTTGTGTGTATATTCATTATGCAAATAACGGGCTGTGGCTGCCCTGCTTTTCAGCTCTAGGCCCGTCTCTCCAGCCTTGTGCTTTGCTGGAAGAAGGGCTGGTTTTAGCATAGTGTTGATGATTTCAGTTCAAAACCCCGTGTAACCTTGGGGTGACTTATAGAGAGGTAACGTCTGGTATTCCTGACCTTAGGAGTCACCTACCGAAAGGCTACGGCTCGCAGGCACGAGCCGGTTGGGTCGGCAGCGTGGTTGGGGTGGGAAGGGGATGGTTGGGGTGGAAAGGGGACGCCAGTAACTCCGTGGTTTTGGACTCGGCAGCCTGCGCCGACTTCCTTCTCTGGCCAGGGATTTGGGTTACCCAGCTCAGCCTCCGTGCTGATCCCCGTGGCGTGTCCGGCTCCTGAGGCCAGCTACGAGGCATGGCCCTCGTCTGTACACTGCACAGAGGTGCACGGCCCTGCCTTGTGTTTTCCATCAGGGTAACCATCTCTGTGGGGTGTTTCTCGGGGTGATCCTGTGCCCCATGTGCTTTGATGTGGTTTTGGTAGTAGGCAGGATCACAGAGTGGGGACTTTCAGATGTGGAGTCTGCTGGCCTCTAATTTAGAGCCGGGGCTGTGATGTTCAGGGCAGGCTGGCAAACAAGTTTGGCAACCTTCTGCTCCGCAGCTCTACCTCATCAAATCCAGAGGGGATTTGGGGATCTTTTCCACAGATGGGTTTGGATCTCTGACTCTTTCTCTCCCCCGTGCCGTGGTTTCCCAAGCTGTGAAGCCAGGGGACCGGTGACCACCATGCTGACGGACGACCAGACTGGCTCTGAGCCGCGCGACCACGGACGGGTCCTGCCAGTGCTTCGGAAGGCAGCCTTTGTGCGGAGGGCTTGTACACGGTGGGATGCCGTTGTCCCCATCAGAGAGCTGTTTCCTTGTGAAGCTGGTGATTGTTGTAAACTCTTCTTTTTCTGTGAGGCAAGATAGTTAACACCACTTAGCCAGTAAGGTTAAAAATACCCTTCCCTTCCCTCCCTCGTTGGCTTTGTTTCGCCTAAGAAAAATAGTTCTTTTGCCTAAGAAAATAGTTGTGTTTTGAGCTACCAAAATAACTCTCCATGTCAGCCTGGTAGAGTTCGAGGTGGAGCTGGGCTCTTCCCATCTCTGCTGTCTCCTTTTTGACAGGAGTTACTGACTCAAGACCATGACTCTCCTCTTCCATCAGAAGGGGCTGAATGAGAGATCTTAGACTTGGGATTTCTAAGAAGAACAAAAAAAACCCCTTCTGGGGCAGAGACCTTCCCGTTAACACCAAACAAGGAGAAATACTCATGTAATCAATCCTGTGCAGGGACTCCTGCAAGGAGGAGCCTCCCTTTCCATGGGAAGCCGTCACTTGAAGAGCATCTCTGAGAGCATGGAAGCAATGAACGGTTCGTAAATTACTTCATTCCTGCCTTAAAGCTGTGACCTTTTAAAAAAGAGACAGAGGATCCAGAATCGGTTTTGCTTTTAAAAGGAGAGATGCTAAAGGGAGGGCGTGGTTGGCCAAGACAAAGGTAGGGTGTTTAAAGGCAAGAAAGGCCAGAACCTTTTTAGTGAAGGGCTGGGAGGGAAGTAATCGAAGGAAACAATTAAAAAGATCAGTGGGGTATATTTAAAACCCATCTGTGAGCCCAGAGAAATCAGGTGCTGTGGATTCATTCTTTCCTCTCCCCATCGGAGACCCTGATAAAAATGAATTAAGGGTTTACGGCAGAGCAGGTCTTGAGCACAAAATAAAAGTAATAAGCCAGGCTGAGCACTGGGCTGGTCCTTTGTGGTACTAGCACACGGGAGCGCTCCGTTTCCCTTAATCAATGGCGAGAGGAGCCAGTGGTGGTGCAAGCCAGCACTTCGGAGATGGGAGCGACCTCTTTGTGCCCGGAGCCGGGCCGCCGCGTGCAGTCCTGCCTCTGCCAGTGTCTCCGGGCTCTGCTCAACCCAGCGGAGGTTCACCGTCTTACTGGCGTTCACCCGTGTGTCCTCCTGTCCGGGAGAGAAGCTCTTGTTGGCAGCGCTGTGTTTGTAGCCCTAGTCTCTTTTTGCTCAGGGAGGTATGGTGGGGGATATATGCCTTGCAGGAGGTGCTGGGGGTGCAGCAAGGCTGGCTCCTCCAGGTCGCTTGTGAGCCATCCCCCGGCACAGGGAAAAGCAGTATCGAGCCTGGAGATGGATCTGTCGTCATCCCCAACCTTCAGGCTCTGCTCAGCTCGCTGACCCAAAGCCACTTTGAGGACGGAGCCGGCACTCCTTCCCTCCGCGCTGGATAGAGGAGGATTTCCCTTGTGTCGCCTCTTTTCTTCTTGGGAATCTTTTCCGGTGTAGCAACCTGCTTCTCTCTGCTTTACTGTAAATATTTGTATCCTGCTAAACGGTGATTAGAAGAGTCATTTGAAAAACAAATGTCCTTGTGTCACGCTGTTCTCGGCAGAGATCCTGTGCTGAAGAACCAGATGGCAGCGCTGGAAGAGGAGCGTAGCGTTCGGTATCTGCCCCCGCCGCAGTATTTTAAAGCCTGGTGCTTTTCCTTCTGGTCCTCTCACCGACGGCTGAAGTCCTGCATCGCCTGGAGGAGCACATGATGAAAACCGGTTTTAGAAAGCGGGGTGAACTTGTTGAAATCTCCCAGAAATGAGTCTGCTTCCCCAAAGCCGGTGCTGGAAGGAGATGTGTAGTGGCACAGACCAGTGGCCTGCTGGGCAGAGCAAGGTCTGGGGGGGCACATGCAGGCAGTCGTGGCAACCGGCAGCAAAGGCTAATTTTTCTTTTTGGGATCTAGATTATCAGCCCTTCTGTAGGGACAGTCTCTTCCCCCCTAAACACAGGCACCTTTTGACTTCATCCCGAAGTGGAATAGGACATTCAGTTAAAAAACCCCACATGTTTATGGGGAGATAAAGCAGCGCAATCCCACTTGTGCTCTTTGAGACCTTATTCCTGTGTATTTCAACTTCACAAAGATGATCTTCCCGTTGCTAACGGAATCGCCTCCGCTGCCTGGCTGGTGGGGCCTGTGCCGTAGCATCCTCCGCGTCCCTGGGGCCGACTGCTCTGCTCTCACGGGAACATCCCTGGCTAGAAGGTGGCTCTGCTGTTTGCCTCGGTGGTTTTCCATTTCGAGGCATGGATGCCTTCCTCCGAGGCCGCCCTTTTCTTGTCTCCCAGTGGCTTGTTCCAACGTCAAGTCCTTTGTGCTTTTGCAAGCAAGAAATACTACTCTTGCCACGCAGAGCTGCCTTTTCCGTGCCGTCTTCCCCTTCGGCTTTAGTGGAGATTTCAGTGCCAGCGAGCACTTGCCCTGTTAACTTCTTCCCCCGCAATGCTGTGACGGGATCTGTGGGTCAGCAGACGGGGCTGCTTGGGCATCGCAGAAACGATGCCAGTAGAAAGTCGCCCACTTGCATTTTAAATGTCAGCGTCGTTCTGGAGCAGCAGATTCCTTGGTGGCCCACAGACCCCACGCTGCACCCAGCAGAGATCCCCTTGGGGTGACCTACGGTGAGAGTTAAAAATAAAGCTAGACTAAGCCTCCTTACTAAGCTGTCTGTCGGGAAAACCACCGGAGTCTTTATAGACCCGCTAAGCCTGAGAATAGCTGAATTGGGTGTATGAGGGGGTTTGCCAGGTACAAAAAAAAGACCAAGCCACGTGTGAGAGCAGTCCCGAGACTGTTTCTGAACTCCGTTTGGCCTCCGCACTGCTTTGTCACCAGGTACTCGTGTTGGAGAGGGTGAAGGCTGGTCGGGAGACTTCCAACTGCACAAGGTAGTAGGTAGCTTTTGCATCGGACACAAGCGGAGCGGAGCTGTGATCGCTGCTGCTCGCCTCCAGGAAGACCCAGGCCGGGTGGGAGCTGCTGCTTCCCTGAGGCCAGATGCTGACATGGAGGTGATGGGCACCAGCTCTGCTCGTTTCCTCCATCCACCTCCGGTTTGGGAAAGGAAGCGCTGCGGGATGGAGCTCTTTGCCATGGGAGTGTGTCTGGCCCTCCGTGTACACCGTGGGGTCTCCAAAATGGAGATCGCCATGGAGGCTCAGAGGAGCTCTTCCAAGACTACAGCCCTTCCCCTGAGCAGCACCAGTGTGCAAGGAATGCTTTCCTGGCCTGCGACACGGTGCCCTCTCCCAGGGACACTGCGCGCTGCCAGGCTGTGACCAGCGGGAAGCTGGAGCATCACGTCGAGGTGAGATGAAGGGCCTAAACGCTGAACCGGCTGCACGAGGTTGTGTAGGGGCGAGGGTGAACGTGTTGTGGCCTCCCAAGGCATGAGGCTCATACAGGGACGTGTCTGAGGAGAGACACTGCTCCGGCAAGGGGAAAGCTGGTCTGCGTTCATCCCCGATTAGATAGGAGAGATCGCCAGGAAACCAGCTTCGTTAGTGCTGCTGCCTGTTTGGCCAACGCCAAGATGCCAAGAATCCATCCATCCATCCCCCCATCCATCCCACTCCTCACAAATAAGTGGACAGGACTGAGGAGATTATTAAATCTTTACTAAAGGAATATATATCGCAGCAGGGTGTTTGCGGGGACTCTGAACAACTCCCCTCCCCAGCAACGGGTAGGACAAGGGGACGGATGCTGCAACCCAAAGATGTGACAGCTGAAGGTGCCTCTAATGTGCCGCCGGTCAGGGGGATGCTCTGGCTAATCTGTTGAGACAAACGCTGCAGGTTTTCCGCCTGTCGGTGGTTTGGCAGGTTTCAGAGCAGTGACTTGTTTCTGGCATAAATCGTGGCAAGGTCGAGGGCTTCCAGCACTGGGTTGTGGGGGCTGTCGGTCCCCCGGCTGCCGGCCACGCAGGCTAAACTTCTCCATTGGTGTCGATGGGTTTTAATTGAACCAAGCTCCCCGGGAGGGAATCCCTCCCTTTTGCAAAAAGCAGATTTACGCACGGTACGTGTTGTCCTCGTCCAGTCTGCTGCAGCACGGGGCTGCCGGTGGATTTTGCCGTGGCTGGTGGGGCGGCCCCTGCGCCTTGCCCT